>NC_080682.1:64801039-65104070 GCF_030445035.2 Dasypus novemcinctus | reverse complement strand
AATAAGAATGTTCACAGCCCTAATTTGGGAAGATCTGTACGGTCTTTTAAACCTTTCAATAGCTTAGCACTTACAAATTGAAAGAAACAGCAAAACAAATAAGATATTCTTAAAGTGAGACAAAAGGTAAAACTAGTTGAAGCTGAATCTGCTTCTGTTTTTCACAAATTCCTTAAAAACTGCATAGAAAAAGAAAATATTTTTACAATTAAGCAATCTGTATAAGAAGTCTGTATAGTTTTATACCTGACTTCTGCCTTTAGTGTTTTTCCGCCTATCTTGGTCTTAAGAAAGCTTCATATAACACAATAGATAAGAATCAGAATGGCTGGCTTTAAAAATATTCATGGCTAAATTAACTTTCATTATTCTATTTTCTTTCTGCACAACTTTAAAAAGGCTGTTGTGTTCATTTTCCGGGTTTTAGACTGTTCTGAAAATATCTAGTTCTACCCATAATTTGTTCTTCCCTCCCCCTCTCACAAATATCCTGAGTGACAGACTAATGTGACAGCTTTCTTGCTGCAATTCACCAAAGGGGAGTGGCAGGTAGGGTTCTTGGAGAACAAATACCTAACAAAGCCATCATTCTGGGGAGTTACTTCCAATCTGTCAATCCGATCCATCAAGTGGAATGTGCTTCACTATTCTCTTGTAAATGTGCTTTTTTCAAACAAGGCAGAACTCAGGCAGCTGCCCTGCAGAAGTCTAAATGACCCAGCTCAAATGTCACCTCGGCTGTGAAGCCTTCCACCTCCCCAAAGCATAGTAAGTTTCCATCCTCTTTGCTTCTGCAGCCTCCCTTAATGGCACGATTACACTGTATTTTATTTGCATTTCTGTCTACTCCACCTAACCTTATTACCCAGGGACACTGGTAAAGCAGCGTGGCAGAGGAGTGGAGGGCACAGGCTCTGGGATCAGATAACTTGGGCTCCAAACCTAGTTAGAGATTTACAAACCTCAGTACCTGGGACAAATTAAACATTCTGTACCTAGATTTTCTCAGCTTAAAATGGGAAAAAAGATGATAATGAAGTGAAATAGCAAACGTAAAGCTCTTAGCACAATGCCTGTGGGATGGTGGAGTTCATGTGTCAACTGGGCTAAGTTGTGGTGTTCAGTTGTTCCATCAAGCAAGCACTGCCCTGATTGTTACTGTGAGGGCATTTTGTACATCTAAGTCATTAGTCAATTGATTGCATCTATGGCTGATTATTTCTACAATCAATAAAGGAGACTGCCTTCAGCAATGAGTCTTATCCAATCAGTTGAAGGACGTGGTGGAAGAATTGATAATTTCAGCCCTCAGAAAGAATTTCTCTCTCTTATTTCAGCCAGCCAGCTTCTCCTGGGGAATTCATTGAAACCATCATCAGAGTTCCCAAACTCTGGTAAGCCCAATAGAATTTAGATTTGCCAATCCCCACAGTCTTGTGAACCAATCCCTATAATCTCATAATATATATAATTATTGATATATATATATATATATATATATATATATATGTATAACTTGTTGGTTTCTCTGCAAAACCCTAATACAAATTTTGGTGCTGGAAGTGGTTTTTGAGAAACAGCATCTTAAGGATGTGATTTAGGGAGTTTTTGGATTTGGTTTTCTAATCTGATTAGATTAAAAACCATTAATGACTATTTCCAATGATTAAGACAGCATTGATAGTCCAGGACCTGACTTGGCAATCGAGATATGCAAAACAATGTCATGAATACTGCTACTCAAATGCTTATAAGACAGTGTATTTGGTGGTGGCATTAAAAAGTATAGTGTTGGCTGGTTGTTCCTAAATACATTGGATACATCCTGTTAAAAGGAATGAACTCAAGGCATCAAATTCCCAGCTCAAACACCACATGAAGGAACATGAAAGTTTCTATGGGTACCCTGAAACTTTTATTTCTTGAAGCTGTAGACTTGAAATTTCTGAAAGTCAGACCCAGAGTCTCACCATGTAAGTGGCTGAATTACAACATAAATTGAATTCCCAACCTTGTAGGGTTTCTGCTTTTAAAATGAGGGCATTGATTGGGAAGGCATGGGACCGTGAAAACAGGCACGGAGGCATATGGGTTGATGATGATGGTGGGGACATTGACACCATAGATTCTGTGAGTCTTCTTCTCCAGATAAACCTATAAGGGTCTGCCCTGAGCAATCAACCATCCAAAGTCCAGACTTCCCTTAGGCATCAGCCATTCAACCTCTGCACAGATTAATGTTGCATTCCCTGAAGAAACAGCTCTCGTACTTCCATATGAAAGATTAACCCAGTTTCACTAAATGAAACTATAGTGGAATGACTTGAGGTAGGTGACTTGTAAAATACTGATAATTTCTCTCTTAACCCACACCAAACACCTCTCTTTTCTTCCAGACATATAACCAGCCTGAAGTCCCAACAGGCCCCAAAAGGTAAGGTACAAAGTGGGATCCATGAGGAGGTGGGGTATACTCCAAAAGAACCACATGATTTTTCCAATTTATATAGAAAGAAATCAGGGGAATATGTATGGGAATGGATATTAAGGGTATGGGATAATGGTGGAAGGAACAAAGTTGGATTAGGCTGAATTGGTTGATAATTTGCTGATATAGGCCCATCAAGCAGAGATTCTGGATTCAATGTTATAGATCAAGGGGTTAAAAAGGGTCCTACAGGGAAGCAGATGTCACTTAAGTGATAAAGGCTCTGCCTACCATATGGAAGGACCCGGGTTCGATCCCTGGTGCCTCCTGGTGAAAAAGAAGAGAAAGCGTGCCCATGCGGAGAGCCAAGTGCCCATGTGAGTGCCCACATAGCGAGCCGAGGGCCTGCATGGTGAGCCAGTGCCTGTGCAAGTGAGTCACGCAAGATGATGACTCAACAAAAGAGAGATGAAGGGGAGAGTCAAGGTGAAGCACAGCAAAGACCAGGAACTGGGGTAGCACAATCGACAGGGAACCTCTCTCCACATCAGAGGTCCCCAGGACCAAATCCCGGTGAATCCTAGAGGAAACAGATGAGAAGAAAAGACAAAAGAGAAATAGATACAGGAGATCACCCAGCAAATGGACACGGACAGCAAAAACAGAAGGGCAGGGGAGTGGGAAGGGAATTAAAAAAAGGGGGCTCTACATCAACTGATGAATAGGTAAACAAAATGTGGTATATACCCGCATAGGGGAGCACTTCGTGCAAGCAGTGCACCCCATAAGGAGAGCCGCCCCACGCGAAAAATAGTAGCCTGCCGAGGAATGGCGCCGCACACACAGAGAGCTGACGCAGCAAAATGATGCAACAAAAAGAGACACAGATTCCCAGTGCTGCGGACAAGAATACAAGTGGAAACAGAAGAACACACAGCAAATGGACACAGAAAGCAGACAATGGCGGAGGGGGTGGAGATGGGGAAGGGGAAAGAAATAAAAAATAAATCTTAAAAAAAAAAAGCAGTATATAAGCACAATGGAATATTATCCAGGCTAAAATGGAATGAAGTTCTAATACAACAACATGGATGAACCTTGAAGACAGGTGTGAGTTTTGGTTATGAGTGGTGGTGATGGTAGTACAACATTGTAAACATAATTAATAGTACTGAAATATATATATTTGAATGTGGCTAAAAGTGGAAATTTTAGGTTTTATATACATTATTAAAATAATTTTTTTAAAGGCTCTAACAATTTGGGTGGTTGGCTGAAGCATGGACCATAAGTGGCCTACACAACCTGAAGTTGAAATGCCTCAACTATTTTGGTATAATGAAGCAAGGGGATTCAAAGGCTTAAAGAGATTGGAATGTTAAATAGATTTATCATGTAAGTCCTGCTAACCCACCCCAGGAATGTCTAGAAGATATATTTTCATTGGACTGTGAGAAATAAATTTGTGAGAACAGCTCCATCATCCCTGAAAAGCTTCGTGGTCACTCTTCTCTGCTAGTCAGATATTAATATGTGGGAACTGTTGTCACTGAATTTGGGTCCTTAAAGAGAATAGGATGACAGGACCCTAGATTGGGAGAAGCCAAGTGGCAGCACTTAATCACCAAAGACAAGATGGGCATGGCTACTGTGATCATTCTTTTATGAATCCCAAAAAGAGAAATATTATGATTTTTAAGTAATCCACTTCTGTGGATGTGTTACCCTTTCAATTAGACTTCATCAGTGAGGCGTGAGTTAGGTTGAGGCTCTGCGCTCTTACTGGAGTTGATACAATGTCCACAGACAGAGAGAGAGAGGAAAAAAACAGACAGAAAAAGGAAGATGCCATTTTGATCCTGCCATGTGAGAGAGAAGACTGCAGGAAAACAGAGAAGGCACTGAGGGCTAAGAGAGGTCCTGGAGTCTGGAACCAGCAGAGCACAGAGGCACAGAAAGAGGCCCCTGAGAAGCTAGGAGCTCAAGGATGAAGAAACAAGCCACATGCCTGATAGCTCACAGTTGAACTCAGAAGAAAGTAGAGCAACCAAGACTGAGAGAGGAGGCCTAGAAGAAGACAAGCCCTATACCTGGATGCCAAAAGCTGTGCTCCTGGACATGGTAGATTCCGGAGGGGAAGGCAAAGATCTCAGCAAAGATCAGCGGCCATCTTCACCATGTGGCAGGACTCTAGAATCAATAGCTGACTTTGATGAGAGAGCATCTCTGCTGATGCCTTAAACTGGACATTTCACAGCCTCAGAACTGTAAGCCTTTACCCTAAATAAATCCCCTTTATAAAAATCAACACATTTCTGGTACGTTGCATCAGCAACCTCTTAAAAAACTAAGACCACTACCATAATGGATAGCAGAGTCAAAGCAGTAAGCAGAATAGTCTGACTTACAGAGACCCATGGCTTTGGCTAGCTTAGCAGTGCATACCTAGATGTGAAACAGATGGGCAGTCTACTAATTTCTTACTTGATCTGTATAAGCAGACAAGTTCTAGGTTGAGTGAACAAAAGTATAATCACTACAACAAAGGGTCATGGCCCCTTGAACAATTTCCCAGACTAGAGACAATTTATAGACCCAGAATGCCTTGAACGGAGAGAAAGCCCTTAGAGAAAGACTTTAATATACTGTAAAAAATCTATACTGTTTATCTTCCTCCCAGCCTTCCCCAAAGGGAACTACAGCCTTTTACCAGGAGACTGTAAAATAGAGAAAAGGAAATGATCAGATATTTTGGGGATTATTGGACACTGGCTCAGAGTAAAGAGGTCAGGTGATAAATGGAGTTTCACTCACATCCATCACACAGTCTCCAAATCCATTCTTCGGTTATTTTTCCAGTTACAGAATGCATAACTGGAACACACATACCAGTAACTGGTAAAATCCCCATATTAGTTCCCTGACTTGTGGAGTAGACGCTATCATGGTAAGAAAGGACAAGGGGGAGTCACTAGAAATGTCTCTACCTAGCAATACCACATTCCTAGAGGGATTGCAGGGTTAGTACCCCTGTCAAGGACCTGAAGAATGAAGGGGTAGTGATTCCCACCACATCCCCATTCAACTCTCATTTGGCCTGTGCAGAAAACAGATGGATCTTGGAGGTTGACAGTAGATTCTCATAAACTTAACCAGGTGGTGACTCCAGTTGCAGCTGCTATTCCAGACATGGTATCATTGCTTGAGCAAATCAACACATCTCCTGGTACTTAGTATGCAACTATTGATCTGGAAAATGCTTTTTTCTTAATTACTGTTAGGAAAGACCACCAGAAACAGTTTGCTTTTAACTGGCAAGGCCAGCAATACACATTCGCTGTCCTGCCCCAGCTGTATACAACTCTCCAGCCTTTTGTCTTAACTGATTTGCAAGGACCTTGATCACCTTTCCCTTCCATAAGACTTCACACTGGTACATTATATTGATGACATCATGCTGAATAGACTTAGTAAGAAGAAATAGCAATTAAGATAAATCCAACAAAATTCAGGGACCTTCCACTTCAGTTAAATTTCTAGGCATCCAGTGGTGTGAAATAAGCTATTCCATATGGCTCCTCTACAACCAAAAAAAAGGCACAATGCCTACTTGGCCTCTTTAGATTCTGGAGGCAGCAATTAGGTGTGCTACTCCTACCCATTTATGAAGTGAGCTGAAAACCTGCTAGATTTAGTGGGGACTGGAACAAGCAGTGGCTCTGCAACAGTTCCAGGCTGCCTTGCAAGCCACCCTAGCACTTGGGCCATATGATCCAGCAGAACCAATGGTGCTGAAAATTTCAGTGGCAAAATAAGAGATGCCTGTTGGAACCTTTGGCAGGTTACTATGGGAGAGTCACAGCACAGAATTTTAGGATTTTGGAGCAGAGCCTTCCTGTCCTCTGCGGATAACTATTCTCCTTTTGGTAATCAGCTTTTGGTCTGCTACTGGGCCTTAAGCAGAGAATGAATGCTTAACCAAGAGCCACCAAGTTACAATGAGACCTGAGCTGCTCATCATGAGCTGTTGTCTAGCGCACCAAGACATAAAGTTGAGCATACACAGCAGCACTCCATCATCAAATGGAAGTGGTATGTATGAGATAGGGCTGAGCAGGCCCTGAAGACATAAGTAAATTACATGAGGAAGTGGCCCAGATGCCGATGGCCCCCACTTCTGCCATATTACCTTCTCTTTCCCAGCAAAAGGATTGGCCTCTTGGGAGTTCCTGATGATTAGCTTACTGAGGAACAGAAAACTCTGGCCTGGTTTTCCTGATGATTCTGGATGGTATACAGGCACCACCTGAAAGTGGACAGCTGCAGCACTGCAGTCCCTTTCTAAGACATCCCTGTAGGGCAGTGATCACGGGAAATCCTCCCAGAGGACAGAACTTTGAGCAGTGCACCTTCAAGCTTGGAAAGAGAAATGACTGGAGATGTGTTTGCATACCGATCCAAGGGCTGTGACCAATGGTTTGGCTAGAGGGCCTGGAAGGAACATGATTAGAACTGGTGACAAAGAGGTCTGGGGAAGAGGTATATGGATAGACTTTCTGAATGTGTGACAAACATGAAGATAATTGTGTCCCATGTGACTAGTCACCAGAGGGTGACTTCAGCAGAGGAGGATTTTAATAAACAAGTGGAGAGGATGACCCATTCTGTGGATACTAGCTGGCCTCTTTTCCCAGCCATCCTGTCAATGCCCAGTGGGTTCATGAACAAATTCACCACAGTGGCAGGGATGGCATTTATGCATGGACTCAGCAACATGGACTTCCACTGTCACCTGGCTACAGCCACTGCTGAATGCCCAATCTTCCAGAATTAGAGAACAACAGTCAGACCCTAATATGGCACCATATCCCAAAGAGATCAATCTGTTGCTTGGTGGCAGGCTGATTACATTGGGCCACTACCATCATGAAAGGGACAGCATTTTGTTTTAACTAGAATTAGATATGATTTTCTTTGAAATGATCAATCAAGTAGATTACCTCCGTCCTTGATCTATTAAGAATAAAAGATATGGGTTTGCCTTCAGATATGGGTTTGCCTTCCCTGCATGCAACGCTTCTGCCAAAACTACCATACATGGACTTATAGAATGTTTTATCCACCATCATAGTATTCTACACAGCATTGCTTCTGATCAAGGAATCTACTTCACAATACATGGTGTGAGGGAATGAGCATATGCTCAAAGAATTCACTTGTCTTACCATGTTCTCCATCATGCTGAAGCAGCTGGATTTAGAATGGTGGAATGGCCTTTGAAGAGTCAATTATGGCACCAACTGGGTGGCAAAAGCTTGCAGTGCCAGGGCAATGTTCTCCAGAAGGCTGTATATGCTCTAATCAGCATCCACTCTGTAGCACTGTTTCTGTCATAGCCAAGGTCTAAGAATTAAGGGGTGGAAAAGGAAATGGCACCACTATTTCTCCTAGAAAAATTTTGCTTCCTGCAAAAATGTTTGTAACCCTAAACTCTGCTAGTCTGTAGGTCTTAGTTCTGAAAAGAGGAATGCTTCCACGAGGAGGTACAACATTGATTCCACTGAACTGGAAGTGAAGACTGCTACCAGGCCACTTTGGGGTGCTCACTGCCTCTGAATCAATAGTCATAAAATGGAATTACTGTACTGGCTAAGTGATCCTGACTACCAAGGGGAAATAAGACTGCTACTACACAATGGAGACAAAGAATTTGCCTGAAATACAGATTTCTTAGGGCATCTCAGTACCACCAAGCCCTGTGGTTAAAGTCAATGGAAAATTGCAATCCAAGCAGGAGCACTAATGGCCTAGACCCTTCATGAATGAATATTTGGATCACCCCACCAAGCAAAAAAACAAGATCAGTTGAGGTGTTTGTTGTGCATAAAGGAAAAATGGAATGGGTAGTACAATAAGGTAATGATAAATATGAGCTACATCCACATGACCAGTTGAAAAAACAAGGACTGTAATAGTTATGAATATTTCTTTTTTTGTTATAAATGTTTGTATATATACATAAAACAAATATCTTTATTTTCTTCTCTATCTTATCCCCTTACCAAATAACATAAGTTGTATTAACTTTATGTCATGGTTCTTAAATTACAGGATATCAGGTTTAAGAGTATATCCTACCCAAGGACAAGCATCCTCTTCTGAGGAAAGTTATTGCATTCCCAGTTGTACACAGAACAGTTGAATTATGTTAAATGAAAATGACTGTTTTTGTTTTAATTTAGAGATTAAGTATGGTTTATGGAGATATATATGGTTGCCAAGTTGACACAGGGAGGACTGTGATGGTTGAGTTCACAAGCTAACTTAGCTAGGTTATGGTGTCCAGTTGTTTGGACAAGCAAGCGCTGGCCTGATTGTTACTGTGGGGGTATTTTGTGGATTTAAATCATCCATCAGATAATTGCATCTATGCTGATTATATCTACAAGCAAAAGGAAACTGCCTTCAACACTGAGAGACATCTCATCCAATCAGTTGAAGGCTTTAGTAGAGAACTAAAGATTTTGGCAGTCAGAAAGCAGAATTTCTATCTCTACTTCAGCCAGCAAGCAAATTAACATATATCAATCATAAGTTAACAACCCTGTAATAATAAATCAAACAATTTCAAGAAGTCTTTAGTACCTTCATCTAAGAGAAAGTACTGTCCATTACCTACCATTGTCCAGTTGTAAAGAATTGAGAATTAAGACATCCCTGAGAGAGTAAAAGGAATTTATTATAGTCTCAGATTAATTGAAGCCTAACAGAAATCTCCTATTTCAATCATAGTATGGTATTCTGAAAATAATACCATTTTATGAGCAAAATTCTGTTATGTGAGCTGCTACTTATGGAAATCAAATGGCAAGTTTCTGTACTATGCCAAATATTTTTAAGTCTTTACAAATACTCTAGGAAATAAATCAATGAAGAGCTTTGCTTGTTTCTGCTGAGAGTTTTGAGCAATCCTTTAACGACTGGAACTGCTTTATTATCTACCTCTCTTCAGTAAGTGTTCCTTTATTTCTTATGTGCGTAAAATGAGTCAGTTCTCATAAAAACTGATGATTTAAGGCAAAAAAAAATGTCTTGTAAGCATGGAAATTGAAAGGTGTAAACGGTTACATAAAACATTTTCCTTTTAATAGTGAGATTCATAGTTACTTGCAATAATTGAGGAACTTTTATCAACGATGTGGAGACAGTGGCCACCACAAGTTCTGAGGCGAGGGAGAGGGAAAAACAGGTTTAATATGGAGTGATTTTCAGAACATTGGAATTGTCCTGAGTGACATTGCAATGATGGAATATTTCATCTAACTTACAAAACTGTGCAGAACAGAATATGCACTATAATGTAAACTATAATCCATGCTTCCTGGCAATGCTCCAATATGTGTTCATTAATTGTAACAAATGTACCACAGTAATGAAAGATATTTTTAATGTGGAAAAGTGTGGGAAGGGAAGGGAGTGGGTTATATGGGAATCCCCTATATTTTTTATATAACATTTCTGTAATCTAAAGTATTTAAAATATAAAAATTTCAACAAACAAAATACCCTTTTATATTATTATTTGAAAATGCATGATATTATACTTTTAAAATTAATAGCATTTGGAGTGACCATTGATTAATAAAGAAAAAAGTCCATGAAAAAAAGAACCCCACACTTTTAATTGGTTAATAAGTATGACATTCTACCTTCCAATAGACTGTAACTATATCCCCAACAACAGATTGGCATCAGATTATTTTTATTGTTGAATATCCAATTACACTATGATGCCATTGTTATTCTAGACCTTCTCTGAGAGAACTGGGGCAGTTAATATTGTTAAGGAAACGGATAGAATTTTGAAGCTGGGTTACAAGGGCCCTTTAGGACAAAAGCTCTAAACTACTGCCTACCATAAAAAGAAAAAAGTGATATTAAACAAGCTTTATAAATTGTCTATAGAAGTGCTGGCATATTACTACATTTGAACAAAGCCTTGGGTAAAATTAATACTTTCAATTCTTCCTCACAGCAAATAAACAGTTTGAATTCCATAAACATCTACTTAGAAAATGAAATAGAGAATTCCCACAATGTATTGCTGTGAAAAAAGAAAAAATGTTCTCACATAAAGTTTTGCTTCCTACTTTCCACTCAACTCCATTCCTTGCTTTAGGATTCTACATGCAACTAAACCTATATTAAAAACTAAACAAAGTACAAAATAAACAAAATGCCAACAGAATAACTCTGGATAAATTTTTCAATTTCATCCAACAAGTCTAATCCTCTGGTTCAGTGAATGATGTCCAGTGACATGTCCCATAATCATCTATTCTGTCCTGAAACTCTGACTATAACTATAATTACATGTGACTATCTTACCAAATTACTTTCTAAAAATATTTAAGTGTTTTAAGAGTCTCATTTTATTTCCAAAGTTAGCAAAATTTTCACTTAAGATAAGGAAAAGTTAATTTTTTTTTAAAAAAGAGACCACCATAGAATTGTTAGTACCATTTAATCATGAACTTTGCTTCCTGTAACTTTAGACAAATGCATCACACCACTAATCTAATGAAGAACACCCACTAGTCATCACTCAAGGACTAAAGCCTAAGTTACTATGTCAAAGGTATAAATTATGGTCCAAAGACAGCTCCAGGCACTGCTGAGCTTGGAATTGCTTACTGAGCAACCATGTTGTTCCAAACAAACTAAAAGTTTAAGAGGCTAAAGGGCAATGGAGGCAATTACTGGAAGGAAATTTCCCACTAGGTCAGAAAGGAATAATTAAGTCTTTGTATGCTAAATCACATCACTGCCATTAACAATGAAATAATCAAATGTAAATGGTGACAAAGCCCATCTACAGGACCCATGAAAGGAAATTAAGTTTGTGGGTAATATAGACTATTGTTGCCTAAATACCACAAAAATAGTCCCTAAAACTTCATTCATTCATCCTCTCTTTATACAATTGTACAAATGTGTGTCCTTTTTGAGGGAAGCAAGAAACTAATCCAGGAATTAAGACAAATATAATGAATCATCAGAAGTAAAACACCACTCAGCTACTAATTCACAGGCAGAGATCCAACATCATTCTGCATACTACTTAGACTGTAACAAGTGCTCAGTATGGAAATACCTCCATATTCAGAGGCATAGGTGCTTCATTCAAATATATGACTAAAACCATTTAAGTTTTCTCAAAATCCAAAGCATGTTAGAACCCATGCAGTGGTACTATCAAACTTTCTATGCTTCAGAACATGGAAGAGAATTCACACACATGAGGGTGGAAGGGGTGGGGGGGAGGTAGGGAGGGAGGGAGAGAGGGAGGGTGCCTGCATGTTGGGGGTGATATGAGGGGGAAGCTGGGGAGAAAGATGGAAGACACCACTTGATCTTCCAAGAACTGCTCAATAACCATTAAAACTGGTTATGCTTGAGGGGAGAAGAATAATGTTGACCTGAGGATTAAAAGGTCTGGGTGTAGACTTTTACCTACAATCTCAGGTTATCATTTCACCTCAGCGACTCAGTTTCCTCATCTGCAAAATGGAGGGATGAGGCCAAGACTAAGACTTCTCAGGACTCTAAATTAGTCTGGTGTATTCATCATTGTATTGTTGTTATATTAACTGAAGACTCATAAGACTCTGCAGAGAGTACAGAAAGTTCTCATGTACCCTTCACCCAGCTTTTCCCAATAGTAACATCTTACCTAGCCATAATACATCAGATAAATCAGAAAATTTATGTTGGTATGACACCATTAACTGAACTACACACCTTATTCAGATTTCACTATATTTTTATATGCACTCAACTTTTTACACATGTATAGATTCCTGTAACAACCACAACAATCATGATAAAGAACCGTTCTGTCCCCAGAAAGAAATTTCTTGTGCAATTCCTTTATAGTCACACCTTCCTCCAGTCCTATCCTTTAATCTGTTCTCTGTCATTATAATTGTCATTTCTAGAGTGCTATAAATAGAATCATACAGTATGTAAACTTTTGAGATGGGCTTTTTTTACTAGCTTAATATCACTGAGATCCATTTAAGTGGTTGCATATATCAATAGTTTGCTCCTTTGCATTGGTGTGTTGCATGCTGTTGTATGCACAATTTATTCTGACGAATTGATTTTTGTTTTTGTTTTAACTGAGTTATCATTATAAGGCGGGGAAGAACTTTTAAAATCATGTTTTACCATTGCTTAACATGAACTCAAATTGCTATAGACATTATTTTAATATATTAACTTCACGTCTTCCCTGATTCCCTCCTTAAATATCAAGATCCTTCATCCTACTTTCTTTTTCTTGACAGTACTTAATGCCACCTGACCTTATGTATTTATTGTCTTTATTTGTTTACTGTCTGTACCACTTCCAGGTAAGTTACATGTGGGCAGAGGTTCTGTCAGATATTGTTCAATTCTGTGTCCTCAGCACTAAAAACAGTTCTGAAGCATGAGGTATTCAATAACTCTATGTTGAACAAATTAAGTTTTTAAGCACTGGCTCTATATTAGCCAAAGGGGTGCTGATGCAAAATACCAGAAATCAATTGGTATTTATAAAGGGTATTTATTTGGAGTAGAAATTTACAGTTACCAGTTACTTCCCTCACCAAAGTCTATTGTCACATGTTGGAGCGAGATGGCTGCCAACATCTGCCAGGGTTCAGGCTTCCTAGATTCCTCTCTTCCTGGGGCTCATTTCTCTCCAAGCTCAACTCTGTTTTCTCCACAAGGTCAGGTGTAGACTATCAGGCAACCAGCTCTCTCTCCCTGGGGCTCCATTCTCTCTGGACTCAGCTGTTCTGCTACTTTGTGTGCTTACTTCCTAGGCTCCAGCTCAAAACTCCAACTAAGTCTTCTACCATGTTGTTTTCTCTGTGAGTCCCCACCCACCAAGGGAGCAGGGACTATTGACATGTCCCAATCAAAGCCTTCATCATAATTTAATCATGCCCAGAGAAAAAGACCAGTTTACAAACATAATCCAATATTTCTTTTTGGAATTCATCAATAAATATCAAACTGCTACAGGCTTATTATCTCTGTAAGCAATTATTTTAAACTTAAAAAACTACTGATTCCAAAAATCATTATGAAAATATCAGTATTTCTCAAACAATCTGATAAAATTATTTACATTAAGCCTTTTTATTCACCTTCACAAATTAACTATCTCCAACATTTCAACAGAGTACTAGGACCATGGAAGACTGGACAAATGACAAGGAAAAGGCAGAGGAAATCTTATCATCTAACAGGCACGTGCCATAAGCAAAGCAAGTCAAAAGTCTTATTAAATGTTAAAAGTCTACACAGGTAGGTATAAGTCCAAGAGGCTTGAATATCTGGGCTGTCCATATGCCAGCTGGGCCCTGAGCCTCAGCAGAGTTACACCTACTCTCCAGTTCATTGGACTTACCCAGGGCAACTAACAAGGAGGTGAGGATGGACAGCCACCACACCAAGGAACCGAGAGTCTACAACTGCAAGAGAGTCCCATCCATCAGCCATATGGGATTGAAACCCCCTCTCAATTAGAGGTGGAGTGAGCATCACCATACCAGAATCCTCAGGATTGGAGAATAAAATATGAACTAGAGTGGACTTACTGGTATTTTACTATAGACTTATTGTGATTCTTGCAATGGAAGAAATAATATCATTGATGTGGAGACAGTGGCCACTAGAGTAGCTGAAGGTGAAATATGGGGACATTTTTGGCACTTGGAATTGTCCTGAATGACATTGCAAAGACAGATATAGGACTTTATCCTGCCAAAACCTACAGATGGAGTGGGAGAGAGTGTAAACTACAATGTAGACTATAATCCATGCTGCGTGGAAATGCTCCAAAATATGTTCATTAATTGCAATGAATGTACCACACTGATGCAAAACATTGTTAAGGTGGAAAAAAGGGGAGGTGTGGGGAGCGAGGCATATGGGAATCCCCTATATTTATATGTAACATTTTATGTAATCCATGTATCTTTTAAAAATAAATAAAAAACATATTTTTTTAAAAAGTCCAAGAGAACAGCATCTATTCTGATGTGCTTCTTTCCGCTTTATCTAATTGTTATTGTTTTTTAACACATGCTGGAGGGCTATGAGTGCTTTGTGCAAGTCATACAACTAAATGTAACTGAATCTCTCCCCTGTTATGTGGAGAATTTGAGTAGGATCAACAGTTTTCTACTAGTCCTTCATGGAAATAGACTGTGGAAGGAGGGGAAGTCCAACAATATTAACAAGAATTTGATGCTGTGATATATGTAATTGAAAGATTTAGGGAAGCAGATTTGGCTCAAGGGATAGAGCATCTGCCTACCACATGGGAGGTCCAGTGTTCAAACCCAGGGCCTCGTGACTGGTGTGATAAGCTGGCCCACGCGCAGTGTTGATCTGCGCAAGGAGTGCCATGCCATGCAGGGGTGTCCCCCACGTAAGGGAGCCCCACGCTCACAGAGTACGCCTCATAAGAAGAGCCGCCCAGCATGAAAAAAGTGCAGCCTGCCCAGGAGTGAGTGGTGCCACACACTCAGAGTTGATGCAGTAAGATGACGCAACACAAAGAGACACAGATTCCCGGTGCTGCTGACAAGAATACAAGCGGACACAGAAGAACACAGAGCAGATGGACACAGAGAACAGACAACTGGGTTTGGGCAGCGGGGAAGGGGAGAGAAATTTAAAAAAAAAAAGAAAGGTTTAGCAAGTAATAAATATCACATCTAACAACATGGAAATGGAAATGCACATCCTTGGGGAAAACAGACTTTTTGTTTCCCTCACAGAAGAACCTAGTCTATCTGACAGGTGGCCCATGACACATAGTTTTAGGACTACTGTATTAGATGATCATTAAGATCCCTTCCAAATCTACATTCTAAGGATCTGAGAACACTTCAAGCAGAAGACAAAACAGAATGCAAGCCTGGGGCTGGACTTTACTTCTAATTTTTCTGTTACAGACTCCAGATCCCTTAAACCTCTCCAGAATTAATCCCTCCTCTATAATATGAGCAGATCATGATATCCAAGACATTGAAGACAGAAGACCACTTACACCTACGAAGAACATGGAAGGATACTGCCATTCAACCTACTCACACCATGAACCCTGATTTAAAATAAAAAGCAAACCAAAAAAAACCACCCAAGATCAAACCCCATCTGAAAAGACCTCTTTTATTGCCTGTGCACTCACCCATTTCATCTCTAAAATGGAGAGAAAAACAGCATGTGCTTCAGAGAGCTCCTGTGAAGACTGAACAGATAATGTGCGTAAAGTACTACACACAATGCACACAGTAGGTACTCAATAACATTTATTATCATTAGAACTAAGTAAAGATTATGATGATGTGTCCAAACGTCAAGACAGACAATATAAGAAGTTTTCCATGATTAAGGATGCAACATGCTTGAAATTAAAAAGCAAAAGACTTCCAGAACACAACCATAAGAATTGCCAAGCAAACGACTGTCCAGGATGGGGCTGGATCTCACAGGCACATCCAACACGAAAACTGAGACCGCAGATCTGTTCAGAACAACTCTACTTCTAAAGGAAAGTGTGTGAAAATGCATATAGGAACCCATCAAGTCTGTAAAATATTAACAGCTTAATAAAATCAGCTCACACAATCAACAAACACAGTGTTCAGATCAACTAAAGAGTATCAACTAAATTAATACCAAGTTGACTAAATGAAATGCCTTGAGGGAAAGAAAGGCTCATGGGTGATTCACTTTTATGCTGACTTCCCTATAAAAACATCTTCAACAGGAGAAGCAGGAAATTCCAGTGAATGAAAGGGGGCAGCTATATGAAACCATCCTACTGCACACTTGGTTTTTTAATACACTACAAGGTTTGAGTTTTTTAAAAAGCACATTCAGGATTTGCTCCTTAAGAAATGCAAGAGTGAGCAACTAAAGGATCTGATCCTCACATAGCACATAAATGAATTCCACAAAAGAGAGAGCAAGCCATAAGCACATGACTGATACTTATTTTCCTGAAACAGAAAGACATTAACATGGAAAATGATATGAAAGCTTTTTAAAAAAATATGTACAAGTAGCAGGGAGATCAAGATGGAGATTTTTTTTTAACCTGCTATGAATAAAACATAACTTCATTTTGCAGTAAATAGATATCTGAATATTATTTCTAAATCAAGTCATATTCTCCCTTTATACATATATATGTAGATGTGTGTGTGCTTTTGGGGTATGTGTTATTTTCAGTTCTGATTCTTTTCCCCCTGTAATATCCTGTCACTCCTTACCATTTCATTTCTTCATTTTATCTTCTCAGACTGCCAAATAACCAAGCAAAGTACAGGGATGAACAAACTTAAATACTGAATACTTCAGTTACCTACCATCCACTAACTGTGGAACATTTGGGCAAGTTACTAACCCTTTCAAATCTCAGTTTGCTTGGCTATAAAATAGAAACCATGCTACATACGTGTAATGGTTATTTTGGAAATTATGGTCAACACATGTAACATGCATAATTCATCAACAAATTTCTATTTTTTTCAGTCAGACTTTACAAGCATGGGATATACTAGTAATTCCAAGTTTTTACACTATAAGCAAAATGCTCCACATTGGGATCATTTCTATGGGAGTCTTTGGGTGTATCACAGTAGCTGCTGGGTATCAAAGACACTTCAAGAATACTACTCTTTTAAAAGTATAGACATTTAACAAAAATTTTAATACCTTTTGCTAATATTACACTTCATGCTAACAATATATCGAGGCTATAGTAATTGTTGATATCAAACTTCACTATAGCTCTAAGATACTAAAATATAGCCCGAACATTTTCTTATAAACATACCCTTACCACACAACCCAGAAAGCTGAATCTTAGATACTTACATGCGTGAAACAAAGTAAAGGATGAAAAAACTTAAATACTGAACACTTGTAATTCCAAAAACTAGAAACAAGGCAAATGTTCATCAAATGCAGAGTGAATAAAAAGACTCCGGTACTTCCATATAATGAAATACTCCTCTGCAATAAAAAGGAATATTGTATACTGACACACGCAATAACATGGTAGCATCTCAAATACATTATGATAAGCAAAAGAAGTCAAACACAAGAGACTATATTCTGTGTGGTTCCATTTATATGACCATCTGACAAAGGCAAAACTACATAAAGTAAGAGATTCAAGGTAGGAAACACTTCAGCAGGTGCCAGAGGCTGGGTAGAGAGAGGGGTTGACTTCAACAGAGCAAAGGGGATGGGGGTGTTGGAAATGTCTAGATCTTAACAGTGGTGGTGACTGCATGGCTGCAGAGACTTCAAAATTCATATAACCTTATACTAAAAAAGGGTGAATTTTACGATTGGACATTGGGGGAAGGAGGGTTCACTATGAATTCATAGTTTTGAAGGTCAGTTAAGTGAAAATAAAGAAAAAAGATGGAACATTCAAGATTAAAATGTTTATTTTGAGATGAAAATACTGAGACACTAAAAAAGGAATCCTCAAATAAATTTGTGAAGAACCATAAAATAGAAACTTATAAATTTCACCTTCCAGGAGTCAAAAAATTGTAAAGGAAATCTGTTATAATCAAGAATTGCAACATCTAGAAATAGCTTCTAGAAGTGATTTATATATAAATGTAAATATTTAAATTATCCAAGATAAAATAATTGACACGCTTCACTTTCTTTTAGCTAAATCACTGACTCAAGCAATGAAACTAGAAATTCAGGCTAGGGTAACTTAAGGGCTGGAAAGGACCCTGATGAAATATCTGTCATTATTTCCCCTGCCAAAGTCATGAATCTTCTCATCTTCGGATGTCAGAGGTTTTTTCTCTCCCTCTGGAATGCCACCTCAGCCAAGGTGGTGCCTAGGGCAAATTCTTGGGACACAGAAGACCTGAGAAAGATAGTAATGAACTCATCCCTCCTTTCCATGTTCTTGGCCCTCTCCTGCCACACCTGCTGACTAGTCTTCACATTGTATGTACAGATGCCACAAAGCAAAGCTCTAATGTTAGCTAAACTGAAACAGAGCACCTAAGTAGAACGCTACGCAAAAAAAACTTTTAAAGGTCACCCCAACAGTCCTTGGATAGCACAAGACCAATGATCGATCGATCCCTTTCTGTGAACTGACAGGAAGATAAACAGAATCCTTAAGGCATGTTCTATTGGGAATCAAGAATCTGTGTTCCCATATTGTGTATTCATCATATACACACACCACAAATGAAACCTAGGAGAGCAGCACTGCAGTGTCCTGCACACACACACCCAAATTCCCTCTGGTGAAATGTGTGACTAAGTGAGAAATCCCACCCCAGAAGCAGGGCACACAAACAATTCAAACTTATATTAGAAACTGATTTGTCCATAATAAATTCTATGGAATGTAACAGGGCTTTGCAAAACATTTTTTTCACTAACAGCAGAGCCTATGGTTAGCTCACAAACTTGCCAACCTACCATGAAGTATGAAGCCTTCTGCTGCATGCCCTTACAGCCCCAGGCTCCATTTGCAAAAAACAGGAATGAAATATTCCATATGTTTTCTCTGTCAGTGACAAGGCTATTGAAAGCCAGGCCATGGTAGTCTCCCTGCTGAGGGACTGGGTCAAGCTATTCATGTGTAACCAGGCAGATGTCAAGACGGTAATGGGGGAAAAAATCTCAAACATTTTTTTTAAAGGAACAGACGTAGGGTAAAAAACGCACAACTGTATTTGAAACACTCAACAAATCTAAATAGGTTGTAAGCACTCTTGCATACATTAGCTGCTGTTTTGGTTTTTATAATTCATTTTCAAATCAGGTCTGAATCAAAACTCAGAAAAGTTTTTAAAGTTTCTGAGAAAGATTTAATTGTGCTTAGCAAGAATGCCATTTAATTTTGAAGAAATATGAAAGATTTTTAAAGAAAGGATTTTAATTCTAAAATTATTTTTAAAATATGCTTTTCTTCATTGACAAAACACGAGCATTATTCTCAAAGGGAAAAAGAATACATAGGTAACAATCAGCAAAATATATTTTCAAAGTATTTAAAAGAAAAAGTTGGCTCATAGTCTGAATATTTCTAGCAACAAAGTGATGTGAAGAAATGAGAATGCAGCTAAATTATGAATTTTGAGTAAATCTTATCCATCCTCAACACTGAAAGTCATCTGAGAAACTACAGAGGGTACTACCTGACATGAGGAGTCCCAAAGAGTTGCTTATTGAGCTCTCTGGTGTTCTAAAGTCTGGAAGTAGAAAATTAGTAGCTAAAGATCTCACTGTCTTTAAAGAATGGGGCTTTACAGAGCAAGGGCATATGTTTGTTGTTCTGAGGAGATACACTGTGTTCCTCCATTAGGACTGTACCATTCTACTTGACCAGTTGTTTCAGAAATCACAAGGACCAGGATAAGACAGTATGATTTTCCATTGAGCTCTCTACTCCACAAAAACTATAATTCCCCACCTGTAACTTCTGGCTTTCTTATAAGAAGGTGAGTAGTACCACCTACAAGAAGGTATCTTTATAAAAGTATATATACTCTTCTATCTCTACCAGGATCTTTATGGTTTTCTGAATGAAAAATCTGCCAAATGAGTCATCTTTCTCCATTAGCACAGTGGCTCACCTGTGATGGCTACAACAGTCTACAAAATTCAAAGAACTAGAGAAAGAAGGTTTAGAATTTTAAGTCACAAAGTGGTAACCCACCTATATAACTGCTAAGTCACATAAGAAATGAAAACAAATTGGGTCCTCCTCCCCGCCTCAGAGAGGTCAGGATGAAGAGAGTTCCTCAGAGCGCTGTTTCGCAGATACAACCCCTTGAAGATAAAGTCAAACCTTATTTTTCTGCAGATGGAAAATCTAGTGACTTGTTCAAGCTTACAGATTAAGGAATGACCTCTTAAATTCAGGAGTCTTGATGCCCTATGCCACACTCTCAAAAAATCATTTTTGAAAGCCTGTTCATGAAAATACACCTGTAAATATGACTGAGCAGTTGATAGTGACACGAATAGCTGGAATACAGGACCATGGACTCAAAATACCATTGGAGATAATGGGAGGGAACAAGAAAATTTGGCTTTGTTATAGACAAAATATTCTTAAGATTAAAAAAATCTTAATCAAATGAAACGAACTGGCAGAAGTAACAAAAAGAATGAAAACAGGGATTAAGATAAATTGTTAAATATGGCTAATAAATACATTGTGCATTAAAAAGATACTAAAGTATTTCAGATGTATTAAATGCACTTATCATTCCCTTCTTATGAATTCAGATCAAATTATATGAGAATTCTGCATATGCTTCAACCTGTATGAGATACGGAGAGCTTGAAGAGGTCCCCAACGGCAATTATCAAATTTGGAAAACGCAAAGACTGGATTAATTTAGCACATAAAACACAAGGCTAAAGAGCACATGCATAGTCTTCAGTACATTCAGAAACCTGAAGGTTCCTATGGACATGACTTGATTTTTCTCTCTCCACAACAGAAAAGAAAAGTGTTGATAAACTTGAGGACAGAGTCCCTAAGGTAGAAGTTATTCAAGAGAGAGCACTCTGTTCGTTCCTTGTAGAATACCACCTCCCCCCCCCAACAAAGCTTTCTGAGGTTGTGTGCACACACAGTAAATCAATCTAAAACTGAAAAACAACCACGGTCTCCTCTGTCCTGAAAAAAATCTGGGCTGTCAAAAGGGCACTGCAGATTATCTACATAGTTTCTTCAGGGTCTAAGCATGAAGATTACCCCTTTGGGAAATGGGAAAATCCCAAAAGTTAATCAACATTATAGCCAAATCCCTAGATTTCAGAGAAGAGACTGCCAACTTTGAATATATTCCCATCCTGCATCTTCAAAACAAGAAATGGAAGGAGAGTGAGAATTATAAAATTCATCAACCTTTATATGAAAGCAGTTCTAATCAAGCTCTTTAAAATACGTTCAGTGTTGCCACTTGTACTATTTAGTCTGTGGTTTATACTAAAAGTTGTACATAGGAACCTCAAAGCCTATGGAGGTGGAGGGGAAGTGAGACCTGAAGCAATCCTAGCTGCATTCCTCAGCTATGCCTAGCACAGCTACAAGGGCAAGGGGCTGTCTGCCTGCCAAATTTATGTCACTCTCTATAGGAAGGAAAATTTCCCCCAAAAGAACTTTTAAATGAGTGAATGGGGGAGAACTTAACTCATGATTTTTCCAGATACCAGGTTCTCAAATCTGATTCAAATATCCAAAATATTTTTTGGTCCAGGTGTAGTGAGAATTTCATTCTTCCAAAGGTCAACTTTATTTTTAAAACTTTGAAGGAAAAAAAAAAGCTACATTCTCTTAGTGTGAAAATAGGGGGGAAAAAAAGAACAAGCTAAGGCAGCTTACACACCCTTTTACTTATCTTGATTCAGAACATTTAAATGCAAAATGATATATGAAGGATAAAAGGTCACTAAATATCTTGTAATATATTAAATACGTTGCCTCCACACATTTTCTCACTAGGACAGACAAGAGACCAGCCTGGGCCCTAAGTGTATATAGCCAGTGTTGGTCGAGCTGATTCCCAAAATATCTATGATTATAGTTCCTTACAAGGATATTGTTCGTTTTATACATATTCTTATGGGCTAACATACTGACACATGAGGGTGGTTCAATGTTTAATTCATAAAACCTTTCAGTACAGCAAACTAAAGCGAATACATATATACATATATATATATATATATATATATATATTTTTTTTTTTTAATGCTCATTTCTTGGGCCTAGACTCTTAGAAGGGCATTCCAGAACCCGAATTATTTGTATCTAAAAGAGAAATGCTGTAGACTTATGTAGTAGGCGAGAAACCGACTAGTGTGCTTTTCTGGCAATTAAAAAGATAAAAGGGTATTGAAATATGTTTTAGAGACTAAATCCAAACAATCCAAATATCTGGAGTTTTAATTGGCTGTACATGACACAGAATACTTCAGTTCACTTTAAGAAATTTGCTAAAAATAGTCCCAGCCATAAACAAAGTTAATAATAAATATTTGTCTATATGTGGGTGAATCCAGAGTTTACTAATACATAATTACATCTTGCCTTTTAAAAGGAGTATTAGGGGGGCGGACTTGGCCCAGTGGTTAGGGCATCCGTGTACCACATGGGAGGTCCGCGGTTCAAACCCCGGGGCCTCCTTGACCCGTGTGGAGGTCCGCGGTTCAAACCCCGGGGCCTCCTTGACCCGTGTGGAGCTGGCCCACGCACAGTGCTGATGCGCACAACGAGTGCCCTGCCACGCAGGGGTGTCCCCCGCGTAGGGGAGCCCCACGCGCAAGGAGTGCGCCCCATAAGGAAAGCCGCCCAGCGTGAAAGAAAGTGCAGCCTGCCTAAGAATGGCGCAGCACACACAGAGAGCTGCGACACAACAAGATGATGCAAAAAAAGAGACACATTCCCATGCTGCTGACAACAGAAGCGGACAAAGAAGACGCAGCACACAGACACAGAGAACAGACAACCCGGGCAGGGGGAAGGAGAGAGAAATAAATAAATAAATAAACCTTAAAAAAAAAAAAGGAATATTAAATACTGACTTGCAAAAGTCCTTAGAAAATTAAGACGTTATCAAACATATGAGTTACATGACAAAAAATCATGATTTGTCTAATGCTAAGACTGATTTCTAAACTCAATTTTGAACTCACCCAAGTCCAGACCAGAGTCTGACACCTGGCATACAGTTTGACCATCAGGTGCTTAAGGACACAAAAGAAATGTCAAGAAAGGCCAGACAAATTAGCTATTGTATGAGAGTAATGATTTGCTAAATAACCCCAGCTTTTCTTTTTCACTGACAGGAGCATTTCACCATCTTCAATCACGTTTTTTAAAAGCTACACCTCACTGAACAAAGCTGGGAAAATTTACCCATATTCTTTTATATAAAAAAACAATTAGCATTGCTAAAAACTCAAAGGTCCTATCAGACAGCTAAAGAGCAAAGTGAATACCCATTTCTAAACTCAAAACCTTGAGATCTGCTTTACAAAATTAAAAGGGCAAAGTTGTCATCAGGAGTTACATAAATTACATTTTTCAAAAGAGTTAAAGTCCCATTTGGCAGGGTTTAATTTTAAACCTGGGAACACCAACAAATACTGTGCTTTTATGAATACGTATATATTTTTTTGATAGCTAATATCAATGTGGAGACAGTCTTGGAAAGATTTCAAAGAATCACTAAAAGAATTCTGCAACTTTACTTGCTCAGTATTCTACACAGATTCACAGTAATTCAAAGCAGAGACAACCATCATCTAGGCCAATGTCCTTTATTTACTGATAAGAAAAACAAGACAGAATAAAAGGGTAGGCACAACCAAGGAGACCAAAAACCAAACTCCAAACTTCTAGGCTACTAGTGCATTCCACTAGCAGAAAGATGACTAAAATAAGAATCTGAGAGAAACAGACGCCAAGAAAATGCCGAAACTTGCCTGGATCCACCTACTAATAAGAACTTTGATCTTTTCTAAGAGGTTAGGTTTTCAAACGTTACTTTACAATTCTAATGTGAAGAGTCAAGTCCCTGGACATTAAGTAGTTGTGATACTATAATTGATATTTGATTGGAAGTCATAAAATATCAGTGGTTAACACACACCTTAATGAACCCATAATAAAAGAAGTACTGGTTCAAGCCCTCAGGACTGCTCAGACCACATCCAACACACAGCCTTCTGAGGCAAAGAGCACCCCACTCAACAGAAATACTCCAGTAGAGCTGGACAACTGGAGTTTTCTGGGAGGACAACAGATTCCATGATTTAGACACCTCTACTTCACTTAACATAACAGAGAAGACCTGAGAAATGTGTAAAAGTCAAAACTCAAACAGAAAAAGATTGCAGGCAGTAGAGTTGCTTACATCCTTGTTTTACAGATGAGGAAACTAAGGTCCTGAAGGGTCAAGTACATGACTCACTCAAGGTCATGCCTGTGATTTATTGACAGATCTGGAACCCAGCTGCACATACTCCCAGCCTAATGCTCTTTCCCCCTTATATTTAAAGGGAACATGCTAGTTAGCTAGTTTATGACACAAGGGATCTGAAAGATCTTCATACATTGGCCTTGTTTAAAATGAAGTTCACTTGTAAATAAAACAATATATCTTTTAAAAAAACATACTACATAAACTAAGATAACAACAAAATTTATAGATAACAATTCAGAAACCAAGAAATATCAAAACTTCTGTCATTGATAAAGGTACAGATATTTAGCCACTGATTAATCACATGCCAGGAATACAGCAGCTATAGGAGTTAACAAAATATTTTCAAATGATTCTATTAAAAGTGAAAAAAATTAACCTTAGAGAAGAATCTGAGAAGATCTTTCCAAAAGGGGAAGAAAAAGCAGATTCTTAAAAAACCCTTTAAAAGTCCCTCAGGTAAATGTTCTACACAGAAAGTTTGATAACCTGCTCACGAGTGGGATATTCCCAGTGCAAAATTATGACTAATTATATAGAAGTGAGGACGTTGAGTAACTTTTTGTACAGTATCCAAATTACTGAAACAGTGATCTTATTTTCCAAGTGTTAAGCCATACCCACAGGAAACAAGCAAGGTTATTCTACCCCAGCAAAGCGCCTTAGCCAGTCATGCATTCTGCAACAAGTCTCCATGGCAAATTTCCTAACACACACTTCTAAATACAAAGAAATCCTCCAAGTGAGCAATAATAAGTAGTGTAGTGCAACTTCAACTAGAATAATATTCTGCTACCCCTCAGATCTCCATATGAGAGGATCCTAATGTCAACACTTTGCCATCTCAATACTGTGTAAGAATTATAAAATCATAGAATTTCTGGAAACTACAGGCAGCCTTGGAAATAATCTAGTACTTGCAACTGCTTTATTTTTCAGATGATGAACTGTCACCACACAAAGTGAAATGACTTGCCCAAGACCACCAAATTACCCAAAGGTGAGGTAATAAGAACTACTAGCTGACCCATCCCTCTCTCCATGAAGCCACAGAAACAGCTTTTATAATCCTAAACTACACACCAGGTACAATCTAGAATGGTGATAATTTGTGCACCTGGTCCACAGTTCTCAAATTTTGTGGTAGTAACAATCCAGAAGAAACTTGTGCAGGATACCCTCCCCCCACCATTGTGAGCTCATCCCTTTCTCCCCCAGTCAAGATTGGGAAGGTAAGTGATTAAAAGTTACCTTACAACAGAGCTACCATTAAAATAGGAATGACCTTGAATCCTCTGGGAAAAAATAAACTTTGGAATTTTAATAAAGAAAGTAAAATGACTGTCTTTAATATACCTCAGGGTGAATCATGACAGACCAGTACATTGTGACACAGGACTGAGAACTGCTGTTTGAAAATACAAATAGTCACTATAGGTGCAGCAAATGGTGTGAAAATGGGAATCCCATAAACAATAGCGAGGATTATATCTGACTCCACCCCCAGGCTCTGGTGAAGCAGCTTTCAGCAGGAAATAAACACTATTAGACCCAACAAGTCTAAACGAGCCTAAAGGAGAAGAAGCAGGCATCCTCTGGGGCCTTCTCAAAACACCGGACAAAGGCTAAATGCTGAGCATGCTGAACTTGCCAATCCCATGTGGGGAAGACATCTGAATTCCAAGCCCCAATTCTGTCACTCAGTGTGACCTTAAGTCCTTAGTTATTCCCTCCAACATTTTTAAGTGTCATCTATGCATCAGGCTCTGTGGAATCAAAGTTGAATAAAATACTACCCCTACTCCAGGGGAGGGGAAGGTATTGCCACAGGACAATCCATTAACAACTAAGAAGAAAATAAAGGAACTCTTATTAATGATTATCTTTTTAAGTGTGTTTGTAATTTTATATATATACACAGGCTTCAGTGCACATGCTCAAAAAATTAGGATTCGGTGACAAAGTTTGGGGACTATGGATCTAGTCATTTGGTATGTAAGTGTGGCTCACTAAAAATGTCAAGTATTGTGAAGAGACCCCAGGTGATTCCAAAGTGTCCTATAAAACAAGAGTGCCCACAGCACCTATCTCTCCTCATTCATGCCATTTGGGAAGCACTGAACCAGCTGGTTTCTTCATGTGTAAAATGCAAATATACTGCCCTTGAAATATCCTGTAGATAGGGTGATCATACCTGGATATACTAAGGGTGAAATGAGGAGTGTTAGAGTGAAATGTGTTATAGGAGGTATGTATGGTCACCTTACCTATTGGTCACAAATGTAGAGGAAAGATCAGCCATTTGCTTAACACAGAAGCTCATGAAATGCTGTGATGATGCCAGCTTAGGCAATGTTATCTGGACTGGTGCCAATCATTTTTCTGTTTCCCAAGGCATGAACAGTAACTTTTGTAAGGCTCAAAGTTGAGGAAACTGCATTTCATTCTCTTTGGTAAACCCAAGTGGGAGATGCCTGCTGCTCTATAGATAGGATCATACTCTTATGGAAACTTGATTATTTCTGGGTCACTGAACCTACTAATATAACTTTGCAAAACAGCCCTTGTCCTTATAGGGCAAGTCTACTCATTAAAACTCAAGGCATCTGCTGGTCTTTAAAACTGGTTAAAATAGTAAAATCATGCTTTTCTGCTAACTTGAGGCTTGAAAGACGTTCAGATTAAGGCACTTCTTTTACAGTTTTCCTAAAAGTTTATAAAAGACTTTTTGGGGCGGGGAGAAGTGGATCCCAGTCTCTATCCGGGTCTTCCTTCCCTTGCTTCACACAACAGATCAAACTTCTCCATTTAATATATACCTTTGTGGATAAACTGCTCCTCACTGCAAAGATGAGTTTGCTGGTTACAAGTTCAGTTTCACCATATACTGAAGGAAAATGACTTCAAATCCTTAACTAACACCTGAGACAGGGTGGAGGTCCACGACTGAAAGCAGCTAGGTTCCAAGGTAAGGCATCTGCAGAGGACAAGCAGAACTCCTCACCACCAACAACCTGGAAGTACACCAATGCTCTGGCCTGCATCACAGGGTCTGGTATTCCTTTAAAACTGTCTGAAGGAAATAGCTAAAGCTCCCTGTTTAAGGAGGGAAATTTAGTAAGTCAGAACGATGTCAAATGTCCCTCCCGACCTCAGGTCAGCTCAAAAGAAAAGTTCTGCCGGTTAAGGGACAGCAGAAACCTTTTTCTTCCTGCATTCCTTCTTCAGAAAGCCTTGTTGGGTAAGAAAAGTACTTTCACCAAGAGAAACCTGCACTTTCCTCCTCCTCCTCCCTTGTTTTCGCCCGGGTGCCCTGCGTGTGCCAGAACCCTAGGCGTTTGTGGGTGAGTCCAGAGTGGCCGAGGAGCCAGATTGCTCTACCAGGATGGGGCCAAATTTTAAGGATATTTGCTCGAACTGAGGTACAGGTGTTTCCTCTTCCCACGTGCTTGGAACCCAGGAGGCTCCAGGTGCTTCCCCAAGAAACATGTCTGGGTTTGCAGACTCAGGCCAAATTCTCGGCGCCCTCACCCCCGCCAGTTGCGAAGCGACTGCCAGCTGAGCAGGGGCCCGCAAGAGAAGGGAAGGTCGAGTAAAAAGGCTGCCAGGGGCAAGCGTTTCCAGATTGCTTCCTCCTCCCTGGCCCCAGATGCACTTGGGAGTTGGGGCGGGGCGATGAGTGTGCCCGAAAAGTCAGTGAAAAGGAGCTACTCGCGGCGGCTCGGACCCGGACTGGCAAAGTTTGGAAAGCCAGCGGCGCGGAATGGGTGCAAAGCACTACCCGTCCCCGGGTGACCGGTGCCCTCCCCAGGGTGGCACTGGGCGGCTGGCCCCGGCTCCGCCCCCGCGGCGCTCCCTCCCGGGCCTCCCCGCCGCCCGCACTCACAGCGCTTGGGTGAAGGCACTGAGCCCCTCGGGCACGGCCGTCAGCCCCTTCCCGGAGCAGTCCACCCGACGGTCGCCGTCGCAGCTGCAGGGCGCCGCGCAGAGAGGCGGCGCCGCGCCGCTGGGCCCAGCCGAGCCGCGCAGCCCCAGGGCGAGGAAGCAGAGCAGCCCCAGCGGGCCGGGCATTGCTGCGGCCGCCTCCCGCGCCCGCCTCTCCCGCGGCGCCGCTCGCTCGGCGCGCCTCCGCTGCCCTCCGACGCCCCCCGCTGCCCCGGGCAGCCGGCCTGCGGGCTGGGGCGGGGGCTCTCCTCCTCCTCCTCCTCCTCCCACGGCGGTCCGCTGGGGCTCGACCCCTTCAGCAGTCGGCGGCGACAGCGCAGGGACGCGGCGCTCGGGAGCTTGGCCCTTTCCGCTGCTCCATGGAAGCTCAGAGGCAGCCCCGTTCCCCCGGCGGCTCAGGCCAGCCGGCCCGGCCGGGCGCAGCTGCGAGAGCCGCGCTCTGCCATTGCACCCGCCTCGCTCTCCACCCTCCGGCCGCAGCCGCGCTTCAAGGTTGCAGAGCGCAGCCCTCAGCCATGCCGGCCCCGCGCCCCAGCCCCCGCCCCGGCTCTCGCACTAACACCCAGGCTCTTTCTCGCTCTCTCCCCACTGAGGATCAAGCTCTTCGCGTCCTTTTCCCTTCTAGGGTTGCACGCTCGGGTTCCCAAGCCCCCGGCCGCTGGCTTATGCAAATCACTTAGGTACATGCAAAACTAACCCTTCTCCCCGAGCGCCATTGGCCCGGGGAGGTCTCGAGCTCATTACTATGCAGAGACGGGGGCCGCTATTGGCCAAGGGTCGGGACAGAGGGGCGTGTCTCTCGGGCCTGAGTGACAAGGTTGTGGTTCAAGGCAAAATTCCTGACTTCGCTGGATTTGCGTGGCAGGTTGTGGATTGAAGGTAGAAGGATCAGAGGACGAGTAGTCTAGTTTTCTCCTGCCCCACTCTGCAGAAATTGGAGCTCCTGAATTTAATGAACTAAAAAGTATAACTTACCTCTTACCTCCAGCATTCAGTTAAGTTTCGAATGACTCTCCACTGTTCCAAAGGGCGAGGACACTGGGAGCTGTGGAAACCGAAAAAAAGAGTTTGAAGAGGAGAGGAAAAGTTTCCCTTAAATTGACATAAATCGTGAGGAGGTTTTAGCCATATCCTAAATTAAAACAATGTACTCCCGGAGCCGCTCACTTCACCTGGAATCTTTATACCTATATTGATATGTACTTGGAGGCTAAGTCTTAGTAATTAGCCATCCTCGATAAAGATGATGCAAATTAGA
Source organism: Dasypus novemcinctus (assembly GCF_030445035.2). Classification (NCBI taxonomy): domain Eukaryota; kingdom Metazoa; phylum Chordata; class Mammalia; order Cingulata; family Dasypodidae; genus Dasypus; species Dasypus novemcinctus. The sequence continues at coordinate 65,074,372 of NC_080682.1, read as the reverse complement.
CTGCTTTCTTTCTCGCAGTTTAAAATCCTAAACCACAGGGCTGTTGTAAGGGTCGAACGAGGTGATGTTTCTGAACAATGGACAATTTCCCCAGACAACAAAACACTTGAGTGCTAGGTCACTACAGTTAAGAAGCTAGTCCAATTTGAGTGTTCTGTAATTGCTTATCAGCATTGCCTCCTCTTCTGATAGCCTAACCTAAGTCACAGAATCATTATCTGTACCAACAACTGCCTTGTGGGCACTGCCTTTCTTGCTTTCTTTATCTTTGGGTTGCTCTACTTTATCCTGAGACTTTTTTTGTGTGTATACTTTAAATAAGGCAGGCAGGGTTTAAAAATGTCACTAGCATACAAATTGACTAGTCATCTCCTGTAAGTAAAATTAAAGGAAAAGGAGACAAGCTGATGCAGAACCAGAAGTTTATTTAAAATGAAAACTTTCCATCACCTTTTTTTTTAAAGATTTATTTTTTATTTCTCTCCCCTTCCCCACCCCTCCTCCCAGTGTCCATTCACTGTGTGTTCTGTGTCCACTTGTATTCCTGTCAGCGGCACCTGGAATCTGTGTCTCCTTTTGCACACTCCTTGCTAGTGGGGCTCCCCTACATGGGGGACACCCCTGCGTGGCAGGGCACTTCTTGTGCACATAAGCACTGCGCGTGGGCCAGCTCATCTCATGGGTCAGGAGGCCCTGGGTTTAAACCTTGGACCTGCCATGTGGTAGGCAGACGCCCTATCCACCTTGAACCTCCTATGTGGTAGGTGGACACCCTTTCTGTTGGGCCAAATCCGCTTCCCTCCATCATCTTTGAATTCAAGAGTTTATCTTTAAAATAATGCCTGACTGGGCACATGAATAACATGCAATAAAGCTATCTATATGCTAGACAGTCTATAAATATGGACATGACTTGACTTCAAGTTTTAGGAATGACATATTTCCTCTAATTGTAGGTCTGAAAGAGTACAAAGATAGATGGACAATGCTCTGGTTTTATAGATAAGGAATCTGAAGCTTTCACATATTTCACTCCGCCTAATGTCATCAAAGAACAACTCCTGGATCCCTGGCGCCTTGTCTGGTATATTGGCACCTTCCCTAAATTGGTTCTCATTGTCTAAATCCTTTCCATTGTTTTCTAGCAAGTTTCATGAACAAGTGAAGTAAGGAGAAAATTTTCAAGTTAGTTTCTCTAATTGACTCCTTTAAGACTTGCCTTTTTTTCACAATAAAAGAATTTCTTTTGTCAAGGTGCCACTTCTGCTTTTTAAAAATAACAGTTATAGGCTGTATTGATTAGTTTTATTTCTCTCAAATCACTCATTATCTTTCTTTTGCAGTAGTGGTTTTATAACTTTAGTGGGCTTAAGAATCACATGGGATGCTTGATTAAAAATGCAGAGTCCTAAACCTCTTTGTCAAATATTTTGATTTAGTAAGCTTGGGTGGAGCCCAGGAATCAGCATTTTAATGCACACCACATGAAAGTGTTTCATAGGTGGTCAACGAACCACTCTTGGAGAACTTTATTCTTTGCTTTCAGAGAATAAAATTTCATGGTAAACAACTTAGATGAAAGGAGAGATTCAGATTTGGAGAAAGGAGAAATGTAAAGTTTGTCGAATAAATTCCTATTGTCTACCAAAAGAAGGTGAGAAAGGAGGATTCAAATATGCTGCTTGGTCAAGAAGATAAAGGATCAGGAAAAAGGACTTGAGGAAAGAGGTGAGATCTGCTAAAGTTGATATGTTAAATATGCTTTTTCCTTAGCACTAAACTGGCCAATTCATCTTCACTTCTTAGATAAGATGTCCCAAGTGAGCAAAAAATTACTAATTCTTAAGGTACTGTCCTTAACTAGAGAAAAATGACCAGCTTTTACATAAACCATAGTGACTTGGAAAGATATCAAGCTGAACCAAATAAAAATTTGGTGGCAGGCAAGAATAAATGCCATAGAATTGCATCCTGTCTGGTCCCTCTTTCTAGTTTTTCATGTCAGTTGATGAGTGAATTTGGACGCACCACAGGCCGGATAAAAGGAAGTGGAACGTGGTTCCTCTGTGGCTTATGGTGCCTTTGGACAAAGACACCCCCACCCCCACCATGATGCCCCCTGGTGCCTTTGTGCACAGGGAACAGGCTTGTTGATGGCTGGACAGGGTGGGCTTTGGCTCCAATGGCCCCTTATCTAGGCAGTCTTGTAAACATCTAGTCTACACCAGTGTATGCTGGGCAGATGGTCCAAGGGACTCCAGTAAGAAAACCGAAGAACACAGTGGGGGCTCTCAGGCAGTGCTATAATGGTTAAATGGAGAATAAGTCTTTAGATATCCTGAATCTCACTTTTCACAAAATATTTCCAGCTTACAAAGAGCAATTTCACAGCACCCAGCTTAAGAAATAATATACTACAAACGTAGTTGAACGTCCCTTCGTACCCCTCCCCAATCATATTCCTTCCTTCTTCTCCTTGAAAAATGTACTTTCCTAAATTTTGTGATTAATTTCTATGCATGTTTTCACACCTTGGTGTATCCCTAAACAATATATTGTTTTACCTTTTTTTCAATATTCATCAATGTACATTTATTTTTAATTGAGGAAACCATAATCAATGCATAATTACAAGAATCATGTGCCTTTTTACATACAATGCCATTAAAGCAAGCTCTAAACTACAGTTTGTAAAGTATTCAATTTACCTCCAGTCCAAGCTGCATCTCCCTAAGACACTGTTCCCATCACAGTAGCCATTTTAAGCCAATCTTTTTATATACGGATAGTTTCTGTAGAGAACACTTTTCTCAGGACTAAAATGCATCAAGCATGCATAAGAAAAAAAATATATATATGCACAAATACATTTAAGAGTTTCTATAGGGGTATCACTGAAAAAAATAAAACCGTGGGATCTGCTTAAAAGCACCAAGTAAAATAAAAATTTAAAGGTCCCTCTAAAATTTATACCATGGGAAGAAAATTCAAGTCACTTGAGTTTTCTGCAAGGTTATTTGCAGAATCAAAATGACCTTTAGGAGAGGAGTGGGATGAGGGGGGTGGGGGGTATATGGGGACCGCGTATTTTTTGAATGAAATATTTAAAAAATAAAGACAAAAAAAAATGACCTTTAACTAGGTATTGTTAAAATGCATTTTAAAATGAGGCAAAATATGCAGAAAATAAGACATCCTAATTTGAATAGAAAATTCTACACCATTATTCTAAAGTAACAGATAACTTTCTAGATAGTCCTGGTTCTTGTGGCAGGATATTCAAACAATTGAAATGTTATTACTTTTGAATATATTCTTATTTCCCTTATCAGGTACTTTACTACTCCTACTCAAAACTACCCTTATTATTTAACTACCAAGATATTTAAGGATATAATTTTACAATCTTTATAAACCACTAGTATCAAATTACTAGTTTTAGTATTAGAAGTATATGGCTCACTTCTAAAAGAAACATCAAACCAATTAATTCTAAGTATCACCACACTAAGTTATCTTTAAAAATCAGAACATTGCCAAGTTTTTTAAGTGCTAAATAAAATAAATAAGCTCAATTTCAATCTAAACTAAACATTGTTTCTAAGTATTGTTTTACTTCAAATAATATCAAGCTCTACTCTTTTGCAACTTGATTTTCACTCAGTTTGTGAGTTTTCTGCATGTTCATAAAATACATGGCCCCATTCATTCCTTTTCATAACTACGTAGTATTCCATTTAATGAATGTCTATATGCTTGGTATTTCTAATCTCTTGTTAATAGAAAGTTTGTTTCCATTTTTTGTTGTAATAATGCTATTGTGAGTATTCTTGCATGTCTCCTTGTGCTCCTATGCAAGAGTTTCTATAAAATGTGTGTATCTTCCTTTATATACCAGTGTGTGCATGCATGTGCATGTGCATGAGAATCTAGGAATAGAATTGCTTGATCATTTCTTAGATGTTGCCAAATCCTCAAAAAAAGTGACTGTTTTTATTTATGCTTCCCTCAACAGAGAATAAAAGTTCCCATTGCTCTACATCTCACCAATACCTGATATCATCAGACTTAAATATTTGCTAATTTGATGCATATGAAATGAAATTTCAGTGTGGCTTAAATTTGAATTTCATCAATTACAACTGCATTTTTTTCCTGTATGTATTGGCTATTCTGTGTGCCAATATGCATTGCTTATTTGTTTCTTTTCTCTTGGCTTGTTCCTATATTTCTTTACTGTTTTATAGTAAAGGATGATTAATGTTTTCTGTAAAGGGCCAGAGAAAATATATTTTAGGTTTTGTGGGCCATATGGTCTCTGTCACAACTATTTAACTCTGCCATTGCAGTATAAAAGCAGCCAAAAATAATAAGTAAACAAAAGATGCAGCTGTGTTCTAATAAAACTTTATTGACAAGAACAGTAGATTTGGCCAGTGGGCCATAGTTTGCCAACCCTTGTTTTATAGGCTACTAATCCTTTGTAAAAGTCTACTGATTGTTGTGAAATCACTTGCAGTAGTAAGTAAAATTCAGAGGGACATACCTTTTCTTCGTAGTTGAGAGCAAGTACTTTTAAAGCTCTGGCCTCCATGATGAACTCATGCTAAAGATTATGTTGCAGAATGGGCCAAGAAAGCCCATTACAAGTTTAAAATAGTCCCTTTATATGGAATTAATGGCCTTAAGGGAGTCCTGGGTATTTAGGGTTTATTTACTGCTTATCCAAAAGCCACTCCAAATATGTTTGACCTGATGTAATCACATGACCTGTGGTAAAGAGCTATTACCTTAAATAAAATTATAGATACCAAACTGGTCACCCAAAGTTAGAAGCTAAATAAATATGTTAGAAATATATATGTATATACATATCTATGCACACACATATATTGGGTGGGTGTATATATGTGTATACATGTACATATATGCATACATATATGTATGTAAACATTTCAAGCATAACAAATTCAGGGAATAAAGAAAGAATATTGGGTCTAATCTCTACCCATCAGGCATCTAAAACACATCTACTCTAATAACTGAGTCCTCAAGACAAGTATTATTTCCGCCCTCAGTTGACATCAGGTTGTTTCTGTGCTCTAACGCCTCCACGCTTGCATTTGGGGCTTTGGGATGGAAGACCCAGAGGCATACAGTCATTCTTTCCTGGTCTTAAATAATGTATTTTCACTTACCTATCCTTTCCTTCTGTGCCTCATCCTCAGGGTGCTCCTACTGTGCACAGGCTTTTAAGACACTGGAAATAGCACCTATGTTTGTGGAATAATTTAAAACAATTATTTTGAAGGTCAAAAAAATAACTATGTAAAATTGTGGGCAAATCAAAAACATTTTTTAACCTGGATATCTGGGCAGATTTGTGTTGCTGGGTCCTTTCCTCTGTCCCCCCCAGAGCCCAAGTGAGATTAGAGGACAGCTGGTACCAGACACCACTTCTGCAGAATTGATGGATCTGTGGGATGTGATAGCTGGGATTGAGGCTTCTAAGTTGTGCCTGGATGAAGGCCACTCTTAAAGTCAGCCTTTTGTAAGACATTACAAAAATATTTTCTGATCTGCTCTTTATTGGGCCCCCAAGTCTGGGTGCATAAACTACTGGTGAGAAACAAAACTAGCAAAAAATTAAACAAGAATTAAAGAAACCAGGCATTATATTTTTTTCTTTTTAAGATTTATTTAATCCCTCCACCCCGCAACCACCCCCCCCCCCCCCCAATTCTCCCTATTGTCTGCTCTCTCTGTCCATTCACTGTGTGTTCTGTGTCTGCTTATATTCTCATTAGGCAGCTCTGGGAACCGATCCTGGGACCTTCCAGAGTGGGAGAGAGGCGATTACTCTCTTTTGCCACCTTGGCTCCCTGTTCTGCTACATCTTATATTCTCTACTCTCTGTCTCTTGTTGCACCATCTTGCTGTGCCAGCTCTCCATGTCAGCCAGCACTCCTACATGGGGCAGCTTTCCCATGTGGGGCAGCATTCCCATGCTGGGCGGCACTCCTGCATGGGGCCACATTCTTGCATGGGCCGGCACTCCATGTGGACCAGCTTGCCTTCACCAAGAGGTGGACCTCCTATATGGTAGATGGGAGCCCAATTGGTTGAGCCACATCTGTTTCCCCAGGCATTGTATTAATAATAGAAAAGTAAAGGTAGAAAATCAGAATGGAAAACCAGGCAGAGTATCTATCTACCACCTGGTCACAATGAGAATTTGTTAAGGCCAAAATATCAATACAAAGTATAGACTAGGAAATGGGTTGTTTTTCACTCCCTTAGAATTCCAAATAAATCTTTAAACATTTTAGAAAGACCTTAGCATGAAGCAATTCAAGAAACTCTAAGGAAAATCTGTGTATTCCACCAAAATCTGTACCTGCAGAAAACCAGCTTGTGGGGTGGAGGGGGTGCTTCTTTGTCTACATGAACATACCGGGGAAGAAATCCAGAAAAGGAGGTAACAAGAGATTTTAGACTCAGAGAAAAACTGTGGAAGAATGTGTAGTGAAGAGTTCACATTCTGTAAATTGTCTTTCTTTTCCTGAGCTGGACACCTAATATTGTCTCCAAAAAGATACACCTGAACACCTCTTGAAAAATTCCCGAACCTATATTTTGTCAAATTATTACTACCATGATTCTCTTAAAAATAAGAGGAGCCTCAGTCAAAATGAAAATTTTAAACATCTTAAAGTTGTGGAAATGTCTTTAAAATAACTTTCAAAATAAAGAATCCTGAAACAATACTTTTAAAAACATGGGCCATCTATCAAACATCTGTAATTTTCAAGGTTACCTTGGAAGGAGGCAAGACAAATAAATCGTTGGGGAGAAGTAAACAAGACTAGATCAATGGACTTTGGGATGATACAGAAAATGCCCATCTCAGGGTCTTATTGGCAAGAACTGATACTGGTTAATAAATTCTTTTTTGGCTCCATGTTAGTGTTAAAACATATGAATTTAGTTAGTAGAGCACTGCTCAGCAAAGTTTAAAATATTTCAATGCAAAAGAGAAGATGGACGCTCTTAAGGTGTTAGGGAAACAAATTATAGTTTCTTTGCCAGTTTTCTCCTTTTTTTCTCAAATGACATAAAATTGTCAATCATTTCAACAATTGGATTTCTCACAAAAATTCTTATGTGATTACTCATGCAAGAAACATATTGGGGGAAATGTTTGTGAAGGAAAATAGGAAGGGAGATGGAGGAGGTTGGAGGGCCTGACTCCTGGAAAGGGAGAGAAGGAAGGAAAGAGGTTGGGTGAAGGGCTCTTAGACAGAGTTCTATGAGAGCCCAGCAAGGCCCTGGGAAATCCCTAAGACAAAAACAACTCAGTGGAGTCCCATCTCTCCCAGGAATGGACCTGTCTTAGTACCTCTGCCGTGCTCAGTCATTGGCTGGGACCCTCCCATGGTATCTGTAGCCTTGGCACAAACATGGTGAAAGATTTCACAGCTAGAGCTGTTAGGCAATTAGTCTCCCCATAGTGAGAGATCTGAGAGGTGCATTTTCGTGGCAGTGGCGGGGTATAAGGGGTGACAGAAGAGTTACCATCTTGTAAGTACTCGCCATTTAACTTAAGGAATTTAAATATTTAGGGTTAGAAAGGACCTTAAATCTAGTTCAGTCACCTTCCTAATGGTCATCCTTGCTATTCCTGGATACTTCTGGATATAGCTAGGGATTCCTCCATAGGTAGTAGAATGCAACTTTGGGCAGTTCTGGCTTTTAAAAAGTTCTATCTTTTGTTTTGCCAAAGTCTTTCTTCTTGATGCTTTTCAGACCCTAAGAACTAGAAGGAATCTTGGATTTCATAAGTTAAGTTCCCTCATTTAATAGCAAGAACTCAAACCCACAGAGGATAACTAAATTAACAGCAGAACTAGAGCTAACATCTAGGTCAATGGCTTTTTCCACTCTACACTTTAAAAAAAAAATTTTTTTATGGAAAAGAGAAAAAAATTGACAAATTTAGTGTCATACAAAGAAAATTAATGTTAGTGCCTCAGATGAGATTTGGTTTATTTAAAGGAAGGTGCCACATCTCTGAATCTACTTTTCTCTCTCCCTTTTCTTTAATTCATTTTTAAGTGTATTTTTTTGAAGATACATAGATCACAAAAAATGTTATATTCAAAAATATGAAGAAGTTCCCATATACCCCCCCCTACCCCCCCCCCCACTCCTCCCACATCAACAACCTCTTTCATCATTGAGGCACACTCATTGCATTTGGTGACTACATTTTGGAGCACTGCAGCACCACATAGATAATAGTTTACATTGTAGTTTACACTCTCTCCCAGTACATTCAGTGTGTTATGGCAGGATATATAATATCCAGCATCTGTCCCTGCAATATCATTTAGGACAACTCCAAGTCCCAAAATGCCCCCACATCAAATCTCTTCTTCCCTCTCCCTGCCCTCAGCAACTACCATGGCCACTTTCTCCACAGCAATGCTACAATCAATAAGTCCACTCTAATCCATATTTTATTCCTCCATCCTGTGGACCCTAGGATAGTGATGTCCACTCCACCTCTGTATTGAGAGGGGGCTTAGATCCTACATGGTTGATGGATGCTATTCTCCTGCTTGCATTTGTAGGCACTCTCAGTTCCCTGGTATGGTGGTTGACCGTCTTCACCTCCCTGTTGGCTGACATGGGTAAGTCCAACCAACCGGAGAGTAGGAGTTACAACTCTGCTGAGTCTCAGGGCCAGTTCTACTTTTCTCTTGATCAAACATGCTGTTTGAGCTTGTGTGAAGATAACTAAGGGATGTAAAAATTAAACATAATTTCCATTTAGTGGAGAACCAAAACAATACTGAATACATTCCCTCCCCACCTCCACCCTCTGAAAATACATACAGCAAGTGATAGATATCCATTTATTTGATAATTTATATAGGTTTTTTTTGTTTGTTTGTTTTAGGGTATTTTTGGGAAGAGTTATTTACTCAAATTTACAAAGCTTAGAATTTTAAAAAATACATTTGAATTATAATTTTGAGATTAAAAGAAAAGAGCATGTACAATTCTAATTATTGTTCTTCAGTAAGAATAACAATTTCAAAATACAAATAACAGCGCTTTGGCGCCACCTTGTGATAATATATGAAGAGGTAAGTGTAAAAGATTACTCAGTATAATAAATCTTTGAGAAAATAAATATTTACAGGAGATGAGGAAAAAAAGATGTGTGTATGTGGGTGTATGTATGTTATTGATTCTCCCTTCCTCAATCCACTTTAAAAGAAAAATATATTATAAAATGTCACATTTTGGTGTCTAAAATTCCAATTTTTGCCAATATTTGCTACAAAAGTTTAAAAAATGTATTATTTTATTTCCAAGCTTCTGCTCACAAAATGACTTATATTTTCATGGTTTTGCCAGGCTGCCAGGACACCAAACTTTCTAGGTTTTATTTCTGACTTCAGTGGCCACTCCTAACTGGTTCTCCTTGACCTTCAGCTACCTACTGTTCACACAGCTGCCAGAATGATATTTTAAAAACATAAATCAGATTATATAAATCCCCTACTTAAATCCCCCCAATGAATCTCTATTTCACTTGCAATAAAACCTGAAGTGTTTACTGTGGCCTACCACGACCTCTAGAATCTGGCTCTTCCCTGGGTCTCCAGCCTCAACACATGGATCTGCCTCCCACCATCACATCCATCCAGACCTTTTTGCTGCTCTTTTGACACCCCAAGTCCCTCCCTTCCATGGGACTTGTATATGCCTGTGAGCTTGGCCCCTGTAGTCCCCTTCTTAGGCAGAACTAATATGCAAATTAGTACATATTAGAAAGGGTGGAGAAAATTCCAGGTAGAGGGACAGAAGTATCATGTTGGAGACACAAGTGTGGACATAGGGGAAAAAACGTGAAGCTGGAGAGGCACGAGCTGTATTATGCAGGGTTGGGTGGGTCATGGCGAGGTTCTTAGATTTTTATTCTAATGTGTGGTGGGGAATGGGTATGCTAAAAATAACGGTTCATCAGCACACAGCAGGTGTTTTTAAAAGTTCTTAGTATTTGCAAGCATTATGGAAAGTGCAATTGGTGCTTTATGGAGCTTCATTGGTGCTTTATGGAACTTCCTATAAAAACAGCAAAGCTGGCTATTCAGATGTGCTGGGACCACATCCCTGAGCCCAGCCCATCCCCCTGCCCCAGTATGGTATGAGGAGAGGGTGAATGTGGGTTCAGTAGTTGTGAACCTTGACAAGTGATTTAATGTCCTCAATTTTTTTTTTTTAAGATTTATTTACTTCTCTCCCCTTCCCTGCCCCCCTCCCCCCATTGTCTGCTCTCTGTGTCCATTTGCTGTGTGTTCTTCTGTGTCCACTTGTATTCTTGTCACGGCACCCGGAATCTGTGTCTCTTTTTATTGCATCATCTTGCTGCATCAGCTCTTTGTGTGTGCAGCACCATTCCTGGGCAGGCTGCACTTTTTCTCGCATTGGGCGGCTCTCCTTATGGGGCACACTCCTTGCACGTTGATCCAAATCCGCTTCTCTCAACTTTTCTTTTCCTCATCACTCTCTAGCCCTCCCACCTGCCTCATCACCTTAAAATTATTTGAGTCCTTATTTGTCTCCCCCACTAGAACATGAGCTCCATATCAGCAGGATTTTGTCTTGCCTACTGCTGTATCCTAAGCACTAAGTACACTGTCTAGAACATAATAAATACTCTGTAAAGTTTTTTGCTAAGGATATAATCCTGCCTTGCTATGGCATTCATAGCTTAACACTTTTTAACTGCTTACAATCTACTCATTATTTGTAATTCTTCTGATCAGAGTAACTTAATAGGTAGAAAGTGGTCATTTCAAAGTACTAATACAATTTAAAACAATACCTATATATTGGGAAAACAGTGCCAATTTGAAAATACCCAAGTGAGTATTGACAAGTTATTCACTGGTTAAAGTAACTGCATTTTTTGTGACAAATGACTGTAGCTCAGAAAACATCTAAATAAAAACCATGAAGCAACCTAAAAAATAAAGAGGCAAAAGCTGGCTAAAAGTGTGATGTAGTATTAGAAAAAAAATACAGTGGGTTTTGAGGGCAGTTTTGGGATTGAATCTTGGCTATGCTGATTACTGATTCTGCAAAAATTATTTGGTCTCTCCAATTCTGTAAAAGAAGAGATACTGACTACCTTGCAGAGAATGGTTTTAAAGATTAGGGTCAGTGCCTAGTAGATGCTTATAAAAAAGCAGCTATTATTATAGATATTTCTGATATTATAGCAAATGCTGCTTTTGTACATAACTAGTTTATATGTCCCATGATAAAACCAATAACAGGGAAGTGGATGTGGCTCAAGCGATTGGGCTCCTGTCTACCATATGGGAGGTCCAGGGTTTGATCCCCAGGGTCCCCAGGTGAAGGCAAGCTGGCCCAAGCAAAGAGCTGACCTGAGCAGAGAGCTGGCCACATGGAGTGCTGACCCCTGCAGGAGTGCTGGCCTGCGTGGAGAGCTGGAGCAGCAAGACAATGCAACAAAAAGAGGCACAGAAGAGAGACAGGTGCAGCGGACCAGGTAGCTGACGTGGCACAAGGTATTGAGCACCTCTCTCCCACTCCAGAAGGTCCCAGGCTTGGTTCCCAGAGCCTCCTAAAGAGAAGACAAGCAGATACAGAAGAACACACAGTGAATGGACACAGAAAGCAGACAGTGAGCATTAAAAAAATGGGGGTGGGGGGAGAGAAATATATATATAAAATAAATCTTTTAAAAAAGGAAAAAATAAAAAAATAAAACCAGTAACATGTTAACATCATCGAACTTGCAGAACAGGAATTGTATTAGTCAGCCAAAGGGGTGCTGATGCAAAGTACCAGAACTCTGTTGGCTTTTATAAAGGGTAGTTATTTGGGGTAGAAGCTTAGAGTCACAAGGCCCTAAAGAGTCCAACTCAAAGTAACGTAAGATACTTACTCACCCAAAGTCTTTTGCCACGTGTTGACACAAGATGGCAGGTGATGTCTGTGATGGTTCAACCTTCTTCCTTCCTCTTAAGGCTCTGTGGTCCCAGCTTCTTCTGATCTCAGTTGTAGGTTGGCATATGGCTCGTCTCTCTCCCCAGGGCTTATTTCTTTCTGGGCTCAGCTGCTCTAGTCTCTTCACAAGGTCATCTGCAGATTATCAGGCTCATCTCTCTACCTGGGCTGCAGAATCCTGTTTATCTTCTCTGTGTGTCTACTTCCATGTGAGAGTATTTTATCAGCCCAAGGGGCGTGGGACTCAATGCTGAATCACACTCTAAATGACATGGTTGAATCAAAGCCCTAATCTTTTTTTTTTTTTTTAAAGATTTATTTATTTATTTAATTTCCCCTCCTCCCCTGGTTGTCTGTTCTCGGTGTCTATTTTGCTGCGTCTTGTTTCTTTGTCCGCTTCTGTTGTCATCAGCGGCACGGGAAGTGTGGGCGGCGCCATTCCTGGGCAGGCTGCTCTTTCTTTTCACGCTGGGCGGCTTTCCTCACAGGCGCACTCCTTGCGCGTGGGGCTCCCCCACACGGGGGACACCCTTGCATGGCACGGCACTCCTTGCGCGCATCAGCACTGCGCATTCAAAGCCCTAATCTTAACATAATTTAATCAGACATCTCAGCTGACTCTAATGCAATCAAAGGGTATCACACCCAGAGGAATAGAGAAGTTTACAACTTAATTAAATATATTTTTTGGAATTCATAAATAATATCAAACTGTCACAGGAAAGGATCTAATCTAGGACAAAGGTTTTTAAACTCTCAAAGGAACCCCTGTGCTCTGGAGCATGGAAAGTGTGTCAATGAAGCAGGCTCGGGACAGGCCCCCTCCCCACCCCGAACCACGATGTAGATCACTACATATTAGCCTATGACTGAAGAGAGGACTTCTCCAAGGAATAAAAAAAATAAAGGTTGAAAATCACCAATCCCTCATTACACAATCAAAGAAATTAGGATTCAAAGATCATGTTAAGTGTTACAACTGAAACTTAAGTCCAAGATTCTTTTCACTATACTCTCATTGCTGTTATTTAAAATTACACAATAGACATTTTACAAGATTGGGTCTTGATGGGCACTACACACCTAATATCTACCAAAATTTTGGAGTCTGATAGCACCTAGCTCTGGTTGTTCTAATACCCATAAGACAACCTTCATTCTTCATTTTAAAAGTGAGATATGAGATGGTTAGTACACAAAATTCTAGCTATTACTATTATTAGGTGGAACATTTTTACATAAATCAAATAAATGTCTTTGTTGTCTTCCATAAACAATATTCAGCATTTTAATGGAATGGAGGTGATAAGATTAAGAAAGGTGCTACTCCTTTAGTAATGATCCATTCTAGGACATTTTAATATCAAGATCAGCTGTCCAAGTCGTACCTCAGTATGCACACATCATTATTATTGTTTCCATATAGATTCAATGTAAGTTCTTGATCCACTTGTAGTTATGAAACTAAGTAACAAGATGTAATAAATAACACCACCCTAGGTGATGGGGTACAAATGTACGTGAGACAGCTGTGATCCTTCTTGCTGTCAATCAGCTTATGCTCTAGTGAGGAAGACACATTAATCAAGTGAACAAATTTAAAAAATAACCAAACTGAAGAGATATGAAAGAAATAAGGTGTTACAATATTACCTGAGGATGAGAAACCTACCTTTAGATGTGAGTGGACAGAAAGCCTAACAGAAGTGGCCATTTGGACCTTGGCAAGTGGGGAAGTGGACTGAGGTTTGAGAGAAAGTAGGGAGCCTTTTAAGTCATGACAAGGAATTTGAATTTTATCCTAAGTACTATAAAGTTTTAAGGAGGAAACCATACAATTGGCTCTGGTTGAATTCATGCTTTCCATGAGACTCAGATCAGAAGAAATCTGTACAAACCCTTATAAGAGGAAATAACCATAACCAAAGAGAAATTCTCTCATCATTCTTCAATTGGAGCAAGGGCTGCTGCAAAAAACTTCTCTCCTCAACCCTGAAACCTCCCCTTCCTCTGCCAATTCCTGAAAAGTCCCAATAACTGGCAACCTAAAATGAGGACAAACTTACACGGAGGGACCAATCAACACAGGAGGCCACTTGGAGTCACACGCTCAATTGTGGAGTTGCATAGATGTCTATGGGAGCATTTCAACCACAGAAAGCAGAGAACCCAGCACTCCCCCCACCCCCAAAGGCCAGAAATATATGTTGCTTGAATACACAGTTGGGGAAGTGATGCCTCTAAAACATGGACTCCTTCATAACATAAAGTTAAAAGATTAGATAGCATCTAAACTCTGAGCTCAACATTATGTAAAATATGAGCTACCAGTAATAAAAATTTTTTCCCTTAGCTATTTCATTCCAGATTGCATTTGTTTGCAAATAAAATACAATAAAACAAAAATAAAAACAAAGGATTGGGTTTTTGGTACTCTGACAAAATGAATTCGCTTCAATAGCTATCATGTGAAGATCACGTATTTGCAGCTAATGGCTAAATTTTCTTTTTACCCAATTAGGTAGAACAGTTCTGGAGAGATTTTAACAAATTAGAATTCTTCCACACTTCATTTCTTAAAGAAAAACTTCTTAAAAGGTCCAAATCTTGACTGCTTCCAAAATATACTTCCACAGTTTATGAAAATTAGGAATGCCTTTGTTGATTTGAAGCACTAGTTCTTATTTTTAAAAAAATCAAAAGGAATAAAATCGACTGATGGGTTTGGATCTCTATGAATTCACCATTTGCTCCATAAAGTGTCTAAAAGAGTTCATCAAGTAGACATTATCTGCTAATAAATAAATGTACAGAAATATTGGTCACTACCTCTTTACATTAAAACCAGAAAAATCAAGAGTGAATATAGGATGGACAACTACACCAAGGAACTGACAAGCGTCTACAACTGCAAGCAGGAGAGTCTCATCCATCAGCCATGTGGGATCAAAGCCCCCTCTCAATTAAGAGGTGGAGTGGGCATAACCATCCCCGAGTCCTCAAGATTGGGGAATAAAATATGGACTACAGTGCACTTACCAGTATTCTACTATAGAATTACTACAGGGACAGATGCAGGACATTATATATACTGCCATAACCCACTGAACGGACTCTGAATGTAAACTACAATGAAAACTATAATCCATGCTGTGTAGCAGAGATCCAAAATATATTCATCAATTGCAATACACGTACTACACTAATAAAATAAGTTGATGTGGGAAAAGTTGGGGGTGTGGGAGTGGGGCATATGGGAATCCTCTCTCTCTCTCTCTCTATATATAAGATTTCTCTCCCCTGCCCCCAGTTGTCTGCTGTGTCCACTCGTTGTGTGTTCTTGTGTCTACTTGTATTCTTGTCAGTGGCACCGGGAATCTGTGTCGCACCATCTTGCTGCGTCAGGCAGCTCTCCGTGTGTACGGCGCCACTCCTGGGCAGGCTGCACTTTTTTTGCATGGGGTGGCTTTCTTTACAGGGTGTGCTTTCCTTGTGCGTGGGCTCCCCTAGTGGGGTACACCCGTGTGGCACAGCATTTCTTGTGCACATTAGCACTACACATGGACCAGCTCACCACACTGGTCAGGAGGCCCCAGGTTTGAACCCTGGACCTCCTATGTGGTAGGCGGATGGTCTATCAGTTGAGCCAAATCTGCTTCCTGTCTATATTTTTTAATGTAACATTTTGTGTGATCTTTTAAAAATAAATAAAAAATATATTAAAAAAAATAAATAGCTAAAACCAGGGGGAAAAAAAGAGTGAATACAACAAAACTAGAACTCCAAGATTTAGAGAATTGATGTTTTGGTTCACTAAAATTTCAAAGAAACTGAGGTGCTTGGTACCTCTCCATGCTTCTTTAAAGTTCTCTGCGGTGAATTTAGCATTATATTGTCCAACACTGTTTCAATGATCCATTGTCTCTGGAGCTATAACATATCCTCCCAACATGTTGCTGTTCTGATTGAATAAATCACTTACTTAGACTTATTTTCCTATGATTTGCATTCTGAATGTGGCCTTCCCCGCAAAAAAAAAACGCTACTTTTAGAACTTCAAAAAAACTGTTTCCTTTTTCACAATGGACAGAAATATGCAAATTTCTTCATAAATCTTATTCTTTATAAAGTTTTAAAGCATAATTTAAAGGTTATTGGTTTTCTAGCCCAAAAAAGTATTGGCTAATTTGAATTATTTGACTGTCTTCCTTTAGTTAATAAGGTACTGAAGCTATTTTACATGAAAATAATAGCAAACACAAACAATGCTTATTATGTGGGGCACCACTCTAAGGGCTTTACAAATAATGACACCCACACAACACTCACAGGCACTCTTATTACAGATGACAGGTTGAAAGAACTAAGGCACAAAGAAGTTAAGTGATTTGTATGAAGTGTACACAGTTAAAAAAGTGGTGGTACTGAGATTCAAACCAGAGCCTGTGCTCCCAACAAGCATGCCACATTGCTTCTCTTGAAATAACACAAGATTTTTAGTAGTTACATTGCATGAAAGAAAAAGCAAAATATTTGAATTTGGATTTTCATTTCAGCAACCACACTAGATTATGCTTTTACCCCATTTAAAATTTATTTCCCATGTAGCTTACAGAAATATAGCTATTGTGTAAAGTTATGCTGGTATTTTTCAAACCCAAAAAACAAGAACAGAACTAATAACAACACAAATTATTCTTGTAATCATAGTTAAATTGATAAATTAAGTGCTCTATTGAAAAAATGTTATTTTAAGTCCATTTTGGGTATTATATATCTTTACCTCAAACTTAAGTTCAGAATTCAGTATACTGTTTGACACTATTATTAAAAACTATATCCAGGAACAAGTAGCTTGGAAGTTCTGGATAATTAAAAAGCAGGTTAATTTAACCATTAGGGAACCTCAACAACGTTTGAAGAAATACTTTCAAAGAAATTTTTGGTAATAAAAAGTAAAAAACCAGACTGTTAAATTTAGCAAAGAAAAATAACAACAAAATATAAGTTAGAAAATTCGTATTCATACTTTTATTCAGGAAATACAATTATTACCAGAGTCCTTGATATTTCAATGATCTTTCCACAATATAAAATATTCACAACATGTATTATATTAAATCTACATCAAGTCATGCTGACATTCTTTTCAAGGAAGTCATAACCATTTCTTTTATTAAATGCTATGGTATCCATTTTAATTGTAAACAAAGTACTTGAGCTAAACTACTTAAATACTTGAGCAAAGTGATTTAAAAATTTAGAGGATTTTTAAAAAAGCACATCAGAATCATCAAATCCCAAAGAACTAGGCCACTATAACCATTATACTATGGATGCAATGGCCACAGGAAAAAGTAGGTAATTACTAATGATACTACTTCTCATCTGCATTTTTAAATATGCTTTCCCAAATAAAATTTATTTTTTTAAGTTTTAAAGGTGAGGGGAGCAGAAAGGTGATACACATTAAATTTTACATTTAATATGGCAGGTTTTATATATATATTTTTAAAAATGAAGGTAGACTGTAATTAGTTCCAGATAAGGAATATCTAATACCCTTTTTGTTACTAAAGAAATTATTAAGAAATAAAATCAATCATTACATAGCTGCAAATTCCAGAGTCCAGTGTAATTAGAATATTTTATAAAGGGGAAACCAGCGGTTTGCAACCCCAAATCTCCTTTAGAACCACTTGGAAAGACTAATAAAAGTGTATGTCAGGGCCCTACTCCCTGAGATTTTCTTTTAGTTGATGTGGGATAGGACCCAGGTATCAATAGTTTTTATAGCTCTGCATGAAGGTCTATTATGTATCTAAGGTTGAGAACCACTGAGTCAACTCATTTTTTTTTTTTTTTGAAGTATCAAGAAAATAAAGGGTAATTAAGGAGGAGGACAATTTCTATTTGTAACTTACAAACCAAATACCTAATATATACTTACTATATGCCTAGGTAATGTTCATGAATCACACATCTGCAAGACCAAACTGATTTCTTCATTTTCTCCCTATACTAGACCACTACTGTACATCTTCGTCACTGAATAATTGAATTTTTCTATGGGCAAGACTTAAAATTCTGGATACACTGTAAAAATTGCATTAATGAAAAGTACTGCTACACATGCTCAGCAGTAGCAAGTAAAACTACTGTATTTGGCTCCTTTAAACTATCCTTATTTTAAGAATTATAAATAGGTGCCAACCCACACAAAGAACAGACTGTGGATTACTGTAGAAGGAAAAAAAATAGCTTACTCAACTTACTAAATTTCAACACCAAAAAAGATTTAACTTGGCTGAAAGTTCTGAAACAGCTGAGATACTGAACCAGGAAGCTATAATTTATAAGGAAATGTTGACACACCCTTAAAAACTATTGCAGCTGTAGCTGTACTAAAATAAGATTTCTTCAGGGCTTACTTACCCTGTAATGCAAGAATACAAAGCATAACAATATTATTACTGTTTTTATATGCACCAATATCTCTCTTTAATATATAAAGCTCTACAACAAATAACTTTAATAATTTTACAATTAAATTAAGTCCATAATTCTTCTACACTACTTTGGTCTCAACATTTAAAAACCACCAATTAATTTTGAAAATATACAATTTACAACATGATCCTATCAATAACAAGCACATTTTGTAGTGGACTAAAGATGCATTCAACCATGCAATCCAGTGTTCGATACCTAAATGATAAATAACAATGCTGATTGACTTCTTACTCTGAATGTCACTGAAAACTGGAATAATCTTTTAAGATTCATGGTGCTCACAAACATGCAGAAAAAGGTATACATTTCCAGTCTTCCTGAAGGAATGTTAAGAAGTGCCCACTTTATACGGGTAGACAATGATGTCAAACTCTGTTCCATTATCTTCCAATCCATTTATCTTCTTTTTAGGATCTGTCACTTGTTAAAATTTAAAAAAATTAAAAAAAAAAAAAAAAGACAAATTCGCCTGTAAGTTCTGACTAAACATGAACCTCAACTCTTTAATTTCAGCCGTTAAAGAGGACTTCACAGTCATACACTAATAGCTGCCTTTCAGTAAAACAGTGACATCCAGTGGACAAGTAAAATAAACCTCAAAATTCCCATCAGAATTTGAATTGTAAACAAAGATCACATCTCTAAATCCAGTAATTTTAGTATGAATTACTTCCTTGCATTTTGAAAAGGAGCCTGCAAATTCTTATGAATACATCACCTCACAGTTTCTATACAACTTGAATATATCCTTCTCTAGTCTTTCTATTTAAAATCAATCTTTTAATTTGAGCTGGTAAGAGTGTATAACTCTCAAGGATAGTGAGGTTAAA
Organism: Dasypus novemcinctus; assembly: GCF_030445035.2. NCBI lineage: Eukaryota > Metazoa > Chordata > Mammalia > Cingulata > Dasypodidae > Dasypus > Dasypus novemcinctus. The sequence continues at coordinate 65,054,978 of NC_080682.1, read as the reverse complement.
GGTATGACGTTCTATGCTTCTGCTATTTCCCACTACAAACTAACTGGCTCATCTCTAGGAATGAAAGAATCAAAATATAAGAAATATATTTAAATAAAAATGAATAGCATTAAAAATTTGCAAAATATGAAATTTGAACCTGTTTTCGTACTTATAATTTATGATATATTACTGAATATAAATAGATAGAAAGGGATGTAATCAGGAATGCTAACAATCAAATTACATCCTCTTACATCACTGCTCAAAAACTATGAAATACATATTTTAGCAATGATTGTTCAGTGTTTATAAACTTATTTTATAAATCAGTACAAATGAATATTCATTATATATTGTTTAAATAAAAGTAAAAAACTTCCACTGTACTTAGTTATGACTGTTTATTATATATATTATGTGTGTTTCCAAAAGTAGAAAATGCAGCAGTGATGTTAACACTGGCAGTGTAATGAACTGCTGTAGCTAGACTGTTATTTTTAATTTCTCAGAAAACTGTAAAGAAATCTCCCAGGTAAAAAAAAAAATAGAGTAAGCAAAAAAAGAATTGGAGAACTGTTATTTTTAAATAAGCAGCCAAATGAAGAAAGCCGTTTTAAAAAAAGATTAAGAATGTAAAAGTACTTCAATATTAAAAAAGCATTTTTAAAAATCTATAACAATTTTATGACAAAATCTGCATTTGAAAAAGACCTGTAAAAACAGCAGGACAGAATTGCCCTCATCACCTTTTACTTTTTCTTGTCAGAAAAAAGTGATGCATCTCTGGAGCCACACATGATGTTAAAATAGGCATTTATAAAATGGCAAGGAGAATTTCATGGGAAGTTTTTGTTTTTTAAAATCATTGGCATTGAGGCCCTCAGTAGGTCACAAGTAAACCTTCTCTAACTATAAGCAAAATGGAATATAAAGTTTTGAACTACATTAGGTCTGTTGCCTGCGTTTTGCTGATCTCATTTTTTCAAAACGTGACTCCATTTCTTCCAAGACTTTGGGTGTGTATCGTACTACTAATTTAACCTTTCCTTGAGCAGCTTTCAGCAGTTCTACAGCTTTTTCATGATGCTCTCCTTCAACGCTCTAGAGAAAAACACAAACATATATAATTAGTATCTAAACATTTTAAATATTTCAAAGTGTAAAAAATGTTTAAAATGTAAGCAAAATTTTAAAAATATTGTATATCATTTCAACACTAGAAAACCATGAACTTAATACTACATTATCATTTTAATTATTGAGAAATCCTCCATTAAGTCCTTTTAAAATGCTTGTCACCCAGTTACTGGTTTTTAGTCCCAAATACTTGGCAATCTACATGCGCTATTATTTCAGTCAATCCGAAGTAAATTAAGTAATTGTCATTCCATTAAGACTAAATGAGATACATCTTTTAACTTAATGTATCAGCCTAACTACTAAGGAGCTTAATTAAGTCATGAAAGTCACATAAAGTGCTGCTAATTTACATTGGAAAGAAGCAAAACACATTTACAAGTACTTTAAAAAGGACCACCAAACTAAATAGTACTGCCCAGGATTTTCCCAGGGAATTGCTAAACTACAAAGTTTCTTTGATTTTTCCTAAATCAACATCCTTTGTATCTATACATCAAATACACCCCCAAGTGGTCATAACAAATTACTACAAATTGAAATAATAATTCATCCTTACCACTCCATTAACAGAAAGAAGTTGGTCTCCTCGTTTGAGGCCCCCATGTCTATCAGCAATACCACCTGGAATTATTCGAGATATATAAATTGGAGAGTTTTGTTCTTTCCCACCCATAATATTGAATCCAAGGCCTTCTTCTGTTTTTGGTAGCTCAACCACTCGAGGATGAGAATGTCCTTCACTGGCAGCAAAGGCAGCAACCGTAGCCTGAGAGAAAATATTACATATTTTAAAATATGACCTTTGTTTACCTAAGTTCTTTTTGTGTCTCCTTTTGAGGCACATATTTTTGATGTTTGCATGTCCAAAAAATTCAATGGCAGTTCTAAGAAAGTAAGCTAAGTAGATGAATTTTAGAGAAGATGACTGGAAAGAATACTCTGGGATTATGAAGGAAATACTCAGATTTTTCAGGTTACTCTTAGCCCATCCAGTGCCTAGAACAATCAATGTGCACAGTGCTCAGCATGCAGGCTTCGTGGGCAGATAACCTTTGTGCACATTAAATAGGAGCACCTCTTCCCAGCAGGCCAGTAGTCCTGGACTCTGAGACTAGGGAGTCGTGCTTCCTCAGGAACCTTGTGCAGAAACACAACCTACCAACAGACATAACTATCTGGAGGCACCCTTACACATAATAAGCCATTTTTGCTCCTATACTATTTTGACTTATATGTCAGGAAATAACTCAATATTAAGAAAAGAGGGACACACATAACCAAGGTAAAAAATTTTTTTGTTGCTTCAGCCAACTACCCAATAACTGCTGAAACCCCCCAGATAGAAACAGAGCCAAATTTTCTTTAAAATTTAGACTAATCTGGACTAATTCTGAAACAAAACTATGAATTTTGACTTTATTTTACTTTTAAAGGCAATCTGATACCATTTTTGGTGATGGATCTTGGTGTATGAGCAAAATTTATAAAGGTGAGGAAGGAAATCAACATTGGCTGAACACCTACTATGTTCCAAGCTCTGAGGAGCACTCATTTTATAGATAACAGAACTAACTCAGTAAACTGTGAAAGTCATGTAACTCAGGAATTAAAACCAAGTTTCTATGGTCTTTTCTACTCTTGTCAAACTATACCCACATATTTAAGTGCTTGTATTCAACTGAGAATCCCATATATCCTTTTGTGAATGAGTAATTTTCAATCAAAAATCACTTGCTAATGACTAATTCTAATATGTCCCTTACTCTTGGTACTTCCTTACTCTAATGTAGAATCAACACTGAAGTCAATGCTTGAATTATTTGAGGAAAGCACGGGTATAGAAAAGCACATAAAACCTGCCACTTTCAGATCTGAAGAGGTAATCTATTACTGATTTTGTATCATACATGCAGAATTGAAGTAGCAAGGCTTTGGAGTATGAGCAACCCAGGGGAATATCCTAGAGCTCTATCATATTTACTGTTTGTGGGGACTGAGTAAGCAGATTTTATATCATAAGTTTCCCTCATGAATAAAATAAGGCTAATGACCTATACCTCAGAATTTTTAATTAAAATTTATATAATAATAGGATTATGTACATAAAATGATCATTTTTCAGTGTATTTTTAATGCATTATCTAAACCACATAACACATCCTGTATAGATCCAAACAAAAGATGCCCTATTTATCTTACTGCTTGAGAAGTTTAATGTAGCTTGAAAGATACTATTAGTTTTCAAAATAAGCCTATGATCAATTTAATAATTGCATATTTACATTTTTCAGAAAAATTTACCTTTGCAGTTGCATTAGCCCTCACTTCAGGACTGCTACTGATGTCCACTGTCTCATAGACGTGTTCATATACCTGTAAAACTCAAAGTTATCATGCTATAATTTGAAATTTCAAAATATATCACATTTAAATTCTCTGTCAACTTAATGAATACGTTAAAATTTTAGGCAAAATTATGCATCTTTTTAAAAGTTTTTTCTATTAGAAATTCTATTAATGAGAGGGATAATTTCTAATGTTTTTCTAAAGTTTATTTTCTTAAAAAATTTTGAAACCAAATTTCAGAGTATTATCTTATAATAGCACTTAACTATTTTAAAGTAAATTTTAATCTTGTGTATTTACCTCTCGTACAGCATTGCAGAACTCACTTTGAAGGACTCTTTGTAAAGCCTGAAGTTTTTGTGGTGGTACTTCTCCACTCCTTTGTAGTTTTTCCAACAATTCAATCGCTCTACAAATATCTAGAGTTAAACACACAGTCACTGAAAGATCATTTGCTGTGAGGATTCTCAGAATGTTTATTTAACAGTAAGGCAGTTGGGTTCATTCCTTGAGGATTCATTCTGTGGGGAGTAGCAAAAAATATGTAGAAGCTTAAAGAAAAAAGGGTAAGGTGTGAGTATGTGTATGTGTCAAAGAGAGGGAATAAAGCGTGCATGTGTACATATAAGTATTGGAACTAGAAATGTAAAAACTGAGAAGAATGCTAAGTTTTATAGAAGATTAGGAAAAAATACTGATGTTACATAAATATAAAACTGGGAAAAGTATTACCTTTGAGAGTCTGAGAAAACTGAAAATAAAATACTACAGATGTCACAAGAAAGGACTGAGGCTGATAATGTCATAGACATATGAACATTGTACTGCTTCAAAAAAAGCTGATAGTATTACCAGTATTCAGCTAAAAAATTTTACCATGGCCTGTACTTAATAGTACAATTATAAAAATGTGTTTTCATTAATTGCAACAAATGGGCCACACCAATGCAAGGTGAAAATAATAGGGCTTTTTTGGTAACCATGCATTTTTATGTAAGATTTTCTGTAAAACCACAACTTCTCTAATAAAATAAAATTTAAAAAAGTAGCCAATTATCCTTAGTAATCAAAGCACTGAGCGACGGTGCTACTGAAATCACTATTCATTTCCCAAAGGAAAACACACCATACACGAAGATATGAACTGTTCAATAACATGTAGCTAGTGGCAGGGGCACATTTGAAATAACAGCACAAATGAATACAATTTACTGGTTGGTGCGCTGTCAACTTATGATCATTAACATGGTATTGTAATCAACAAGCAAAATCAAATACAAATAAAAACAATTTTATCATCTAGTTTAAATTCTAGCTGTGTGATCTTGGACAAACTAATTTCCCTGATGTTTCAATTTCCTCAACTCTAAGATAGAAATAACAATATCTGTACTTTTAAGAGTTATCTGATTTAATAAAATAATACATCTAAGGTGTTTGGAACAGGGCCTGGCATATAGCAAACACAAATGTGATATGTTATATTGGTGGTAGTTAATTATAAAAAATAATAAGGAACTGTATACATTTATACAAATATATTAAGCATGCTAGGCAATTCTAATTGGGAAGTATGAGGATAAGTGTTCAAACACATTTTATGAATTAAGACATTTTATAAGATTTGCGCTGATGTTACAACACTATTAATGACTCTGTTTACTTTGATTTTTTTTTTCCTTAACTGTTTCTGTAATCTTGGGGGCGAGAGTACTTGCCTTAAGTGGAAGAACTTCTAAGTTTTATGTTATACAGCAGGACTAGAAAATTTGCTTTATAGAATTAGTACTGCTTTGTGTTTGCAGCTGGAAAACTAGGAGTAAATCCAGTGAAGAAAGAAGTAAATTTTTCAGTTTCAGATAAAAGCTTAAACTGATGCTAATCAAATGCAATGGAAACAAACATAGCTTCCCCATTCTGATTTCCCACTTATAAGAATGGCTGGAGGCCATGGTGGCTGCTGGGTGTGGGGAATGGGAGGAAGAGATGAGATGTGGCGGCGTTTTTGGGACTTGGAGTTGTCCTGGGTGGTGCTGCAGGGACAATTACCAGACACTATAGGTACTCCCATGGCCCACTGGATGGAACGTGGGAGAGTGTGGGCTATGATGTGGACCATTGACCATGAGGTGCAGTGATGCTCAGAGATATATTCACCAAATGCAATGAATGTGTCATGATGATGGAGGAGAATGTTGCTATGGGGGGAGTAGTGGGGTGAGGGGGGTGGGGGGTATATGGGGACCTCATAATTTTTTAATTGAATATTAAAAAAATGAATTAAAAAAATAAAATAAAATAAAGGCCATGCCCAGGGTAATATCTGGAATGGAGAGGGCTGTGGTGGTTTAAAAATATGGCCACAATTTCTTTGATGTTCTTTTTGGAAAAAAAAAAAAAAGAATGGCTGGAGATGGGGACTGTTGGTTCAAAAATTATTTCGGCTTACAAAGTTGTAGGACAACCCAAATAAAAACTTCCACTTAACAAACAGACCAAAAACTTTAAACTCTCTTTACTGAATCTAAATTGTAACTAATACATACTCATATGTGTTTATACTGTAGGATACGTGGAAATGGGTGTTAAAGTCTGTGAAACAAAATTCTAAATAGAATCAGAGTTGGCTGTAATCTGACTTTCTGTTAAATGGTTAGTAATTCATCCTGAGCATTCTATTGCATGTGGAACCAAAGAAAATAATTCTGACACAGGGAAAAAAAAAGGCAAGCCTTGCTACCAAAATGAAATGCCAGAGGTGAAATTCCACATTATTTTGTGCTGCATTTAAAAATACAAGACTGCCAACATGTTAAAATGCTACAACTAGCTTTCAAAGGAAAAACAACACCTTCTTTAACACCAAACAGATTTGTTTTCATCTACAGAGCACAATGCCGTTGTGCTCAGGAGGAAGATATTACCATCTCAGGCCGAACTAAGAAAATCTTACCAGAGTAGCTACTTGTCTGCCAGAAGGATGCTTTAATTAATGCCTCAGTAAGCTAGAGAGAAACAATCTCACTTACAGAGATTTCTAAACAGTAAACGCTATAGGGAACAAAACTAACAATAGTAAGTGCTCATTTGTGTGAAGTGATGAGGAAAGAGGTTTCCTTAGGTAAAATCATTCTAAAAATGTATTCCTTTTAGAGGAGAAGCTACTCAATATTGAGATTGTAACTGGAAATATTAATATTTGCAAGACAGTGTCACTCTCAATCTTGGACTTTTGTTACTTCTAGCACTCAGAATGTTTATTTTCTTCTTCTTACTCATCAATGATGTCTAACACTGGTGTGTCAAAGCATGCTTGAAATTGTTTGAAATAAAAAGAATTGGGGTGAAAAGAGTAAAACGTTAAAAATCTCTATCAAGAGCCTGGTATGGTTATAGGCGGGTATTTTTCACAGGCTTTTTTTCTTCTTTCTTTTCAGTAGAACAACTCTAGTTTCCTCGACAGCAGCAACCAGTCACATCTAGCAATTGCGAGATTTACAGAAAAGGAATAAGATTGCACCTTCAAATACTTTACAATCTACGACTACTCCAACCTTGGTAACCGAGTTACGTAACCACCTTCCGCAAGACCAAGTAAGTAGAATTGTTTTAAAATAATTTTCTCCATACTTGGGAGAAGCACAAAGCCGAGAAATAACCTACCCCAATAAAAGTGAGGCTGTGGTTAAAGTGATAATGGAGTTCTTAGTAAATAAGTACGGTTTTCTGGGAATATGCTGTTACCGGAAAGTGAGCGGTATGTGGGTGCAGGCGGGGACACTCGGTTTGTGCACGTATATACAGGAAGCGCGTAGGGTCCACACCATTAAAGCCTTAAGTGGTGTGCAGGTGTCCTCTTAAGGACTGGGCGTGTGATGTTTACTTCTCCGGCTTACTCGCCTGGGAACGTCGCGTCTGCTGTACCCATTCAGGCAGCGCGTGTGTGGCGTTAGTCAGAGAACGCGGGCAGGTTTGTGACTGTGCTATGCCCAGGACAGCCCACGTGAGCAGAGGCCGAGTCTGGGTATCAGTCAAGATACTGTAAGCGCCTTCGCCCGCCAGGGCGCGGCAACGACGGCGGTCGCCGGCGCCGGCGCCAGCGCGAGGGACAGGCCAAGATCCTGCGCCGCCCTTTTTTCTCTCTGGCGACATCGCAGTCCCTCGCCCCCTCCACCCACCCCTGTCAGACCTTGACCAAACTCACCTCTCTCCAGCCGCACAGGTTCTCCCAGCGCCGCCATCTTCTCCCTTTGCCCGCAGACCCACAGGAAATGACGACAGAAGGGCTGCGGTGGGGAGGCGGGCCTGGCGGGAGCCCCAGGGGCGGGGACGGCCGGAGGCGGGGCGGGCCTTTGGAGGTGGAAGGTGTTCCGGCGCGGGCCTTCTGGGGTCTGTCTTCGCGTGGCTCCTGGCGCGATGTTTTTTAATCCCCTGGCCTGCCAAGATTGACAGAACCGTCTTTCCCGACTCTTTCCCCCTCCCTCGGGATTCAAACCTTATTCTACCCCCTTGGAACCTTGGCCCTGCAGAGAGGAGTCGGAAAACTTGAAATTTTACTCCCGGCAGCTCCGACTCTGGACTGTTCACTTACCTTCTCTCGGCCTCATTTTCCCCATCTGTGCGACGAACGGATCCTGTCTTCGAGGTGGTAATTGAGTGTGTAAATGCGGTATTGTAAATAAAGTGCCTATGCATGGCAAATTCTCTTTTTGTGGTAGCAGTTTTTTTGATTATTAAAATTCAAGACTCGAATCTTCCCTACAAATCTGCTTGAGAGTAATGGTGAAAGGATGGTGGAAAGTTCAAAGTGCATGAAACACCCTGGTGAGGCACAAAATTTCTAATATCTGAGAAAAATATAGTGTATAAAATAAATTTTATAAAACATATTCTTAATGCATTACAGATTTTTAGGATCACTTGATATTTTCATGAACCAAGAAAACTTTGTCCCTAATTTAAACGAAATATTAATTTTCCCAATGTTTAGATTCCGCTTACATTTATCCGAGCCCTAGTCTGTGCTTACATGGTATTGTGGTGCTTTCACATACAGGTTTTCCGTACTTCATGACAGGATTGTTTTAACCACCTCCTGGTTGTTCAAGCCCAGCCTCTCCATCCAGCTATAATCCATCACTCTTTTTTTCCTTGAACACTCACTTCATCATCAAAAGTTTCTGTTCAGAAACTTTCAGTGGTTTCTCTTCTATTTACTATTTCTGATGTCTTGCATGCTCTGACCCTAACTCATCCGCCTAACCTCTTTTCTTATCACCCCATATTTGGAGTGATATGGAGCACCCACCACTCCAGTCCAGGCAGTATATTCAAAACCATGTTTATTCCTGCTTCCAGGTCTTCACTCATGTTATTCTTGCCTGGAGTGGTCTTCATCACTTCTGATTCTCCAAGCTGTACAGCCTCAAACTGTTGGAAATTGAGGCACAGTGGCCTCACAAGGAGAGATGTGCTGTCTCCATGCTAGTGCTGTCTCCATGGCTACGCTTGCAACCTAAGGAATGCGGTAATTAAGAGTTCCTGGCAAATAGTATGAAGCTGTTAAAGGCTGAAAGAAAAGATGAGCACATACTTTTTGTAGTGAATAGAACACTTAGACTTTGTACCTTGAGATAAGATTTTTAAAAAATTCTTTAGACTATGGGTAATGCTGATAGTTAACTGCATGTTGCTTGATGTCACGTAGGCTATGTGTTCCTGCTTGTTGTCCCATAGACTGGGTTATATAGAGAGCCCCTTGTAAACAATTGAGTTGTCCAAGGAGTTATTACTCGCAGTCCCCCTGATCCCAGCTCTCTCACTCTTTCTTTCCCCCTTTTCTCTTTCTTTCATTCCTGATACCCTTCGGGTCCAAATCTCCAACATCAAACTGAACCCATTCTCCAGACCTCTGTTGAAGAGGCAGCCACTTCCACTAATACTTGCCTTTTCCCATACTGCAGCGCTTCTTTGGTCTCTTGGTGGCCCTTAGCCTTGCAATAGCACTCATGCTTATCTGTTATTCATCAATGTCATTTGTTGTTACAAATGTATTCAGTAAATGCTCATTAAATGTATAATGTCTATGCCTTGCTAGGCACTGGGAACACAGTGTGGAACAAGACAAATGCAGACATTGCTCTTTGAGTTCTTGGCTCTATCTCTTGTCACCTATGTGACCTTGAGCATTCCTGGGCATCCCACTTGTGTATAGTTAGACTTGATTTGCTAATATTTGAAAAGAATCTTTATATCTTTTTATAAGATGTAAAACTTCATTGGTTTGGAGTTTTCTTATAATGTCTTTTTCTTGTTTGGATATCATGGTGAGTAAGGGTGGACTCATAGAATGAGTTGGGGGAAGCTGACTTAGCCCAGTGGATAGGGCGTCTGTCTACCACATGGGAGGTCCGTGGTTCAAACCCCGGGCCTCCTTGACCAGTGTGGAGCTAGCCCATGTGCAGTGCTGATGCACGCAAGGAGTGCCCTGCCACGCAGGGGTGTCCCCCGTGCAGGGGCGCCCCATGCACAAGGAGTGTGCCCCGTAAGGAGAGCCACCCAGCACGAAAGAAAGTTTAGCCTGCCCAGGAATGGCGCTGCACACAGAGAGCTGACACAACAAGCTGACACAACAAAAAGAAACACAGATTCCTGTGCCGCTGACAACAGAAGTAGACAAAGAAGAACATGCAGCAAATAGACACAGAGAACAGACAACTGGGTGGGGGGGGGGTTGGGGAGAGAAATAAAAAAAAAAAAGAATGAGTTGGGAAATATTCCTTACTCTTCAGTTTTCTAGAGAAGATTGGTAGTGTTTGTTTCCTAAATATTTGATAGATTTCTACTTACTTTAGGAGTAGGTTGCTTTCTTTTTTTTTTATTTCTTAAGGCAGTAGCTGAGTTCTTTTTTTTTTTTTTTTTTTTTTTAAAGATTTATTTATTTATTTAATTTCCCCCCTCCCCTGGTTGTCTGTTCTTGGTGTCTATTTGCTGCATCTTGTTTCTTTGTCCGCTTCTGTTGTCGTCAGCGGCACGGGAAGTGTGGGCGGCGCCATTCCTGGGCAGGCTGCACTTTCTTTTCACGCTGGGCGGCTTTCCTCACGGGCGCACTCCTTGCGCGTGGGGCTCCCCCACGCGGGGGACACCCTTGCGTGGCACGGCACTCCTTGCGCGCATCAGCACTGCGCATGGGCCAGCTCCACACGGGTCAAGGAGGCCCGGGGTTTGAACCGCGGACCTCCCATATGGTAGACGGACGCCCTAACCACTGGGCCAAAGTCCGTTTCCATGAGTTCTTTTCTAACACAGGACTTTAAGACTTTAAAGTTCCCCCTAACTTCTGGTTTATGTGTATCTCACATTTTCATTCAGTTCAGAATATATTCTTACTTTTCTTTTGATGCCTTCTTTCATCCAAGGGATATTTATTTATTTGTTTATTATAATTTTCTTTACTTTCTTTTAAATGTTACATTAAAAATAATATGAGGTTCCCATATACCCCCCACCCCACCCATGCCACCCCTCCCCCATCAACAAACTCTTCTATCATTGTGGCACATCCACTGCACCTGGCGAATACATTCTGGAGAACCGCTGCATCACATGGACAGTGGTCCACATTGTAGTCCACACTCTCCCCCAGTCCACCCAGTGGGCCATGACAGGACACACAACGTCCAGCATCCGTCCCTGCAGCACCACCTAGGACAATTCCAAATCCTGAAAATGCTTCCATGCCATATCTCTTCTTCCCTCTCCCAAGCATCAGCAGCCACCATAGCCACCCTCTCCACATCACTACTACAATTTCTTCCCTTACTAATCACAAGAGTTCCCCAGCAGAACACCAGTTAAGTCCACTCTAATCCATACTCTATTCCTCCATCTTGTGGACCTGGGATGGCTATGTCCAGTACAACTCTACATCAAGATTCCACGTGGATGATGGATGCAATTCTCCTGCTTGAAGCTGTAGGCATTCTTGGCTCCCTGGTGTGGTGTTGACCCTCTTCACCTCCCTGTCAGCTGGCCAGGTTAAGTCCAAAAAACCAGAGGGTAGGAGCTGCAAGTCTGCTGAGGCCTAGGGCCTGGCCATCACATGGACAGTTCGGAGATCCAGGTCTCCTGAGCATACACCAGCCCAAATGCCAACCACAGGTCTGGTAAAAGTGACAGAAGAGATATGTGTAGAAAGGTTATATCTGAATCCAACTCCACCACAATCAGGAACACAAACTCCAAAGTAGGGCCAACTGACATGGCCCTGGACTCCAAAGCCATCTGCCCTGACCATAGAACCTGTGGGTCTTTGCAGCCATCAGGAGAACCAGCACCTGGGTTTACATCTATGTTGGCTGTCTGTGGTACCCTGCTGAGGCATGCATAAGTGTCACCCCCTGATGACCTCCCGACTCCTTTTTGGAAACTCTTAGCCATATAAACTCACTTGTCCTTTCCATTTCCCCCTTTTTATCCAAAGTCAAAATGCAGTTTTTAACACCTGATATTACATGTAGGCTGAGATATTTTGCCAGTCTGAGTTGACCTCTTTGTTCATGGTCTTTTTGTAGTTACATCATCATCTGGTGCTTGGTAGTAATCCCTTGGTGCCAGGGAGGCTCATCCCCGGGAGTCATGTCCCACACTGGGGGGAAGGCAATGCATCTATATGCTGAGTTTGGCTTAGAAAGTGGCAACATTTGAGCAACATGGAGGCTCTCAGGAGGTAACAATTAGGCACCCCACAGCTATAGGCCTAGTTCATATTTCAGGCACACAGGCTCATCATCGGAGCCATCAGTATCAAGGGCTCATTGTTGGATCATCCATCTTTATTGTTTTTTGCCATTGCCCTTGGGGGATTGTTGTTCCATTGCTGAATGAGATAGAGCTCCCCTGGTCAGGAATTCAGCACTCTCTCATCTGTAGTCTTCAACTGAAACCACTATGAAAATATCCAAACCTTTCTATGTACCCTGTATACATGCCCTGGGGAACTCCCTCCCAATCATGTGCATCCCACCAATGACACCCACACAAGTGCTCCTCCCCGGCCATAGTTGAACCTCTCTGTAGTCCAAAACTTCTTCAAAAAGGAAGCCCAATATATTGCCAGGTTCCAAGGGATATTTGGAAGTATGTTATTTAGTTTCCAAATATTTGTGGATTTTTTAGATATATTTTTGTTATGTCTAATTTATTTGCATTGTTGTAAGAGAAAATACTGTGTATGGTTTGAATTAATTCAAGTATGTGGAGACTCGTTGTATTGCCCAGAATATCGCTTATCTTTTTAAAGTTTTTATGGGCCCTTGAAAAGAATATGAATTCTGCTGTTGTTGGGTAGAGTGTTCTGTAACTCTCAGTTAGGTTAAGTTGGCTGATAGTGTTGCTCAAAACTTTAATATTCTTACTGGTTTTCCATCTACTTGTTCTATCAATGATTAAAAGAGGGATGTTAAGGGAAACGGACTTTGGCCCAGTGGTTAGGGCGTCCGTCTACCATATGGGAGGTCCGCGGTTCAAACCCCGGGCCTCCTTGACCCGTGTGGAGCTGGCCATGCGCAGTGCTGATGCGCGCAAGGAGTGCCGTGCCACGCAAGGGTGTCCCCCGCGTGGGGGAGCCCCACGCGCAAGGAGTGCGCCCGTGAGGAAAGCCGCCCAGCATGAAAAGAAAGAGCAGCCTGCCCAGGAATGGCGCCGCCCACACTTCCCGTGCCGCTGACAACAGAAGCGGACAAAGAAACAAGACGCAGCAAATAGACACCAAGAACAGACAACCAGGGGAGGGGGGGGGGGGATTAAATAAATAAATAAATCTTTAAAAAAAAAAAAAAAAAAAAAAAGTACCTGGCAGAATTTAAAAAAAAAAAAAAAAAGAATCAATAACTTTAAAAAAAAAAAAAAAAAGAGGGATGTTAAAATCTCTGACTAAAATTGTGAATTTGCCTATTCACAGTTTATTTTTGCTTAATGTATTTTGAAGCTGTTCTATTAGATGCATAAATATTTAGAATTATTTCCTCTCAATGAATTTATCCCTTTATCATTATGCTTTTATTCCTATATCCAATGGTAATCTTCTTTGGCCAGGAAAAGTGTGAGTGAGCTATTAGGTGTGTGTGAAAGATTTATGTTGGTTAGACAAATGTTTCCCAGTCTAGATTACAGTGATAGGCATGCTGGTGGCAGGATGGGACTCTTTTTATTCACCTTGGTTTCTCCCCATTTTCATTCTGGTGTGAAGGGGCTTGTTTTTAAAAATATATACTTTTTATTTTTAAAGAAACTTTAGATTACATAAATGTTACATCAAAAATATAGGGGGTACCCATATACCCCACCTCTTCCCCTCTCATGCTTTTCTCCATTAGCAACATCTTTCATTAGTGTGGTACTTTTGTTACAATTGAGGAACATATAATGCAGTGTTGCTACTAAACATGGTCTATAGTTTATATTATGGTTTATGATTTGCACCACACAATTTTATAGGTTTTGACAAAATTTATAATTACCCGTATCTGTCATTGAAATGTCATGCAGAACAATTCCAATGTCCCAATAATGTCCCATGTTACAAGTATTCTTCCCTCTTCCTTCCATCAGAACCTCTGGTGACCATTGTCTATAAATCATATTACAAGTTCTTCCATTACTAGAATAATAATAAGTCCACTTTAGTCCATAGTTGCATTCCCTTTTATGTTTGCTCATTCCTAAATCTTGAGGATTTTGGGATGGTGATGCCCACTCTGCTTCCAATTGAGAGAGAGCTTAGATCTCATGGGTAAGATGGGTGGAACTGTCTTGCTTGCAGTTGTAGATACTCTCTGTTTTTTGGGATGGGTATTTTCCAGTGTCATGCTTTTGTCAGTTGTCCTGCGTGAGTCAGATGAACTGGAGAATAAATGTTGGCTGCAACTCTGCTGAGATTCAGGGCTCAACTGTCATGAATAGCTGGAATATTTAAGGTTTTGGGACACATATTTAGTGGGTATAGTGTTAATTATAGGTTCAAAGAAAAGGTGCATAAGAAACATGTGTAGGAAAATTATAAATGAGTCAACTCTGATACATTGGGGGAATAGGTTACATATTTTCCAAGGTAAGGCCCACAGACAGGGTGCCAAATTCCTGGGGTTGTCTTCCCTGCCTAGGGTGTCCAGATGTCTCTACAGCCCTCAGGAGTGCCTGCTTGAGGCACTGTATACTGTGGCAGTGAGATCCTCCTAAGATGAGCATAAACAAAACATCTGGAATGACTTCCCGACTCACTTTGAAATCTCTTAGCTATAAAAACTCATTTGTATTTAATGTTTCCCCCTTTTGGTCAAGGTCTTTTTCCAAATGTGTATCTAGTTGGCACTTGGTAATAATCCCTCTGTGCCATCAGGGCTCATCCCTGGGAGTCATGTCCCATGCTGGAAAGAAGGTAGTGAGAGTATATGCAGAGTTTGGGTTAGAGAGAGGCCACATTTGAGCAACAAGGACACTTTCAGGAGGTAACCCTTAGGCAATATATATTACTAGGCTAAATCTGAATTTCATAAGAACAAAGTTCATTAGTACAATCATCAATAACAAAGGCCTGGCATGTTGGTCTGTCCTCTTTTCCTAGGGCTAATTTTTCTCCACTACTGAGGCAAGACTCTTCTAAGTTCTTTATCCCATGTCCTATTAATTGTTTTTTCTACTCTGGAAAGAACAGGAACTATTCTCATGAACTGGCATTGTGGATTGTTTACTTTGCTCCTTTTGAGTAGTCCTTTTCTTGTCCTTGACAATTTTTTAACACACATCATCATGAAATTTAAGAACTCTAGGGATAAATAGAAAATTTCAAAATTTCCAGGAAACATAAAAATGTCACATTCTAAGTATTGTGGATCAAAACTGGATTGGACTTTCATCAGCAGTACTGAAAGTTGGGACACTGGGAGCAATGAAAGATTTAGGAGACATGATTTCCAAACTAGAATTTGGTGTTCAAACAAATTATCAATCAATTGTATAATAAATATATTTTAATATGTAGGATCTAAAATAATTTAACTTTCCATGCATACTTTCTTAAGAGAGACTAGAAAATGTTCTCCATCAAAATTAGAAAGCTAACTAAGGAAGAAGTAAATATGGGATTCAGGATACAGAGGACCCAATACTAGAGAGATTAAGAGGATGTCAAGATGAGCATGAAGGGAAGCCCAGGGTGAAATTTTTAGTTCATCCACGTTGACAGCAGTTTTATACACTTTAATGATGAAATTGGGAATAATTGGTGATAGGTATATAGAAAACTAAGCAAATTGGGGGAAATGAAGCAATTATTAACTCTAAAAATAAAAAAAATTGTATAAGGAAGGAAATGTAATAATAGAATGCAAGGATTAGTTGCTATGTATATTCTATGTATAACATTTACATAGAAAGTAAAGAGAATTACAGGCGATTGCTTTTTCTTTCATTTTTTTTTGCTATAAACTTTGTAAATACTATTTGACTTTTTAAGAAAAATGTGTATTAAGAAAAAGAAAATTTAAATAATAAAATATATTTAGCAATTATAACATTAAATAATATTTGGTATAGTTTATTTTTGAAATCTAATTTGTATTAGACATGTTTCCAATTTGAAATGTTTCTATTGGTCAAGGAATTTTTACTTGAAAAGTATAAGAAAATTTGATTGTAAGCAATATTTGAATATTTAAGATAACATGTGACAATATAGAAGAAACTTATTTTAACATCCTCTACTTGTAACACACTGGTTTGGAAATAAAACTAAGGTAGGGCAATTGTGGCTTTGAACTATGGTGCCAAATCTCAAAATTTTACATGATTTTTAAGGTTCTGCTAAGTTTTAGCCACTTTCTTGCTCCTCTCCAGCCCCAGTAAAAAGCTCTTTTCTGGGCCTCAGAGAGCAAATCCTGGAAACCAAGGAGAAAACAAGAACTAAAGACCAAGGCCAAGGGCAAGGAGGGACAAGATGGCCACAACCAAGGGGGGTTTCCTTCTTGAATTTAGGAAACCCCTTTCCCCCAGCCCTCCTCCAAGGCATTCCTTCCCTCCTCATCCTCCCATCCTGAACATAAAGTAATGATTCGAAGGCCTGTTTCTCACTACTTGCTCCGGCATGGAGACTGTGGATTACAGCTCTGCCTGTTATCTTTCTTTGTGATTAGAAATTGCTTGAGATATTATGTAACACAAATGAAAAGGGGAAGAGAAGAGAGTCAACTTATGTGTCCCACTATTCTACCTTTTCTCAGACTCATAGAAATTGCTTCTCTGTCTATGAAAAATAAGGGTTCAAAATTTCATTCTCACTGGATTATTCTTGAGAAAACTGATCCATCCCTTACTGCATTTCCAAGCAAAAAAAAAAAAAAAAAATAGCCTTTTTTATCTGGTATCATTTCTTTTAACTGAGAAAGATGAGAAAGACTGCATTTTTACTGAGGCTATAGTGAGAATGATGGAGCTCAGAATGCTGAAATAGAGAATTAGCAGGAGTGCCAGAGTTCTGGCTAGTTGTCTGTTTCAGTGTTTCCCCAAACAAGATCAAGGTAAAAAGGGGCTAGTGGTTGACCTCTATATATGCTCTGAATGTATTGCTATAGCTTTTCAAAATTAATAAACACACACAATATGGAGAGTGTTGAATATGGCAGTGGAGGTACTGTTTTTATCAGATTGAAATGATCAAATAAGAGGCAAGTGTTTTCTTCTCTTTAAGAAAATCTCCATGTGATATTTATATGATGGGATTTCATGTTTTATTTTAATTAATTTAGAAAATTAGTGACAGGAATTTGCTTAAAATACAAAAATTTTAAAAAGCAGGATTTAAATATGTATAATAACAATCTGGTTTTGAAAAAAGAAAATGAGTAAGAGAAGAAATAGAAAGAAAGATGAAAGAAAAAGAAGTATACATAAATGGATACCTAGAAAAAAGATGGAAAGAAAACACATCAAGGTATTAATTAATTGTGATTATCCCAAGGTATGAGATTATATGCAAATTTATTTTTTCTCTCTACTCTTCTGTGTTTCCAAACTTTCTACATGGTGGGCATGGTATGCTCTAGTTAGGTCATTTAACTGTACAAAACTCAGAAACTTCAGGAAAAGGTAGCCATTGTGAGGATATACAGATAACGAAACTAGAATGCCAGCAAGACCCATAGCAGCTCTAGTGATGAGCTACTCTCTGTGCCACTCTCAGATTTCTTTACTTTTCTTAGTATTTTTGCTTTTTCCCCCTTCATCTGTTCCATTTTCCTTATTACCAATTACCTTATTTTTTTCTTCTCTTTTCTCTCCTTCATAGTTTCTTCCTACTTATATTTTCTACTTTTGCCTACTTTCAGCTTACCAGGATTCTTGAAAATCTCTCTTGACTTTAAGGTTTCTGCCCATATAACCTTTCAACTTTAGTTTCTGGGGCTATTGGATTGTTGCCATGTTTCCCTGTTGAAATTGCCTCTCACCAGGAATCTCACTTGATCAACCCATCTTTTTAATCTAGGGTAAAGTATAGTCAATCTAAGGGTTTGCTGCCCTTAAACAGATAGCTACCCACCCCTTGGCCAATCCTCAGTGCTGGGTGGAATGGGGTTGATGTGGCACTGCACATAGTTAACCAAGGGCCCTTCCTCTGATAGGGTCTGGGAGCAGAACATCTTCCCTTAGAAAGGGCCAGGGCATTGCAGGTAATGCATTAGGCATGTCTAGTATAATATATTACATATACATTTGTGGAAAAACTTGTTTCAAAGTCCATAGGAGTAGCAGCCTGATATTATGGGGAAAACTTGGACTAGGTATCAGAATCTCTGGTTTCTAATCATAGCTGGGCCACCAAGTTATAATGTGATCTTGAGACTACCACTTTCTAGCTCTAGAACTTAGTTTCCTCATCTGTCAAGACCACTGAACACAATTGGTCTACATGCAAAAATTACCTATATGTATGTTTATGTAATTTAATATATTGATTAACATAAACACATTTATTCAAATACAGATTCCCTTGCATCTCATGGACTTAATAAATCAGAATCTCGGGGAGGCTACATTTTTAAGTGATTCTGAAGCAGCCAACCTGACACAGGAAGCAGTTGTAGCAGTTTGGTATTATTTATAAATTCCAAAAATAGATATTGGATTATGTTGGTAAACTGGTCTGTTCCTCCGGGTGTATTAGATTGTATTATCTTCAGAGGTTTCACTTTTACTTGATTAAATAATGACTGAGGTTTTGATTGGGCCAGGTCATTAAGACATTGAGTGGGCAGGGATTCACAGAGAAAACGACAAGGCACAGGAGTTATTTGGAGTCTTTAGATGCTGAAACTCTGGGAGTAAACACACAGGAGAAGAACACAGAGGAATAGAGACAGCTTCCATAGACATAGCAGACACCCTGGGAAGAGAGAAAGCCTGAGAGTTTACAGGTGACCTTGTGGAGAGAGCACCACAGCTGAGCCTGGAGAGAAATGAGCCCCAGGAGAGAGACAGACTTACTCCAGCTTGTAGCTGATATTGGAAGAAGCTAGGACCAGGGAGCCTTAAGATGAAGAGGAAGAAGAAGAGGAAGAGGAAGGCTGAACCCTTGCAGATGTCAGCAGTCATATTGCTCTAACACGTGGCAGTAGACTTTGGTGAGGGAAGTAACTTATGCTTTACGGCCTGGTAACTGTAAGCTCCTACCCCAAATAAATACCCTTCATGAAAGTCAACAGATTTCTGGTACTTTGCAACAGTACCACTTTGGCTGACTATACAGTAGTGTTTTGGCTCTTTTGGACTAGATTATTTCTAAGGACTTTTCCAGATTAATTCTGTTTCTTTATGAAATTGCAGAAGCAAATCACTGGGGCAATCATTTCCATTATGAAAGAATATGGTACTCTTAGATTAAAGGCAACATTTCTTACTTAAATTTTTACAGATCATTAATTACTTAAAGCAGAGGTAAAGAATGAAAGAAAGTTTTAGGAGCTATTTCCAGAGAGGAAAACAAGATTTAATTAACTAACAATCCATTTAGGCAAAGATCCTCTAAAATTTTCTTCTTTAATTCATGATATCCTTGAGTATTAGAGTTGGGAGTCACCTGGAGAGTCCAGCTCTTTTACCTTACAGAAGAGAAAACTGATTTGTGTCCCTCAAAAGAGGCAACTGTGAGGATGAATGAGGCAGAATTGCTTCTGCTTTTATGGCTCTACCAAACTATTAATTCACCAGATTTCCTAATCAAGAGTTGCCCTTCCTGTGGAAGACCTCCTCTTCATTGCTGGCTTCCTCATATTACTTCCTGTCTTGGAGATGAAGGGGTGCACTCAAATTAGAATAGGAAGTCTGGGTCTAGACAGATCCCACTGAAAGCTAAATAATGCAAATTTAGTCTTTGGATAAAAAAATGAAAGTCCTAAGGAGACTGCCAGGGCATGAAAAAGCTTTCTTAAACCCAGATATTGCAGATAGAATGTACTTAAGGCAGCGTCATTAAGGAGAAAAAGAGAGTGGATGGAGGAAAAGTGGGGGTAGGGGATTGTCCAGGGAAACTAGGAAAGTGGAAAGTAATATGAGGAAGCAAGAGTCACAAATCGGAATATTTTCTGTTTTGTTGCCTGTCAAATGATACACAAATAGAGACGGAATTTGCAGAGTAAATGAACATGCAAGGTACTATATAAAGTAGATATTTAAAACAGCTATGTCTTATTATGGAGTAAAACATTATTCTTAAATAAATGGATTTATGCAGGCTTTTGACAGTATAATTAAAGTTTCAGTCTTTTATTTTTCCAAATAGTGTTTCAGCGATATAGTCTCAGAAAAGTGAAAGTTTGGATAAATGTTTTGCTTTATTTGAAGTGAATGATATTGTGAAATGTGAAATAGCCTGCATTTTTAATGAATTAAACAATATACAAAAATACTTGGTCTAAATAGATTAAAAATAACAATATACAAACAACAACAAAAAAAATAAAAACAACAAGACTATCTTTTCAAAGGAAATTTTCTTGATACATAGATCAGATCACAAAGCCCCATCTTGGAGTACCAGAGCACTCCAAAGTAAGTGCTATTTTTTGTTGCTATGATAAGTTGCAGATTATATTAAAGTGTAAGGTTTACTTTTTTTAATGTCATTTGTTTCATCATCACTCTATAGTACATGTAAAGGCACAGATTGATGTATTTTTTTTGGCATCTTCCTGACGCACCCCTGCCCTAAATAAATCTGTTTGCCAGGATCGTGTCACTTAAATTAGACACCTCAAATTCTTGGTTCTGCCAACACAGGCGGTCGTGCCAGTGTTCTCAGCATTTCCTGGCACACGAGCTGTTGCCTTTTCCTTGGTTTTCTATGTGTACCTGGGACCATTATCCTTCCTTCACAAGACAGAACTCTGACTTATGTGTTCCTGAGACAGACTTCAGGATTGGTTTGATTCACTCTGATTTTCTCCAGGGTGTGCATCCTATATGATGTATTTTCTGCCATACTATATATTGTTCATAATTTGTCGTGCACATACTTGCAGATTACCAGTGCTGCCTGCCAGAGATGGGAACCTTTTAAGTTGTTGTCAAACGTCATAAAATGTGTTCCATGATTAATTTTGTAGGCACAGATTGGTTTTTGCACAGAGTCCAAATTTTGGGATATGTCACAGTGACTAAATGGCACTGGCATGCTGAATGAATTTGGAATTTGTTTTGTCAAGTGTGGGAGCAGGCATACAGATGGGCTTTGATCCAGTGGTGCTGTTTGGAATTCTCATTATAGCAATGATGTCACCTGTCATGTGGAGTGGGTGATAATGCTGCCAAATTATGGGAAAAAATCAAATCAAATAGGAAAGCTCACAAACCAAAGGGAAAGGGCTTTTGGTATCACAGAAAACTTTCACTATATGCTGACTTCTGCTTAAAGGGCATAAACATTATGTCAGGGCTACCAAAAGTATTAGTAAAAGAAATAAAGCTGGAGAAGGAAACTATCCACTGAAAGGGCTCCTTTGGAAGAACTCATATAATCTAGGAAGTCCTCACCTCACAGAGAAGACCAAGTAAAATAAACATGTCCTTGCTTCTTCTATTAGACTGTGAAAGAAATCTTTGAACCCCAGCAAAGATCTTTCTACTGTATCTAACCAAACCCAAACCATTTCCTTTTCCTTTGTAAGAATAGCTTTGTCTGTACAAAAGAGGGGACATCACTACCAACCTTACAGAGATAAAAGGAATGATTAGGGAATACTATGAACAACTATATGTCAACAAATTAGATTAATGAAATGGACAAATTCCTATAAGGACCCAACCTACTTACCAAGAAGAAATAGAAAATCTGAATAGATCTACAAGTAAAGAGATTGAATTAGTAATTAAAAACAAGCAAATAAACAAAAACAAAACAAAACAAAAATAAAAGACTACCCACAATGAAAATCCCAGGTTCACATGTCTTCACTTGTGAATTCTACCAAAAATTTAAAGAAGAATTAATAATAATTACTGAAAAACTTTGGATTTTCTATATACAAGTTCATATCATCTGCAAATAGGGCTAGTTTTACTTCTTCCTTTTCTATCTGGGTGCATTTTAATTTTCTTGCCTACTTGCCCTGGCTGAAACCTCCAGTAAAATGTTCAATAAGTGTGGTAAGAGCAGACACCCTTGTTTTCTTTTCTAATCTTAGGGGGAATGCATTCAGTTTTTTGCTATTAAGTATTATAGTAATGGGATATTTATAGTTGCTATTTATCAAGCTGAGGAAGTTTCCTTCTATTCTTTGCTTGTTGAATATTTTTGTCATGAAGTATCAAATTTGTTTTAAAATATTGATCATGGTGATGGTTGCACAATTCTGTGAATATACCTAAAACCATTGAAGTATATAATTTAAGTAGATGAATTACATTGTATTTGAATTTTATCACAATAAATCTATTATAAAAAGTATATACCAGGGAAACGGACTTTGGCCCAGTGGTTAGGGCGTCCGTCTACCATATGGGAGGTCCGTGGGTCAAACCCCGGGCCTCCTTGACCCGTGTGGAGCTGGCCATGTGCAGCGCTGATGCGCGCAAGGAGTGCCGTGCCACGCAAGGGTGTCCCCCGCGTGGGGGAGCCCCACGCGCAAGGAGTGCGCCGGTGAGGAAAGCCGCCCAGCGTGAAAAGAAAGAGCAGCCTGCCCAGGAATGGCGCCGCCCACACTTCCTGTGCCACTGACGACAACAGAAGCGGACAAAGAAACAAGACGCAGCAAATAGACACCAAGAACAGACAACCAGGGGAGGGGGGGAAATTAAATAAATAAATAAATCTTTAAAAAAAAAAAAAGTATATACCTACAGGCACTTAAAAATTCAACAAATTTTGATCAAAATTCCAGTAGCCAATTTTACAGAAATGGAAAAGCCAATCACCAAATTCATATGGAATGGGAAAAGGCCCTGAATATATAAAACCATTTTGAAAAAGAACAAAGTTAGTCACACATTACCCAATTTCAAAACTTACTACAAGCTAAAATAATCAAAACATGTGGTGATGGCAATAGGACAGATAAACAGACCAACAGAATAGAATTAAGAATTCAGAAATAAACCCACACATCTTTGGCCAGTTGATGTTCATTAACGGGTGCCAAGTCCACTCAATGGGGAGAGAACAGTCTCTTCAACAAATGCTGCTAGAAAAACTGGATATTCACATGTAACAAAATAGTCCTGGACCCTTACCTCCCCCATATAAAAAATTTATTCACCATGGAACAAGAACCTAAATATAAGAGCTAGAATCACACAATTCTTGGAGGAAAACTTAGGAGAAAGTCTTCAGAACCTTGTATTAAGCAATGAATTCTTAAATATGACATCAAAAGCATGATCAACAAAAGAAAACAATAGATAAATTGGACTTCATCAAAATTAAAACTTTTGTGCATCAAAGGACATTATTAAGAAAATGAAAAGATAATCTATGTAATGGGGAAAATAATTAGAAATCATATATTTGACAAGGGTTTAATATGCAGAATATATAAAGAACTCTTACAATGCAACAACAAAAAGACAACCCTATTAAAAAATGAGCAAGGGCATGAAAAAGACATTCTTCCAAAGAAGATATGCAAATGGCCAATTAGCACATGAAAAAAATGTTCATTATTATTAGCCATTGTTAGAGAAATGTAAATAAAAACCATAATGAGATACCACTTCCTATTCACTACAATGGCTATTATTAAAAAACAAAACAAAACAAAAAACAGAAAGTAATGAGTGTTGGTGAGGATGTAGAGAAATAGGACCACTTGTACATTGTTGGTGGGAATGTAAAATGGTACAGCTCTTGTGGAAAATAGTTTGGTGGTTCAGAAAGTTGAACATAAAATTAAATATTACCTGGCAATTCCACTTATAGGTATATAATAGAAAGAATTGAAAATAGAGACCCAAACAGATATTTTCACACCAATGTGAAATTATTGACATTGAATTATTGACAGTAGTCAAAAGGTAGAAGCAACCCAAGTGTTCATCAACAAATGAATGGATAAACAAAATGTGGTAGATATACATAATGGAATATTATTCAGTCATAAAAAGTAATAAAGTTCTGTTATATGCTACAACATGGATGAACTTGAAGTCATCATGTTGATTGAAGTAAATCAGACTCAGGAGGAAAAATATTGTATGATTTCACTTACATGAAGTATGTAACATAATTAAATTCATAGAGATGGAAAGTAGATTACAGGTTTCCAGGGGCATTGGGGAGGGAGAATGTTGACTCAGTGCTTAATGTGTCCAGAGTTTCTGTTTAGAATGATGGGAAAGTTTTGATAATCGATGGTGGTGATGGTAGCACAATATTGTGAGTGTAATTAATATCACGGAATTGTATACATGTAAGTTGCTAAAATGGGTTGCATATATGTTACCACAATAAAATTTTAATGATGAAAGATTTGTGTTGTAGTTCTTCAGAAAAACAGAACCAACAGTGTGTTTGTGTGTGCGTGTTTATTATAGGAATTGGCTCATGTAACCGTGGGGATTGCCAGTTCCAAATTCTGTGGGACAGGCCACAATTTGGGAACTCAGTGACGCTGAATTTCCCAGAAGAAGCTACAAGTTGGAAAATAAGATGAAGTGATGATGAATTTCCCAAGAGAAGCTCACTGGCTGAAGCAGAAATAGAAATTCTTCAGTTCTCCTTTTAAGGTCTTTTAACTGATTGAATAAGACTTCTCTCGTTGCTGACGGAAATATCTCTGATTGATTGTATAAGTTATCAGCTATAGATGCAATCAACTTACTAATGATTTAAGTCCATGAAATATCCTCATATTAACAGTCAGACCAGTGCTTGCTTGATCAAACAACTGAACACCAAAACCAAACCAAGTTGACAAATGAAATTAACCATTACACAAATATACAAAAATATACTTATGAACCAGAGGCTCACCATGTAGATTTTGATTCAGAAAATCTGGAGCATGACACAGACACTTGTATTTTCTGAAAACTTGAAGGTTATGATATCCACACTAATTTTCAGAACTACTAACCTACCACAAAGTGGCATTAAAAATATTGTTCAATTGTAATTAAATATTTATGAATAAGTTAGGAATAGGTGCAGCACATACAAAAATGAAAGTCCAAAGTAAGAGTGCATTTATGAGTAAGGAAAAGAAGTCCAGAGATAGATAATTCAGAGCAGGTATGACAGCTCCACAGTATCATTAGCGATGGCAGCATCTATCATTTTGCACCACCAAGTTCACTCATGATCTAAGATGGCTGTGGGAGTTCCAGTCATCACATGTGAATTTCAGGTCAGAAAAAAATAAGCAGTAGAGGTGAAAAAATGGCCCTTCCCAGTCAAGTTACCTTATTTTAAGCAGCCTTCCAGAAATTCCACATAATATTTTGACCTGTTATCAAACAGTTATGCAGCAAAGGAAATGGAAAATGAAGCCATTTATTTTGAATGACCGAGGGCCCAGCTACAAAATCTCAACTGTCACAAAGAAAGAAGAGGGAAATCAATACTGGAATAAGTCCCCGGCAACCACTACTATACCATACTACACCTTCCAAAACTTGATTTTAAACTTAGTTATAGAGCATTCTAAATGAATAGATTCAGTTCCCTCCCCTGGAAAGTTTTCAGTCAATTAACTCAAAAGCATTTACTCAGTAGGTTCCGTGGGAGAGCGGAGAAATGTGAGGTGTGTTCTTCCCTCAAGGAAATTTCAAGGCATTTTGGCAAATGATATCTACACACAGGAAGCAGTCCAGAATGCTATCCACCGGTATGTACTGAAGTGCTTTGTTTTATGGTTTGGACCACTGGTTTATATTTATATTTTAAACTTAAAAAAAATCAGTCTGCAAACTGACTTAAATTAAAATATCAATCAAATGGAACTGTATTACTGTATCAACCTAAACTGAACCTGAAAATTAATATTTACTTAAAGACAAATCAATCCAAAGACTGAGCATTAAAAATAAAACAAAAACCTCTCCAGTTCTTATTGTCCTTAAATCTTCTTCTAACTTTGCAGTTTTGGAGATAACCTTGCAGAATGGCATTAGAATAAGTTTTAGTTTCTCAATCTTCCAACTACTGTGGTCATCAAATATCTAGTCATAAGACAGACAGACCAAACCAAAAGCCTTATTAAATCAGTTCATTGGGTTTGTACTTACTATCCACTGTGCTGGGCCCTAGAGATATCAGGAAGACATTCTGCACTCAATAAGCTCACAAACCCAGTGGAAGAGAACAGGCATATGAGCAACCACAGAAACAACAGAGAGTCCATGCCAACTGTTATTCTTATTGTTGTTACTTTAGCTGTAGGGGTTTCAATAAAGGTGCAAACTGTTGTGCAATGAGGAATGGGGAGAAATGATTTCTCACTGGGAGTAACTAGAGAATACTGTAGAGCAGTGGTTCTCAACTATAGGGCAGTTTTGCTGCCTGGAGGACAATTGGCAATCATTTGACAATTGGAGTCATTTTTGTCATGACTGTAGTGGGTTGAAGCCAGGTATGCTGTTAAACATTGTACAATGCTCAAGACGGCTCCTCAGAAAAAAGATTATCCAGCCCATCACATCAATGATATCAAAGTTGAGACACCCTGCTTCAGTGAGCAGGGAACATTTGTTCAGGAATGATTAGAATTTTCCCAAGTGGATAAGTGGGGAACAGGAAATTCAGAGAGAAGGCTATGTGAGCAAAACAATGCAGGAAAAATGTGTGTCCTGTTTAGGGAATGGGAAGGGATTCAGTGTGGCATAGCAAACACAGGTGGGGTTGGGATGGGTGGGGGGGAAGATGCGTAAGAAAGGAGGCTGAACATTTAGGTTGAGGCCGATTGTAGATGCTCCTGAAAGCCTGGATTTTATTCTTTGGGTTAGAGTAAGCCACTGAGGGATTTTAAACATGGAAGCAATAGGATTAAAATTGTGTTTTAGAGATACAGCCAGAGGGAGACACTTTGATTCTCATAGAAGACAAGAAGAAAATTCCTTTTAGAGAGTCACTTTTGTTTGGGTACTGTCTATTGCCAAGTTCTGTATATTGGAAAGTGTGAAAACTTCAGAAAATTCTGAATTCAGAGCATTTCTGCATTCTTGGGCCAGGGTGGGGTAGGGTGAGATGGGGGTAATTAGGTGAGGAAGGGGAAGAGTCAGAAAGAGGTGCAGTGCTGAGATTGACACTGTGAGACCTTTCCTTATGGCCTCCAAATCTTCAGTAATGTCTACAAAAATCATATGTGTGTTGTGTTTGGATTTCATGGAGAAAATGGCTATATTTGGATTGACTGGGGATTTGGGGGAGGAAGGTGGTGAGAATGCATGAAACCATGGAGTAGAGAGGCACCCAACTGAAACTCAGTTTTCAGAAAACTCACTCTGATTTATTATGGAGGCGTAAGGCTAAACATGGGGCAAAGAGTTTGGATGCTTTCGCAATAAAGCAATTTCATCTCCAACTTCTCCCTTTGAGTTTCCCATTTTACTACCCCACAAAATTGCTCATGCTCCCCAAATATGCCAAACTTAGTCATGCTTGTCTTTCTGCCTGGCATGCTTTTCCTTCTTTGTCTAGCAAACTTCTGCTCATCCTTCAAGACCTACTTTAAATGTTCCATTTTCTGCACTGCACTGTATACAAATTAAACACAATACATTGACTCAAATGCTAATTTTCTCCAACCAGATAGTGAACTCCTCAAGAATTAGAATGATATTTTACTCATCTCTGACTCTCCAGCAGGCAGCAAAGTAAGTGTCTGCCTTATTACCCATGCTTAATGATCATTCATTGCATGAAGCAAGTCGGTGGCAGAAAGATGGCAGCTCTGGGCCTATGTAGCTGCTGTTGAAACTACATTCTTCCTCCTTATTAATTTTATGTTTTAAGCTTCAGCCTTTCGCTTAAGCATTTCCTTCTGATGGATGATATTCTATCAGGAAGAAAACAACCAGAGTATGGCTTTAAGCCTTGAGTGAGTGATCTAAAATCATGTTTCAATATGCTTTTGAGAATGCTTCTTTCTTATTAATTTAACATCAACCTACTTAATAAGATTCCAATATTAAGGAAGCAATTGTAAAAATCTTTTAAGAGCATTTCTAATGCTCATAGCCATTGGCCCAGCTTGCTATTTCTCAATTAACTTGACTTGCATATCCCTTGTTCAGAGTTTCAGGTACAATTTTATTTTTCTAATCATTAGTAAACATTTATCTGTGGGCTTATTTGTATATGTGTGCTAATTGTTATTGTTGATATGAAGAAGGTTTTATAGAGACAGAGACAGCTGCATATATGGGACAATGTCCAAGATATGGTCTAAAGATTCCTTTCTAAAACATTTTCCCCACACAGGTCTTCTGCAATTAATAAGTATTTCCTTCAAGTTAAAGCATGAAGTCTCTAGTCATACTAGCTTCTTTTGGGACAGGATAATACTCTTCTGGAATCAGAAACCTACATTTGGAACATAACTATTTTGTCTTTTCTGTTTCCTTTCTCTTACACTCACCTATATAGTTTTAAAAATCTTATTATGAAAGTATAAACTGACACTGGCAAGGGATTTTCAATCTGCTAGGGCATGGTTTAAAGAAGGAGCTACTCATCCTGGGTCTGAGGAAATGGTGTTGATGGCACCAAAGTTTCAAAGGAGTCCCTGGCAAGGTCCTGGAAAAAGGGTCACCTTCCCTCCTTAAACAGTCAGTCTTCCCACTATAATTCTTGCTTTCCTGCAACCTGGTCTAGTGATAGTTGTTTTCTGTTCCTCTCTCCTTTGAATTAAAGTAGGATGCCTATAGTCATATTAGCTTCTTTTAAGATAGAGTATGAAACTTGTAAGATCAGAAACCCATATTATAAAGTGAATTTGTAGTTAAATTCTGGACCTAGAGGTGGGAAGAGGTGTCTCTTTGGTTTTCGTTGCTCCTGCCAGACCAAGATTTCTTCTCTCTAAAGAATTTCAGCATGATGCTAATGGTGTAATTACCAGCTGCTGCTCCTTATTGCCATCATCTGTTGACTTTGGGTCACTCTTCCACATTTCTTGAAGATTTCCACTCTGGGCTCACCCTTACTTGCAACAACATGCAATTTCACCGGGCAATTAACACCGGGCCTCCTAGTCCCTTGGTCTCCTCTCCTCTCATGGTCTTCTTATCTCCCAACTTCAGTCACTCTTTCCCATGAAATGGACCACTCATCTCCTAGTCTAGATCTTGTCCTTATTGGTAACTGTTGCCCCTCCATAATCTCAAACTCAAGCATTCCACTCTAGGACACCACTTCACATCTTTCCAACTCACTCTCCCTAGCACTCTGACTTAAAAACTTCTTTGACCTTATACTCCATTTGCACTACCATCTTTTCACTGTCCTTCATACCCTCACATCCTTACTTGTCTCCTTATCTATCCTATTTTTCAGACTGTCATTATAATCACTCACTTTACATACCTTAATTACATAGTGACTCTCTCAGTTCCTTTTCCTTCTTTGGTAAAACACCTATCCTGTTTTTTTCTGGTAGCCAAACTTGGCACCAGGAAAATACTCAGTCTTACTGCACAGACTCACTTTAAAAATGTGAACTGCTAATGTCAAGTGGGCCCGGACATCCTACCTCATTTCTTTAGTCTATTCACTTTGACTTCATAAATCAGATTTCAAACCTTCTTCACTCTTCTCAAACTTTCAACACTTCCTCGTCACTCTCAGCAGATGACTGGTTACTTTTTTGCTGAGAAAGTGAAAGCAGTCAGAGAAAACTTCCACATGGCTGCTTCCATCACTTCTACCAACAGATATGCATCTATGCCTATGTTCTATCTTCATTCTACTACTCTGATGAACTGTCCAAGTTCCTATGTAATGTAAATCCTTCCTCTTCTACATCTACCCAAGGATGCTACTCTAGCAATTGTATTCTAGCAACAGTAGAGAGGTTCTCTCTTCATTATCATCAGTTTATTTCCATCTGCTGGGGAAGTCATGGACACATGGTCAGCAGCCATAGCCCAGTCCTCATCTACCCATATCCCTCCCTCTATTCTATTGTGTGCTGCTTCTAGTCTACAACCTGCAGGAGATGTTAAGGCTAATAAAATCACCTGATCAGACCTTAAACCCAGATACAGGGAACAAGTAGCCCCAGATGCTAATTGAGGAGGAGCTCTCAGTGGCAGGGTCCCCACCCCCTAGAGTGGGTAAATACCACACTCACACAGTGTAGACTGGTTTTTCTTCTCTGATGTGAAGTGGGGCATGCAGAGCTGCCATATACCAACACCAACCCAAATAGTTTTGGCTGCCCCAGGAAACTGGCCACTGGGATTTCTTCCCCTGCTTTTTTGGACCCTTTATGCTGTGTAATAAAGCAGTCACTTGCTGAAAGTTTCTATTGTACTCTAAAATCTGTGTTCCCACACCATGTAGTGATTTGCTTCACACCTTCCTCAGGCAAACATGCTATATTTCTCACATTAAAATACTCTCCCTTGATCCCACGGCTTCCTTCACGGAAGAACCTTCCCATATTTCTTATTCCCTCTACAGCAAAACTCCTTCAAAGAGTTGTCCATACTTGTAGTCTCCATTTCCACTTCCCATTCTCACTCATGAACCCATTAGACTTTTTTCTACATCATTCCATGTCATCGTCACCAATGTCTTCCACATTGCCAAATTTAATTGTCAATTCTCAGGCTTCCTCTCACTTGACCTCCATCAGCAACACTTGAAACAAATGGTCACTCTCTTGAAATATTTTCTTCTCTTGGCTTCTAGGATAGCATCCTCCCAAGTCTTCTCCAACCACACTGAACACGTTCTCAGTCTTCTTCAATGGGCTCTTTTTAATATCCCTAATCTCTTAATTTTGCCTCAGAATTCCATCCTTAGATTTCTTCTGTTCTTTGTCTAAACTTGCACCTTAGATGATCTCATCTTGTACCATAACTATGTGCCATCACTGGACATCTCAGTACCATTAGTGCTGTCCAATAGAAATATAATGCACATCTATAGAAATTTATTTGTGGTCCCATTACATAAAAGTAAAAAAAAGAAACAGGTTAGGTTAATTTTAATATTTTATTCAGCCCAAGAGATCCAAAATTTTATCATTTCAACTTGAAAAGGTATAAAATGATTAATGAGCTGTTTTCCTTTTTTTTAATACTATATTTTTGAAATCTAGTGTGCAGTTACACAGACAGCACATCTCAATTTGAACTAGCCCACCTTTTAAGTGCTTACTAGTCATATGTGGCTAGTGGCTACTCTATTGGACATCTCAGATCTATTTGATGGAAAATTGCCTTTCACTGTGTGAGATAAGGAGCCACTGGAAAGTTTTGAGGAGAAAAATGACATGACTCACTTTACTTTTAAAAGGTCACTTTGACTGCCATGTTGAAAGTAGACTATGTAGGAACAAGGAAGAAGCAGAAGGACCAGTTAGGAGGCTACTGGCAATAAAGTAGGTGAAAGATGATGGTGGCTTAGATCAGGGATATAGTGGAGTTATATTTTGAGGGTAGAACAAATAGAATTTCCAGACAATTGTAGAGAAAGATAGGAGTCAATGATGACTCCTGGGTTTTTATTTGAGTCACTGGAAGAATGGAATTGCTGTGGGAGGGACTCCTTTGGATAGGCTTGTCAGGTCTAAAGACTTGTCCTATAGTCAGAGAAGGTGGAATACGTTGAAAGACATGCTACTGAGCAGGAGGCATTTGAACTGAGTTCTGAATTATGAGATGAGGCCAGCCTTCAAACATTTGGAAGAAAAGCATTTCAGTCAGAGGGTACAAAGATCAAAGCCCTGAGACAGGAATGTGTGAGCAACAGAGCAAAAACCAATGTGTCTGAAGGAGCAAGATGGAAACATAGGCAAAGGCCAGTCATTTAGCGCCTTAGCAGGCATGGTAATGGAGTTTGGATTTTATTTTATGTACAATGGGAAGACTTTGGGAGGTTTCAAGCTAGTAGTATGATTTGATTTGTGTTTTACAAAAGTTGTGCCTGGGTGGTGAATGGATTATTATATTACATTATATTGTATTAATAATAAGTATTATTCTTATTATAATTGACAAACGTAGAAGCAGAGATAGCAGTTAGGAGCTTTTGTAGTAACTGGCAAGACATTATGGATATTTCCATTACACAGCTCTACCTCTCTTGCCGCTCTGTCTTTTTTTTTTAAAAGATTTAGTTTTTATTTATTTCTCTCCTCCCCCCCCCACACGCCCCCCCCAGTTGTCTGTGCTCTGTGTCCATTTGCTGTGTGTTTTCCTGTGTCTGTTTATATTCTTGTCAGCGGCACCAGGAATCTGTGTCCCTTTTTGTTGCGTCATCTTGCTACATCAACTCTCCATGTGTGTGGCGCCACTGTTGGGCAGTCTGCACTTTTTTAGCGCTGGGTGGCTCTCCTTACGGGGTGCACTCCTTGCGTGTGGGGCTCCCCTACGCGGGGGACACCCCTGCATGGCAGGGCAGTCCTTGTGTGCATCGGCACTGCGCGTGGGCCAGCTTGTAACATGGCACAGGAGGCCCTGGGTTTGAATCCTGGACCTCCCATGTGGTAGGCGGACGCTCTATCAGTTGAGCCAAATCTGCTTCCCCACTCTGTCTTTTCTTGATTTCAAGGATTTCTGCAGGTAGAAAATGCATATTCTTACTATCTATATCCTCCAACATGCCTAGCACTATGTCCTGCCCATATTGGTACATGTTGAGTGAATTATAAGACTCTTTAGATCAAGGCTTAGGAGTGTGTCTTTCAAATGTATATTTCTTGTACTGCGCATTTGTCTGTCCCGTAGTTAAGACTCAATAAACGCTTGTTGAATAAATGAATAGGGTGGGGCAAGAGCTTGCTTCAGATAACTGGTTTACTGAGAGGGATCATTGGATAGCCAGAGGCAGCAAGGAGGGTTTGGGTCTTGCTGGGGTGGGTAGGGAGAAGACAGGGAAGGTGGAGCATGTTGAAAGAAGGGAGGCAGGTAGAGACACCCAGGTTTGAGCACGCCAAGGACAGACTTGGCCTACTTTTTAATTTGGCCCAGGGCTAGCCTGGTTCCATTGACTGTGATGTGATCCCTGTGTGTGGGAATAGCTGAAATGGTTTGATCATCATGGAACCATAATTCATCATCCAAAGCCTTCATTAAGAAGATATTTCTGTTTTACCTTATACAAAGACAAGCCTACAGGAATTTACCATCCAGCATCAAAATTCTCTTTGCCGATACTGATGTTGCAAGTCCCAGCAAACACAGAATGGCAGGCTGAATTCAAGCTTTCTGGCACTCCTCCTGCCCTGGCTGGGACAGACGTCCTCAGGCCTAATCTGAGATTGGCAGAGTTAAGTGCTGGGCTGGGTCTGTGTATTGCCGAATGTGTTAGTCTTGAGTTTGGTTTTGTTCAAAAGAGGTCTGTGGACCACAGGGATGACATTTGGCACCGAGAAAGTAACCCAGGTGTTTGGCTGATTCTTAGTCCCAAGAGCCTAGCTCTTTTCTTTCAAGTCTCTGCACCAATTTGAAACCCATTGCTCATCTCCTAGAAGCTTAGATTAGGAATCTATACCCATAACTGATGATCCACTGTACTACCACACTTGGCATATGAACAGAGTCATCAGGACTGGTTACAAATTCATTGTTAATTACTATGTATAATCACTTTAGACCCAAGGCTTGAGACACCCTACTTTGTTTTGAATTGCGTATAATTTTTTAAGCACATATTTTTGTTTTCTAATTAGGACATGGAGGTTTGGGATGGAATTGATTGTGTCATTGTGTGATCATGCCTTTTCCAGGGAAGGGAGGAAAGAAAAAATATTTCTCTTCCTATCAACAATTGGGCTAATTTTTGCAATAAGAGGGTGGAAACTTGGTTCCTTCCTCATCACATTTAGGCAAGGAGTCTATGGCTCAGATTCATAAAGGTTGTTGATTTTGACTTTGGGTTGCCCTACTCTGTTTTTCCCCTTCTTTCATGTGACCTAACACAATTCCTCTTTCTAGCCAATACTCCCTAAGGGTGGGGAAAGGAAGACAGTCAAGTTAATTTTCTTTAAAGCTTTGGGTAATCTGCTTTCTTATTCACACAAATAAACCAGGTTGGTGGGTATATTCTCCTTTGTCCTTACATTTGGGATGAACTTAAAGTTTACTTGGAATCAGAATGAATAACTCTGCTTGCATTCTTGTAATTAACTACAACATACCCCAGGCCCTGGCCCAGGGACCC
This sequence comes from Dasypus novemcinctus, assembly GCF_030445035.2. Classification (NCBI taxonomy): domain Eukaryota; kingdom Metazoa; phylum Chordata; class Mammalia; order Cingulata; family Dasypodidae; genus Dasypus; species Dasypus novemcinctus. The sequence goes on along the minus strand of NC_080682.1, from coordinate 65,020,642 downwards.
ACAGAAGGTGGTATGGAGGCAGAATATTGCTGGTGCTATGTATTCATCCACTCTGCTCTCTGCTAAAAATTGTATTTATTATGTATTGAGCCATACCAATAGAGAACTGATGCCATTGTAATATCATTCTTGTCCTAAGCCCTTTGAGAGGGACTTAACATTTCCTCTTTCCCACCCCATCCCCAGGCTCCTTGCTAGCTTTACAACCTTCTATTTAAGCTAGCTGAGCCCCAGTTTCCTCATGAGTCAAAGGGATATTAAGAAACACCTGCCTTGCCAATGCCACAACATTGAAGATTAAATAAGAGAATAGACACGAAATGCTTTATTTCTACAAACGTAGGCTGGTATTATCATTTATTTACAACTCTTCATTTGCTAGTTACATGACATAACTACCTTGCTGTGTGTCAAATATGGGTGTCTTGCTGGTTCTGGTAAGTTGAGGACCATTTCAATGCCTCAAGACAATGATTGGAAACGGGTCAATATAAGAAAATTGCCTTGTTGCATACCTCACTCAATTATGACGTATGTTATTTACATTCTTTGCATTTGGGTATAGGACAAATTGGGCACCAGAACTGTGAAATAAAAAAACAATATTTCAAGTCCTTTGATGACTCATTTCCATCTAAATGACTGCCACTCAAAACTTGACTTCCCCTTGATTTTTCAACAAATGGAGAAAAATAGAATGTCATTCATTCTAATTTTATAGCAACAGTAATTCTAAGCATTGCTTTACAAATAGCTACTTTAATGTCATAATGAGTTTTTAGGGGAAGAACTCTGAGTCTTTTTCTTTGTTTTCACTATGTTATCCCTGTGAGGAGGATGTTACACTGAGGCATTAAAAATGAAGATAAACTCTCCCAAAATCACAGAATTGTCTGAGTTGTGACAGGTCTTCACCTTTTTCTTTTTCATTGATGTATTTTAAGTATTTTTCTATAACTTTTAAAGGAAAAATTTAATAATTCTGTGTTTACAATTTTCACACTGGCTTTAATTTAGTTTAGTTGTAGCCAGTAGTCACCCTGGAACTCTGAGGTTTTGAAGCTGGTGCTAAAAGCAGCCCTCCCTGTCCTCAAAGAACATTTAAACCACTTCAGTGGGTTGAGAATCTATTAGGTAGAGATCATTTTCACACAAGAAAAAGGAAAAGGAACAATGTTTACCGAATGTCTCCTTTGCACTGGGTCCCATGCTAGGTGTTTTACACATAATTTCATTTAATTCTCATAGCAACTTCATGAGTTATATAATATTATCCCTGCTTTATTGGTAAATAAGCTGAGGCAAGTAAGTTGCTTCATCAGGAATTAAGCATACCTGTGCTCTTTGTCTATGAAATAGTTAATTCACTATGTGTTCTTGTCTAAAGCATTTACATTCTTGAAGCATTTAATCTTTCTAAAATCATAATCACATTCCCCCACCTTGACAGAGATCACTATATTCAATTAAAAAAAAAAGTATCCCCTCCATCTGTCAAGATAGTCAAGACTTAATTATTTAAAGTTGGATATGTATCTTCAAAAATACTAATAATACATACAATTTATTAATAATTTTAATCAAATATTAATATAAAAGAACATATTACTGCTCCCACATACATACTTTTTTGAAGAAAGAGCAATTCTCTTAATTATGATCTACCTCATATACCCCAAATTGTACTACATGGATTTACTAGATGGAGCATGCAAAGAGTATCTGTATTTGGCCTTAAAGTCAAAGGATTCTCTGGGTACAATGATTTTCTGGTGGCTGGAAAACTGCCAGCATGCACACTGACGCGTGCGCGCTGAGAGAATACACAGATCATCCTCTGGTCAGCAGCTTTTCTCACTGAAGCTCCAGCAATGTACATTTCTGCGGCCTCATTGGTGGGAAAGTTGTATCCCTTTTGTCCAAGGTAAGCGCCAGGCAGGTTTTGAAGTCTTCTTATAGTTAATGTGGTCCTTCTCAGGCAATTCTGAGCCCCTTGGAAAAAAAAAAAACAAAAACAACACCTCCCTAAACAGAGTGTGATCACCCCCTAGTGGAAACTATCGGCATCAACAAGCTAAAGGGCGGAAGAGTAAATGGTTTCTTTTCAATTGCTGTTGTTTTTTTCAGGGGACGAAGGGAGGAAACTATCACTTGCTAGACAAATTCTATGTGTCTGACTTGAAAATGACGTATCTGATTTATATCTCAACAACTCTATAAGGACGTATAATCATTCCCATTTTTTAGATGAGAAGTAACTAATGTGTTCAAAGTCTTCTGGAAGCCTGTTCAAATCTTTCTGCCTGTCTTTTTCCACTATAGTAATAATTCCTCCTTGGGGAAAATTCCCAGGATTTTCTTCATAGAAAAGCTATTAAATACAATAGAACAAGTACCTTTTAAAAATAATATGAACATTAAAAATGCATACTGAAAACAGTGCTAGTCAAATATTGGAGTTTTTTGAAGTTCTGGGTTATTTAGGGAAATATCAGATAGACCTTTTGCAAATTCATTTTATTTCCTTCAGTCTGCCACAAGCTGGAGCTACTGTATAAAAGCCAGTCACTTTTAGTTTAAGGTGTAACTACTGAATGCAGCTCTGGATTGCCTTTGACACCAAAGAGCTCAGAAATAAATTTTGAAGATATAAAATTAGAGAAATGCAGTATCAGAGAAGGATAAATTGTTGGACTTGGCCACTTAACTAGCTATGTGATTCTGGGCAAGTTACCTTGACTGTGATCCTTCGTTTCGGTAATTGTAAAATGGAGATAACCATGCTCATCCTATGGGGCTGAGTCACTATAATGAGAATTAAATGTTAAGATCTTAGTACAGGGCCCACCACATACACTCCATGTATGGTCACCATTTTCTTATTATTGTCAGTATCACAGCTTATGGGCTACTCAGTTCACTGTGGCTATAATTCATATTATTACTGATCACAGTTTGTCCATGCTTCCCCTTGGTAGACGGGAAGTACTGCTCAGTCCCATCCTCAGTCCCCATCCTTGTGTTTTGTATGTGAATTTTGGGTAGATGATTTGATATTGAATGGTTAAGAGATGATTATACTGTTGAACTTAAAAAGGACCAAGCACTTACCGCTTTAGGGATTGGGATCATTGGGAGCTCATTTGTTAGGCCAAATGTCTGCTAAGACTGGAAACTCAGTGAGTGACATGAGCCAGAGAAGAACTAAGGAAAAGCTTCTCTTGGATGAAATGGACTAGTTCACCAAGACATAACTTCAATGTGGTGGGAAATAAGATAGTACCCTTGCGTGGAAACATGCTGCTTAGGGATCGAAGGAAAAGGAACCTAGTTAAGCTGTTTTTGAGATAGGTTAGCTCTGTTTGGGCAAGAGCAATGTTTCCCAAAATGTTCTGCAGAACACTTGTCCCACAAAGAACAAGTTCCCATGTCAAATAAGAATTGGAAATAACAACACATTTTATCCCTCTACCACTTTAGAGTGTCAATGCATAGGAGTATATATAAGGCTCTGAAAAATATGCAGAATCAACTCTTCTCCTATTTATGCCTGACCATAAGTGCTTCCCCCATTTTTCTCATGAAAACAAAAAAAAGGTTTCTGGGAAGCATAAATGTGTATACTATGGAGATAAGTTAAATTGTTAAATGTCTACTTATAATATTTAATTTATAATTTTATATGCACATGGATATTCATAATTATATACTATAAAATATATATTTAGAAATACTGCTCTTTTGAACTCAAATTCATTTTCCACTCATGTTTTATGAGAAAGACACCTGTGTTTTTCTCATTACTAAAATTGCCTTTTGAGTTATGTAACAGTTTTCTAAGGCACTTATCTTCTCACTTGTTGGAGAAACAGTGCTTTTTGACTTTGCATATGATCGTCACAGAAAAATTTTCCTCAGTTTCAAGCATCCAGTTGTATAACACCAGGAAATTGTTTTCTTCATTCATCCTGTAGGACTATACTTGGAATTGTTGTATTATTATATTAAATGAACTTTAAAAGTTTAAAAAATTAATTATAATTGAGAAGTTGTAATCTCAGAAAGAATAGCTAACTTTTAATTATATTTATTTGCTTTTTATTTAATGCTTTTGTCAGGTAACCTCTACTAAATACCCCAAACTAGCACTGATTCTTCTAATGTGCCTACCCCAAAGATTATGCCTTTGTTTAAAATAAAACAATTACAGGAGAGTACAGTAATATGAAAGGCAATTCTTTTGTTTCTGAGGGAAAATTTGGAAAAAGTCTTTCTCACATATATTTGTTTAACCTAATGTTTTCCAAATTCATTTGACTGCAGAACTTGTGCGTGTGCATATGTTTGTGTACTGTTATTCTTACGTGCATCCTAGGATGTACCCTTTTGGCAATGGTGGGCTTTTGGTGGGAGCAGGCTGCTGGTAAATGCTCTAGGGTGACGAATACTATGATTTTAAAAAAAAACACAAAACATCTGTATTTATAACCTTATTTACTTCCTGTGTTTTCTCGGTCATTTTAATTGGGTCTCCCTCAGAATTCAGTGAACTCTTTTAAACAATTGTGGCCTAATCACTCCCATCCTTGAGATTGTTGGCTCAGAGCGTTGAAAGTGGCAGGACCCTCCACTGTGGCCAGTGTGGTGGTGGATAGGCAGTTAGACAACCGAAGAACCCCCAGAGGAGAGTAAAGTCCTGGAGCTACAGACATGGACATGGCCCCTCTAATTCCCTCATCCTTTTACCCTTGAAGTCTCAGCACCGGTTACCCATAAGAATCTCCCTGGGGGCTTTATTTATTTATTTATTTTTAAAGATTTATTTTATTTATTTCTCTCCCCTTCCCCCAGGTGTCCGCTCTCTGTATCCATTCGCTGCATGTTCTTCTGTGTCTGCTTGTATTCTTGTCAGTGGCACTGGGAATCTGTGTCTCTTTATCTTGCTGTGTCAGCTCTCTATGTGTGTGGCGCCACTCCTGGTTAGACTGCACCTTTTTCGCTCTGGGCGGCTCTCCATACAGGGTGCACTCCTTGCATGTGGGGCTCCCCTATGCAGGGGACACCCCTGCGTGGCACGGCACTCCTTGTGCACATCAGCACTGCACGTGGGTCAGCTCATCACACGGGTCAGGAGGCCCTGGGTTTGAACCCTGGACCTCCCATGTGGTAGGCGGACGCTCTATCCATTGAGCCAAATCCGCTTCCCTGTTCTGTTTCTCTATGTATCTCCTCCCCACTCCCAATCACTCCTTACAATCCTTTTATAGAGTTAGACCAGAAACCCCTGGCATATCCCTGATGAAGAAGCTGTTTGGGATGGGATGTTACTGGTAAGGGCAGTCTCATTTCTGAATTGAATCTGAGTGCTGGAGAAGCATATTGGCTCATGTTTCAGTCCTTTGGTTGAATTTGTATCTTTGACTGCTAATGCCTATGGGTGCAGCTATACATTCTCATCTCTTTCCACTTTCCCTCAGCTGGACAAACTCCTTTATGTATTCTTTCCTCCAGTGGAAAGAGAATCTGCAGCCTCCCCTCCTCTCAGTCAGTGGCCTTCCCCCGTGTGAGTTATGGAGAGGATGAAAGAGTCAGAAATGAAGAATGGATCCTTCTCCTATGGAGGTGGCCTCTTCAGAAGGTAGTCGAGTTTAAAGAAAAAAACTGGAAATCCTCATGGGGAGCCACGATAACCTTTGCAATCATATGATATTTTATAAACTTCTAAAACAACTTTATATACATCACTTTTCCTTTGACCATTCCAGGGAGATTGGTGGAATAAATGCCAATAGCCTCATTTTAGGATGAAGAAACAGAGATTTATGAAGGTAAATCTCCCCAAGAGAACTCTTTTTAGACATAGGACTAGAACATGATCATCCACCTTGAACAGCCCCAAAGGTCACATGGTAGATGAGTGGTTCTTGAATCTGGCTACCTATAGAACAATCTGCAGAGACTATAAAATAACACAATTATTCCAACTCACCTAGGGACACTAATTCAATAAGCCTGGGGTGGAGCTCAGGGAATTTGTAATTAAAAAAATTTCTCCATAGTGGTCTCAATCCAGACTAAACATTAGAATCACCTGGGGGGGTGGGGTGAGGTCTTTAAAAAATCCCATTGTCCAGACCATCCCACAGCCTAATCAAATCAGAATCTATAGTGTTGAGATCCAGGTGTCAGGGTTTTGTAAATCCCCCAAAAGGTTACAATGGGAACCAAGTTTGAAAAACACTGCTCTATACCAGAGCTTTACAAACTCTGCTTTCCAGAATTTCAGCATAGAAGTAGGGAATGATGAGTGTAGCACTGGGAGTGAAAAGACCAGATTCAAGTCCTGGTTCTGCCACTTGGGAAAGTCACTTCATCTCTCTGAGTTTCAGTTTGCTATTTTATAAAATGAGATAGTATGTGTGAAATCACCAAGTAACTTCCAGTTACTGCAAAGAACAAGTGGTATTCCCAGATGTTACCTATGTGTTCAAAGTTTCCCTCCTTAGCCTTACCCAGAGTTAGATTTCCAAGGTTTGAAACAGAGCACTGAAAGTTTCCACTAATTAAATAAGGTTTGAAAATTGGAGGTATATCCTTAAGGCTTCTTTTCACTGCTGCTATCGGCATGTTTAGCCCTCTAAACACTGGAGTTATGAATCTGCCACTTGGCGAAATGTTTACTCAGAAGGGCAATTTTGTTTTCAGATTACAGGAACATTTTTAGCTATTACTATTCACCTTCCCCATTCTTCCATTTAGCAACCTGAGTTCCCCTGAATGTGGCCCCCAAACACCTCTTTAGTCCCATTCAGCAAATTAAGGAAGGTTCTAGTATGTGTTTCTTATTCTGTAAATGCTGAGTTCACTGTAACCTGGGCCCACTGCAGAACAAATAAACACATACTATAAACACCCACTCTCTTGCCTAACAATTTGTACCGGTTAGAACAGAATCTTCTAATATTAGGAATGGTAGCATGAGGATCATTTCATAACCACAAACACAGGCAAAAAGCAATCATGAAATTATGGATGACTCATTGTGAAAGGAACACTTGAATCATTTGTCAACCCCCTAGGTTGAAAAAATGGAGAAACTTCTGCACCAAACTCACGCTGTGCCATTAGTCTTCTCTCGGGTTGTTATTGCTGAAATTGCCTATTCTGGCCTTCACCTGCATAGAAGAGATCAAGGGGTAGCTGGGGGAGGATGGGGGGTGGGTAGGATGGGTGGTAGTGGTGGGGCCAGCTCTTGAGGAACCTTTTAAGCTGGTGAGAATCACTTGGGCATATTTATGTGTGTAGATTTATGATCCATGAAAAGTATTGAAAAATTATTGGGTAGCTCATTTACTTACTGTAAAGTTATAAGAGTTCTTTTACTACTCTTGATATAGGTCATCTGTTGGGTATATGATTTGCAAACATTTTCTCCTAATGTAGTATGTCTTTTCTTTCTCATAACAGTATCTTTCACAGAGCAAAATTTTCATTGTGATGAAATCCAATTCATCAATCCTGTTTACTGGACTATGCTGTTGGTATCATGTCAAAGAACTCTTTATGTAACCCAGATCATGAAATTTTCCCCCTAGTTTTTTTTTTTTTCCTTAAAAAATATAATTTTATGTTTTTTTTCCTGTAAAAATTCATAATTTTACATGTAGATATAGCTAGAACTCTCATACATTGCTAGTGGGAATGCAAAATGATACAAGTCTGGGTAAGATTGGAAGTTTATTATAAAGTTAAACATATACTTTTCATTTAACCCAGAAATCCCACTTTTAGGTAGTTACCCTAAAAAAATGAAAACTTCTGTTCACAGAAAAACTGGTACATGAACATGTATAGCAGCTCTATTCATAATCTTCCCAACCTGGAAATTCCCAAATATCCTCCAATGGGTGAGTGGATTAACAAATGGGACTATAGTCAGAATGGAACACTACTCAGCGATAAAAAGAAACAAACTATTTGTCTACACAACAACTTGGATGAATCTAAAAGCCATCTTATTGAATGAAAGAAGCAAGTCTCAAATGTCATATTCATATGACATTTTTGAAAAAGAGAACTGTAGTGATGGAATGACCAGGGGTTGCCAGGCTTAAGAAGTGAGGGGAGGGTGTGACTACAAAGGAATAACAGGAGGGAAATTGAGGAGGAGATGTGTATTTTGATTGTGGAGCTGATTACACAAACCTATACATAAAATTCATAGAATACTGAGCAAAAAGTTAAATATATTGCATGTTAATTTAAAAATAAAAGTAAATTAATCATTTGAAGAATTTTTGGTGCTGAAGGACTGAAAGAGTTGGAGCTTAAAATAGGGTTTTCTAAAACTTGGTTGCATTTATTCCTGGATTGTCTATATTCAACTTTCATCTACAGAGAAAGAGAATTGAATAGTCCAAATACATACACATTATAGAAGTTAGAATAGCTTTTGGGTGAAATATAATGATTTTGTTCTAAGTTTGTAGGCTATAAGGTATACACGGGATATTTCTGTTGACAATATTTGGTGTATACATATCTGAAATTCAAGAGAGAGTAGAGGGTGGAAGATTCCATTTAGGAAATTATAGGTGTGGATTAGATCATCCAGGGAAAATGCATAGAGTGAGACAAGGACTGAGGGTGGAACCAGAGATACCAATATTTAAGAGAAAATGAGAGAAGGAGCTCATAAAAGAAATTGAAATGGAAGAGGGAAAACAGGGGATCAGAGGAAATAATAGAGTCAAAGAGACTGTAGCAGTTTGATAAATTCCAAAAATAGATATCGGATTATGTTTGTAATCTGGTCTGTACCTGGGCCTGATTGAGTTATGTTTAGGGCTTTAATTGGGCCACGTCATTAGGGCATTGAGTCCCCGCCCCTTGGTGGGTGGGTACTCACACATAAAAGTCATGGCAAAGGACAGATTTGAGGGTTTTTCTGATGTTGGAGTTTTGATGTTGGAGTCTGATGCTGAAGACTTAACCTGGAGTGCTGGGAAGTTAAGTTCACAGAGGAAAGAGAAGCCGGTCTCAGGAGGAAAGGAACCTTGAACCCAGAGAAAAGCAAGCCCCAGGAACACAGGAACTCAGGAAGCCTGAACCCTTGCAGACGTCGGCAGCCATCTTGCTCCAAATAGACTTTGGTGCGGGAAGTAACTTATGCTTTATGGCCTGGTATCTGTAAGCAACTACCCCAAATAAATACTCTTTGTAACCAGCCAATTTTTGGTATTTTGCATCAGCACCCCTTTGGTTGACTAATACAGAGACCAAGAGAGAAGTTCAATAAGAAAAGGGTCAGTAATCTCCAGTGGATATGGAAAAATTGAATAAGATGAGATATGAAAAGTCATCATCCTAGTTTGGAAACTAGGAAATCGTAGGTGATGGTACAAAAACACTTTTAGGGGTCATGTGGGAACATAGCCAGAGGAACATAGCTTTAGGAGTAAATGAGAGATAAGAAAGTACCTTCATAAAATTTTGGCTCATGTGTTTTTGGATTCTTGAATAAAGTTTTGAAGGGAAGAGTATCTTATTTCAAGTCATCAAGCTAAACTAAGTCAGAATCTCAGTGACATTTTGCATTTCTGGTAAAACTGAAAGCCAAGTAATAATTACATGTGTTTAGGGTTTAGACACAATCTTTTTGTGTGTGTGTGTCAGATTCAAAATTAGTAAGACAATTAAAAACTACCAACTGAGCATCCATAGTGTGGAAGACAATGAATGGTCTTGCAGTAAGATGTATAAGAACTAAAACTGAGTTTTTTTTTTTTTAATGTAACCTCTTCAATTAAATGATGACGAAACGGAGACTCAGAGAAATGAAGTACCTTGGCCAAGGTTATGCTTAATTTGCTTCCCTCCTCTCCCAATTTTGCTAGTTCCCAAATCTTTCCCTTTACAAACTTTTCTCCACTGCAAGCATAGTGCACAAACAGCAGGTACACATGACCTCACATTTGGTCTCTTTCAAAAAGGGTTCATTACATAGTTGTGTGAACCAGAAATTTATGGGAAAAGAAATTTATGGGAAATGCACTGCCTACAGAGTAGGTTCTAAAGGAAATCATGAGTGGAGAGCATGAGGGTGGTCTTTATGGATGCATAGATTTGGTATAAACAGAGAGAAAGCAGTCCAAGGAAACAGATTGCCTTGTGATGGGCAGTAAAATATATGCACATTTAAACAGATATTTGATTCCCACCTGTGATGGTTAAGTTAATGTGTAAACCTGGCTTGGTTATGGTGTCCACTTATTTGGTTAAGCAAGCACTGGCCTGATTGTTACTGTGAAGATATTTCGTGGATTTAAATCATCAGCAAGTTGATGGCATCTGTGGCTGATTACTTCTACAGTCAGCTAAGAAGATTGCCTTCAACCATGGGAGGCATCTCATTGAACCCATTCAAGACCTTAGAAGGAGAACTGATTTCAGCAGCCAGAGAGGAATTTCCATTTGTTCTTCAGTAAGCCAGCTTCTCCTGGGGAATGGGTCGAAAACCCTCATTGGAGTTCCCAGTTTGTGCCCTGCCCTATGCACTTCAGACTTGCCCATCCCCACAGTCACACGAGTTAATTCCTGTAGTAAATCTCATATTGACATTTTATGTTTCACTGAAGAACCCTGACTAATACCTTCTATCTGGAGATTATCCTTCTAGAAGTCCCTGCTAACACTCTAAATGGTTCTGTGATTTACTCTAATGAGAGAAGCTGTCCCCTTATCATAATTCTAAATAGTGCTTTGGGGGACAGAGAGTGGGAGAGATTGACTGCAGTTTGCTTAGAAGATATATTGGAGAGTAAATGGGCTTCAATTTCAGACTAAGTTTAGGAGCATAGTGGGCAAGTGTGTGGGTGCTCAAGGTAGATGAACAAGTCACTGCCTAAGTGTGCTCAGTTACTTACCAGCCATGTAATCTTAAATATGTATATTGACCTTTCTAAGCCTCAGAACCCATCTACAAAATGGGTTGTCTGTGAGTACTAAAGAGAATTCATACAAAGTACTTAGTGTAGTGCCAGCTTATTAAATGAAATAATAAATGTTAGATTTTACTTTTAGTATTAATGAGGCATTTGGCTCTATCCTATAGGAAATGGTCTAAGACAATATGAGTCAAACATTTCTAGACATGAACAGTTCCTGTCTTTTGTAAATTGATCTTTATGTGGCTTAAGCTGGCATGACTAGGCTCCTCAAAGGGAATTGCAAAAATATTTACAGTTAACTGCAAAGACCTGAGCTCAAATGGGATAAATGATGAAACAATAGTAAAGTTACAAATGGATAGGCCCACCATACAAGGGGTTGGGATTAGGGGCTGAGATGGGAAAGAGCATTATTTGTCAAGTGACATCAATGTCCACAGCAGACTGTGCCTGTAGGAGGAGGGGTGCCTGGGATGGCAGTCACTGCTGCAAAGGGGCCTGGAAACAGAAAGCAGCGTTAGTAAGCTGCTGATCAGATTTCTCTAGGATGACGAGGGGATTATGAGTTTCTGAGAGATTACTCTAGTTTAGAAAGAGGAAGTAGTAGAATCTCATCTTCCTGTCTCTGAGAATTCATGGTGTTTGATACCGTGTTTCCAGTGCTTCTTATTCATTCATTTTTAAAAATTATTTTTAAATAAAGATCTTTATTTTTAAATAAAGATGGAATATTTGTTGTAGATTTACTTTTAGACTCCAAAGGAAAGAGGCCACAGGGCAGTAAATGCAATTTTTATTTTTCATCAATCATTGCTGGAATTTAAGTGTTTGGTTTGTACACACATACACATGGACACAAGATAAAATATTATACGTAACTCATTTACAAGCAGAGAGTTGCGTCTTCAAAAAAGTTTCCATTCCTGCATTAAAAAAAAATTATGAGGTGGTAATTCAGTTACGTCTTCTCTGGAACTAAAATTTCCGGGTAGAACGGGAAGCTCACTAATGAGTCCCAGTGGTCCTCAACCTTGGCTGTATTATAGAATCAGCTGCAGGATTAGAAACAAAACAAAATAAAATAAAAAACAAAACCTGTGCCTGGCCTTGGCCCCATTCCAGAGCATTTAAATTAAACTCTCTAGAAGTAATTTCCTTCAATTTACAAGAATCTAAGATTTTAAAAAATTGAGTTGGCACAGCATTTCGAGCTATTATAAAGAAATTCCTGGCTTAATAAACCTTCTGTGAAAAACTTTTAGAGTATGAAAATTTTGCAAACTCTGACCCAGCATGTCTATCACGAGGAATTGATCAGAAGGACACATGCAAAAGTTTATCAACCATGAATCACTGCAACAATGTTTTCAATAGTAAAAATTGGAAACAATATAAATGCTCGATAATATTTTCTTTAAAAATATGGTACATCTGTTTAATGGAGTACTTTGCAACCATTAAAAATAATGTAAAATGCTTATAACAGGCATGTAATTAATTAGGAGAAAAAAGAATGTTATGCAATATGTATGGTACACTTCTTTGTAAAAAAGAATCTACAACTATAGATTGTAGAAGATAGACTTGAAGAAATAATATTTATATGAGGTGATTGGATGGATATATGATTAATCTCCTTCTTTAAGTTTTATCCTATTTTCCAGACTTTCTATACTAAATATGAATTATTTTTATAATGAGAAAAATGTTGCTAAGAGATTTATTTTGAAACATTACTCTGTGCTACTGCCCAGCGCTTACATTTAGAGTAATTGACACCTTCGTTTTATATATGCTATCTGTGTAAGTAGATCCCATAAATAAAATAGCCTTATAAAAACAACCTTGAATTTTGCATGAAATTTACCATAGGCCAAGTCCTTGTACAATGTATGATTTTAATTTAGGAAGAGGGGTTTGCAACAACTAGATGGGGAGATGGGATTTTATGCTCTGTGATTAGTTTTTACAGTTGTACTGAGGCTTCTTTCTCCCTTAATGTTTTATAATTAGGAACAGCTGTCATGAACTTTGCAAGTGGTTCCTTCCTTTTCCTATTTCTGTTTCCCCTCTACCTTCTCCTTCCCCCCAAATAAGAGCTACCTCTATAGTCAAGGAACTAGTGAGATAGATGGAAGGTCGGGGAGGGTGTGGAACTGGCAGGCTTGTATACTTCTTCTGCTTTAAAATAGGCTTTTTAAGTGCCATGTAAAAGAACTGGACTGTTGTGAGGTGGTGGTATAACATACTTACAATTTCTAAAAAATGATTTTCAGTATTGGCCATTGGATTGGTAGAACACCATAATGTTGACTGGGCTACTGATATAAATCATCGTAAAACTGAGCAGGCCCTGTCCTTCACAGTTTGATTGCAGTTCAAATCAGCTAGAAAGCTAAGCCTGAGTTAAAGGCAGCTCTGTTTGAGGACCCTTCACCCTCTTGTGTAAGAGGAAGAGGTATAATTGATCTTTGTAACTTTGTGGGCTCAAAGGAAAAACAAGGGTAAAAATATTCTCACTCATTTGTAAATATCTCTTAGTTGCTTTGTGTACATTGGGATAAGCTTGTTCTCAAAAGTAACAACCAGAAAACGCCCCTGACTCTTTGCTCCGAGGGAAGATTACTGCACATTGAAGGGGCTGGGCGTCTCTGGTGATCCTGTGACTGAGAACTTCAAAGCCAACTTCCCTATAGCCATAATCACCTCTTATGAGGGGAGACTGGGTGAACTGTGGAGACCCTATCATCTCCCAGATGATGAAGTTTGCAACAACGGAGAATGGAGAAGTGGTCTCCCAGCTATTTCCCTCGGCCTGTCCTGTTCAGTGCTATCTCTCATGATTAAGACGTTTGGAAGGAAGACATAGGTTCTGCCCCCCAAAACACTAAGTGGCTGACAGGAGGAGATCCTATGGAAGTTTTTTTTTTTTAAGATTTTTTATTTTCTGTTTATTTCTCTCCTCTTTCCCCCCAATCCCCCGCAAGTTGTCTGCTCTCTGTCCATTCTCTGTGTGTTTTTCTGTGCCCACTTGTATTCTTGTCAGTGGCACCGGGAATCTGTGTCTCTTTTTGTTGTGTTATTTTCCTGTGTCAGCTTTCCGTGTGTATGGCACCACTTCTGGGCAGGCTGCACTTTTGTCGCATGGGGTGGCTCTCCTTGTGGGGTGTACTCCTTGCGCATGGGGCTCTCCTACGCAGGGGACACCCCTGCATGGCACGGCACTCCTAGTGCGCATCAGCACTGCTCATGGGCCAGCTCACCACATGGGTCAGGAGGCCCTGGGTTTGAACCCTGGACCTCCCATGTGGTAGGTGGTTGCTCTATCAGTTGAGCCAAATCCACTTCCTCCTGTGAAGTTTTCACCATAGAAAGGAGAGAAGTGGCTGAAGGGCTGGCCCTACCCCAGGACAACCTCATCTTTTTGTTTGTTTTCATTAGCTTTTTTAAAGCATTATTTAATTTTTTATCTTTCTATACAAACATTCTCCTTTCTACTTTCTCTCCATAACCCCTGGTAAACTCTAATCTACTTTCTATCTCTGCAAATTTGCTATTTTTAATCATCTATAAGCAATATCATGCTATATTTATCCTTATTTGCCTTGCTTATTTCACTGAGCATAATGTTTTTGAGACTGTGCTATGTTATAGCATAACTTAATTCTTTCTTATGGCAGAACAATATTCCATTGTGTATACCACATTTTGTTTATTCATTCAATTATTGATAGATATTTGGGTTGTTTCATCTTTTGGCTATTGTGAATAATGCTGCTATAAACATTGATGTATAAGTATCTGAGACCCTGTTTTGCTTTATTTGAGTATACACTTAGAAGTGGGATTGCTGGATCATATGCTGATTCTAAATTTAACTTTTTGATGAACTGTCATATTGCTTTCCGTAGTGGCTACACCATTCTACATTCAAATTGATGTAAAAGTGGTGTTAATTTCTGAATTCATATTAACTTTTTTGTCAATGTATATTTTCTCAATCATTGGATATTAAATTTACAGCAATCCTAATGAAGGAGTATAGTCCAACTTTTTATGATTAGTAAGTATTTTGGACTGGAGACTATAAAAAAGTCATAAAATATATCTGTTGAAATACTACATATTATAAAGAATAAAAGGATATAAATAGATAGAAGAATAAAAGGATATGCATAGATAGAAGTCTAGAAAGATACACCCTAAGGATAGTAGTTACTTTTAGGGAGTAGAATTGGCAATGGAGGGAGGAAAGAGTTTACATTTTATTTTATATACTTTTGAATTGCTGGAATTGTTTACAATATGTATATATTACTTTTGTGGTTAAAATAGTTATTTTTTGTTATTTGTTATTTTTTAATGACATTATTGTAATTTAACTAATTCCATCTGCAGTGACCCTGTTTCCAAATAACGTCACATTCTGAGGTGCTGGTGGTTATGATTTCAACATACCTTTTTGGAGGACATAATTCAACTCATAACAGAGAGGAATGATGAAATAGAAGAATATAGAGGAAAATTTGGCCATGTTTGCATATAGACCAGCTTTCTCTGTTTTTCTTTAGATTAAATGAGATGTCAAGCCTTTAGCACCATTTCTAGCATTTGGTAAGTACTCAGTGAACATTTGCTTTTACTGACAATAGAATAGATGTATAGGCTCCTAACAAGAAAGTCCCTTTATTTGAATAAGCCTTGGGGACTTCTGGGAAGATGGTGAACTAGAAAGACACAGGACTCTCTTCTCCTCTAGAAAATAGCTGAAGGCTAGGCTGGGAGCTGGCACAGGACTGGAGAAATCCAACCCTCACAATCTCCCTTTCTTCTAGCTGAGACTGATTGTTGAGGACAAACCTCCTAGGAAAAGGGAGAGGAGGACACAGCCTAAGGCTTACAGCCTAAGGCTTACACAGCTTCTGACCCACAAATTTGGTCTGCTCTGTCCTATCAGCCCTTCCAGGCCTGGTGAGGCCATACCATTGTATGCCTTGGAAGCTGGCAAGGTGCTAAAGATATAAGGGCCTTCCAGTCTCCTTCTCTACTAATTGACACTGATTGTTGAGGACTCAGAGGGGAGTGGAAATATTTCCCAGCTGGGAAAAGAGAGAGGGCTGACAGAGAAGGTTGGAAAACTGTCTCAGAGAAAGTTTGAATTACAAGGCTCTTAGCCTACAGTCAAGGAGCTCTATCACATTGATCTGGTCTGGGTTGCAACAAACACACTATGACCACGCATTGAACTGAAAGGTTCCAAAGACTGCTATCTGCTGGCAGATCAAGGAAGTGCATGTAAGAAAATTGAAAATAAGAGAGGCTTTTTCCAGCCTCCATAGCCTCCCTCCCCAAGGCCCTAGGAAGTGAGTCTACAACCAATTACTGGGACAGTGCCCAGTTTTGTCAACAAGCAGGGACAAACCTAACAATCCAAGTCAAGCCAAGAATCAAAGAGCAGTGGTAACTCAGCCTCCTGCCACTAAATCCCTGCAAAAGAGAAAGAAGTTGAACATCTGAGTAAACTACATCCTATTCAGATGCCTAGACATCAGTGAAAAGTAGAAGACATGGCTCAAGAAAAAGAATACACCAAGCCCCAGAAGAGAAACAGGATTTGAGAGGACTTATCAGTGTGATTCTCACAAATTTCTAAAATCAAATTAATGAGTTGAAAGACAATATGGGTAAAGAGATAAATGGAATCAAGAAGACATTGTGTAAGCATAAAAAAGAATTTCAAATCCTGAACAGAAAAGTAATAGAGCTCATGGGAATGAAAGACACAGTAAGTGTGATTAAAAACACTTTAGAGGGTGGTGGACTTGGCCCAATGGATAGGGCGTCTGCCTACCACATGGGAGATTGGCGGTTCAAACCCCAGGCCTCCTTGACATGTGTGGAGCTGGCCCATGCGCAGTGCTGATGTGTGCAAGGAGTGCCTTGCAGCGTAGGGGAGCCCCATGTGCAAGGAGTGCGCCTGTAAGGAGAGCCGCCCAGCATGAAAGAAAGTGCAGCCTGCCCAGGAATGGTGCTGCACACACAGAGAGCTGACACAACAAGATGACGCAACAAAAAGAAACACAGATTCCCATCCCGCTGACAACAACAGAAGCAGACAAAAAAGAAGACTCAGGAAATAGACACAGAGAACAGACAACCAGGGTGGGGTGGGGGGAGAAGGGGAGAGAAATAAATAAATCTTTAAAAAAATTGTTTTTAAAAAAACACTTTAGAGGCATACAACAGCAGACTCAAAATGATAGAAGAAAGAATAAGTAATACAGAAGACAGACGGCTGAAATTGGAGAGAGGAAAGAATGGAAAAAATTGAACAGGGGCTCAGAGAATTGAATGACAACATGAAACACAACAACATATGTGTCATGGGAGTTTCAGAAGGAAAACAGAAGGGAAAATGGGCAGAAAGCATATTTGAGAAAGTAATAGCTGAAAATTTCCCAACTCTCATGAAAGAAATGAATTTACATGCCCAAGAAGTGCACCATTCCCCAATCAGAATAAATCCAAATAGCCCTACTCCAAGACACATACTACTCAGAATGTCAAATGTCAAAGATAAAGAGAAAATTCTCAGAGCAGCAAGGGACACCCAATAAGACTTAGCATGGATTTCTCTTCAGAAGCCAAGGAGGTGAGAAGACAGTGGTATGATATAATTAGAATACTGAAAGAGAAAAACTGCCAGCTGAGAATTCTTTATCCAGCAAAATTGTCCTTCAAATATGAAAGTGAGTATAAAATATTCACAAACAGAAACTAAGAGAGTTTGCAAAAAAGAATCCACTTTTGTGGGAAATATTAAAGGAAACCTTAAAACCTGAAATAAAAAGATAGGAAAATGGGGCTTGGAGGAGAATATAGAAGAAAGAATAGCAGAAAAGATAACCAAAAGAGTAAGAAGACAGACAAAAATATGATGTGACATATGAAAACCAAAGAATAAAATGGTGGAAGTAAATGGTGCCTTTACAGTGATATCATTGAATGTGAATGGATTAAACTCACCAATCAAAAGATACAAGCTGACAGGATGGATCATAATGGAATGAAACTGGAAATCAATAATAGACAGGAAAGAGATAAGTTTGCAAAAGTGTAGAGGCAAAACAATATACTCCTAAATAATCAGTGGGTCAAAGAAGAAATTGCAAGTGAAATCAGTAAATATATTGAGACAAATGAAAATGAGAAGACACCTTATCAAAATTTATGGCATACACCTCAGGGATGCCACACATACCTATACTCTGTCTGGATCCTAGCCTAATCCTTACAAAGTTACTGTTCCTTGTTTTGGGAGATTCTGAAACCTCAAACTAATAGCACTTTCTTCTCTTTTTTTCTAGTAGGTGTACTCCTTCCTTAATTTCAACTCATTAAAAAATGCTTTATTGTTTAGGGCAGTGGAAGGAAAGCTGTCATCAAAATATTTTGATCAAAAGAGATGGAAGAGTTTAAACAGGATTGGTGTTAATTCTTTTTGAAATGCTTGGTAGAATTCACCTGTGAAGCCATCTGGTCCTGGACTTTTCTTTGCTGGAAGATTTTGGATGATGGATTCAATCTCTTTAAATGTGATTTGTTTGTTAAGTTGTATTTCTTTTAGTGTTAGTGTATCCATCACCTATATAGTCAACTGGTTTTTGATAAACCTACCAAATTAATGTTATGGGACACAAGTCTCTTCAAGAAATGGGGCTGGGAGAACTGGATATCTATAACCAAAACAAATGAAAAAGGACCCTTATCTTACTCCCTATACAAGAATCAACTCAAAATGGATCAAAGACCTAAATGTAAAAGCTAGGACCAGAAAGCTACTAGAAGAAAATGTAGGGAAACATCTTCATGACCTTGTAGTAGGTGGCGGTTTCTTGCGCCTTACACCCAAAGCATGCACAACAAAAGAAAAAATAGATAAATGGGACCTCCTCAAAATTAAACACTTTTGCACCTCACAGGGCTTTGTCAAAAGGGTGAAAAGGCAGCCAATTCAATGGGAGAAAATATTTGGAAATCACATATCTAATAAAGGTTTAATATCCAGGATATATTAAGAGATGTTATAATTCAACAATAAAAAACAAACAATCCAATTTAAAAAATGGGCAAAAGACTTGAATAGGCATTTGTCCAAAGAAGAAATACAAATGGCAAAAAACACATGAACAAATGCTCAACATCACTAATGATTAAGGAAATGCAAATCGAAACTGCCGTGAGATATCATTTCACACCTATCAGAATGGCCACTATTAAAAAGACAGAGACCTGGAAGTATTGGAAAGGATGTGGAGAGATAGGAACACTTATTCACTGTTGGTGGGAATGGAGAATGGTACAGCCACTGTGAATTCCTAAAGAAGTTAAATATAGACTGGCCACAAGACCCTGCAATACCATTACTGGATATATATCCAGAAGAACTGAGAGCAGTGACATAATAGACATCTGCACACCGATGTTCAAAGTGGCATTATTCACGATTGCCAAAAGTTGGAAACAATCCAGGTGTCCACCAACTGATGAATGGATAAACAAACTGTGGTGTATTCACACGATTAAATATTATGCAGCTCTAAGAAGAAATGAAGTCATAAAGCATATGAGAACATGGATGACCCTGGAGGACATTATGTTGAGTGAAGCAAGCCAGACACAAAAGGACAAATACTGTATGACTGTATTACTGTGAACCAAATATATTGTGTAACATAGTGTATGATTTAAAAAAAAATTATATGTATCTAGTACATTTAATTGAGAATTGCTTGTTTTTATTAAACTGTTTTATTTTTCTTTTTTAATTGTCTATATTTTCAATTATTAAATATACAAAATAAAGTTTAAAAAAAACTATACATAAAGGTAAAAAAAAAAGAATAAGCTTTAATGAGCTTGCCACTAACCCATTGTAAGACAAATTTTTATTCTTGCAGTGCTGCCACAGGTTAAAATATATATTAAAGATGTATTAGCATTAAGAGCATATTAAACTATGTATCAAAGACACATTATAATGCTAACATGTCTTTAATACACACTAATGCATATCTCTAATACATATCTTTAAGGACATAATTCTTTTCTTTCCCTCTCTCAATATATGTATGTAAATATGTATGTATGTATATATATATATATATACACACACACACTCTTAAACCTCCTATATATGCACAAGGTACATTAGCATTATCTAGAAACAGATACACATTAAGCAATCATAAAGTTCATGTGCAGCTAAAGGCATATTAACTCTACCTAGATATCTATCTCTTTATAATGTATCTATAAGCATATGTATATATTACTCTATCATCTGTCATGAATATTTCTGGCTTCCCACAGGAAGTAACCTATGTATTTTGTGACCAATGCTATGACACAGGATTTTGCATTTTTAATTCTTTCCAGTACACAGTCTGATAAAAGTGCCATAAATTAGAATACCACCTTTGGCATTTACATAATGTCTTTCATACACTCATTTTAAAGAGATGAGTTTTATAACAGTGATGAATAAGGTATTTTCTTCCCAAGTCCATAAAATAACAATTTTAAGAAATGGGATTTCTTTTCTCAGTTTAAGCAGGATAATATTTTCAGAATGGATACTATGGAAGTGGTGGGAAGTTCCTGTATCTCATATTTAAGGAGGTACCAAGAAAAAGTGATTGCAGCAGGACGCTGTGGTTTAAGTTATAGAATGCCCTGACTGTGAGGTAACATAGAAGGAATGGGCCAAAGGAGTTTGTGTATTTTTTCATTGATGTTTTAAAAAGACAACCAGTTATCTGAAGTTAAGTCAGTCAGTCTCTTCTGTAATGCATTCTTTTTTTTTTTTTTAAGATTTATTTAATTTATTTCTCTCCCCTTCCCCCCTGCCCCAGTTGTCTGTTCTCTGTGTATATTTGCTGCGTGTTCTTCTTTGTCTGCTTCTGTTGTTGTTAGTGGCATGGGAATCTGTGCTCCACACGGGTCAAGGAGGCCTGGGGTTTGAACCGCCGACCTCCCATGTGGTAGACGGACACCCTAACCACTGGGCCAAGTCCGCTTCCCCTGTAATGCATTCTAAAAGAAGGAATGTCCTCTTCCTGCTCCTGAGGTGGTGGGTGGTTCTAAGTAGACAGTTTTATATCACCATGACCCTAATATCCCTTTCTTTCTCCTGACAACATCAAATGATTGGGCCAGGAGTGGTGTGATGACTTGTTCTTAAACCTAAACATAATCCATTGCTGTGGGTATAAGCCCTTGTAAATATGACCTTTGATGAGGTAACTTGAACTAAATTAGGAAGGGTCTTAATCTTATTACTAAAGACTTTGTAGGGAAGGCCACAGAGAGAGAAGCCTGAGGGAGCAGCCAGGAGATGGAATCTAGGGAACCTGGAAGACAAGGGAACCAAGGAGAGATGCTATGTGACCAAAAAGTCAAGGATGAAGGATCACTGGCGGTCAGCCCCATAATGCCAGTCTTCTGGGAAAAAGCATTACCTTGCTGAGATTGGACTTCTCCTAACTTCAGAACCATGAGCCAATAAATTCCTATTGTTTATGCCAACCCATTGCATGTTATTTATTTCCGCAGCCAGGAAACTAAAACAGATGGAGTCATAACCAAGGAAAACCAATCTACAAGCTGATCCGAGACACCATGTGGCTTGGCATCAAAATTTGAGCTGGACCTATCTGATTTACTTTCCCAAGGATATGGACAAAAAATTACTAGAGAACATGCATTTTACCATTGGGAGCTGAAGTTGAAAGGAAGCCATGAAATAGAGGAGGTTGTGATGGGCTGTTTGCTAAAAAGAGTGCAGCTAATATGAGTAAATGGAGGAAATGATGGCTAGAGTGAGGAGATGGAACAGATGCAGGAAAGAGAGAGTAAGAATGGTTATATAATTCCTGAGGGAGCTGCCCCAATTCATGCCAAGCACCTTTTTCTGAAGAATCTTGATTCTCTATCAATTGGGTGATTTTTGACTACAAGGAATAGAAAACCCAACTGAAACTATTTAAACCAAGGAACACATTATCTCACATAACCAGAAAGTCTGGAGACAGGGCAGTTTTAGGGATGGCTCAGTGATGTCATCAGGGACACAGTTTCCTTCTCTTTCCAATTTGCTAAGCTTATCTTTGGCTTTGGGCTGAGGTTTGTCACTTCATGGGTACCAGAAGCTTTTTAGCAGCTCCAGGCATCACTTCCACACTCAGCCAAATCAGAGGCCTGAAAGAGCCAGATTATCCTCTTGTACCTCTTTTAAAAAGTGAATTAAATTATTAAACTCACACACACACATATAAACACTGTTCAACTAGTCAAATCATGTAAAAGAAAAAAGCGCTTTGTTCTCTGGCTCCCTGTTTCCTGTCCTATTTCTCCCAGTGGTAAACATTTCTAACTTCTTTACATGTTTTAATTTGGGAGCATAGTGAATATATGTCCACATCTCTAAATCATATACATCTAAGTATGAAATTTTCTGTTTTAGGCATTATCTATTAATATTGCTCTCTGGTTGTTGAAGATTTAATTCTCTTTCATTACCTGTCCCTCCCACCTCCCCCACCAACATACACATACACACTTGGGCCCTCCCATTTTCTCTATATAGTCATAATTTTGGTTGGATGAGATTGCCGGGTTTACATTATTTTGTTTGTGAAATGCTATTCACAGGTGAATCCTAAAGTATAATTCCTTTCCCTTGCACATCTTTTGTTTTCCCTAGAGTTTCTTATTATAGTGATCATTTTTGTTGTTATTGTTTGAGTGATTCTTTTTGTAGTTTTCTATACTTATGTCCAATTTATTCCCCTGGAGTATAAAACTCCTCTAATTATGTTCTTGCATATCAGGTAATTTATCAGCTTATCTTCTTGGAAATATAGCTCTCAGAATTTCCAGACCTATGCCAGTGTGGATTGATTTCTTCTTGGGTTTACTTCTCAGCTGTCATCCTGAGATTTTCCTCTACCTTCATTCTGGGGCTCCCTCCCCATGATCTCATGTTGAATACCCTGCTTCCTGACTTTCTTATCTTCTTTTTTCTTGGTTTACTCCCTTGTTTTGGTGGAGTAAATCCTTCAGTAGCTTCCTGAGGTAGGGTGTATAGGAGGTAAATTTGAGACCTTGCATAATTGAAAGTATCTTTATTCTATCTTCAAACTTGATTGATATTTTGGCTGGATATAGATTACAGTTTGGAAGTAAATTTCACTTAGAAGTTTGAAGATATTTGTCTACTGCCTTCAATGTTACTGTGGAGAAGTCTGACGCCATTGTGATTCTAGAGACTTAGTAACATGTTCTCCTCCCTACCAACTCTCTAAGACACTCTAACTCCAATGTTCAGAAATTTTTATGATTATTGACCTTAGTGTGAATCTATTTTCATCAGTTGTGTTTTGGCACTCAGTGGGCCCCTTCAATCTGGAAACTTATGACCTCCAGGTCCATAATTTAAAAATCCATTATTCTTTCATTATTTCTAAAAATGTTTTTCTTCCTTTTTTCTGAAAATTTTATTATTTGGATATTGGGCCATTTTTGTGCTATTTCCCCTGCTCAATCCACCTTTTTTTTCTTTCAATTTTTGCTTTATTTTCTTTGGAGATGTCTTCCAACCCTTTTACTGAAATTTTCAACTTTCCCATATTTAATTTTCAAGTGTTCTTTGTTTTACTTAGTAAAAATAGCATCTTGTTCTTGTTTCACAGATGCAAAATAAACTTTTTCTGAGAATTTTGAGGTTTTCTTTTCCCTGTATCATATCTATGTCATCTAAATTGATTTTCTATATTTGCTGAACTCTGTCCTTCATGTTGAAGACTTCCTCAAATGTCCGATGGTCATTTATAGTCTAGTCTAAAGAGTGAGCCACTAAAAAGCTAGCTGGAAATTGTTTGTACATGACTAGACTTTGTCAGGTGTGAGCTTCCCTATTGTGTGATCTAACTGGGTAGATTTATTGGGGGAATCCATTATATCAGGACCTTTCAGTTTTTTTCTCTCAGGTTGGACATATTCTCAAAGAAGAATCCTCCAGTGTCCAGTTTGAAGGGTTTAATCCTGGAGGATGTCAATATTGAATATGCAGAATTTCACTTAATCTCCTTGTTTTTAATACACTACCCTTGTCCTCAACTCTGCTTGGTGTTCCCAAAGCCAGAGATCCTGTTTGACCCTTTTTTAAAGAGTAACCCCTCAGTGAAATGAAAGGCACAGAGGAAATCTGGGGATTCATTTCTTTTTTTTCCAGAATTGTAAAAATCCTTTTGTTTCCAGTCTGTTCTTTACCCCTATGGCCAGAGGTTCCACTTCCTGAGACTTTTGGACATTCTTGCTTGTGAGTTTCCTCCTCTTATGGCTTAGGATTCAGTTTTCTTGGGTCTGCTAAGTCAGTTTCTACTTGTCTGTATGTTTTCACAGTTTTAAAATTTTGTTAGTTTCTTCTCCTCTCCTATGTACCCTGTTGTTACAGAGTTACAGATTTATACCTTAAAGAAAATTCCTTTTCTGTCTTTTTAGTGGGATTTTAAAAGGGACCAGTGGTGAATACATGTATTTAATCTGTGAATTTTAATGTGAAACCTTTATACCTCTCTACAATTAGACATTTCCCCCATAACTTTTCCCAGTAGACTTACCTTCTTATATGATTGGCCAGGATGGGGCTAATGCCCCAAATGCTAATGCCCAAACCAATCACTGGCAAGGGGAATGAGGTCACTTTGGTTGCTTAGATGAATTGTCATTCACTCCTAGTGGTAAGAGCTCCTTTCTTCCTTGAGTACATGGCTGTGTGGAGTGCTAACACCTAGAGGGTGATAGTCAAACTATTTAACAACTAATATGGCATGTCTAGCAGCCACTCAGAATGGACATACTGGGATCCATGCAATTATTGTAAGTACACAAATTCATTTGCACACTGATCTATAGACTGAATAAATAACATGGTTTGCATTTTTATGTTCTAGTACTGAATGCGTATGTTGTTGTGATGAATAAAACTCAAATTCATTTCAAAGCACTCCTGAATTTCTAAGAGACTTTAGCAGTGATGTTTGATTAAAATGAGAGACAGGATTGGAGAAGTAAGCAGGGAGCAACTAATGAAGAGACTTGTTAAGTCATGTTAAAGATTCGGACTTTATCCTGAGAGCAATGTGGTTACAGAGAATGGTTTTAAAATGTACGACGGGGGAAGCAACTGTGGCTCAACTGATAGAGCATCTGCCTACCATATGGAGAGTCCAGGGTTTGATACCCAGGACCTCCTGACCCATGTGGTGAGCTGGCCCATGCACAGTGCTGCCTGCGCACAAGGAGTGCTGTGCCACACAGGGGTGTCCCCCATATAGGGGTGCCCCACGTGTAAGGAGTGTGCCCCACAAGAAGAGCTGCCCCGTGTGAAAAAAGTGCAGCCTGCCCAGGAGTGGTGCCGCACACATGGAGAGCTGACATGGCAAGATGACACAACAACAACAACAAAAAAGAGAGACACAGTTTCCCAGTGCCTCATGACGAGAATGCAAGTGGACACAGAGGAACATGTAGCAAGTGGACACAGAGAGCAGACAACGGGGCGGGGGGGGGGGGGGGAGAAATAAATAAAATAAATCTTTAAAAAAAATAAAATAAAAAGTAAGAAGAATGATACGATCAGATTTATACTTTAAAGGTTCACTCCATTTGCAGTGACAAGAGTGAACTCCAGGTGGGAGAGCAAATCTGGAGGTAGAGAGATCAGGTAAGAGGCTGTTTCAGTAATTCAGACAAGAGGTGGTGGTAGCCTGAACCAAGGCAGCAGCAGGAAAGAAGAAAAGAAGGATTTGAGAACTTTTGAGTAGATAGAAATGACAAAATTTGGTTATTGTTTGGGAGTTTAATGCTTCTCTGAGACCCAGCCTCCAGGCTCTGGGTAGCACAGTTCTGCTAATGAGTCTTTTGCCTTGTTTCTGGACTCTCCCTTCTCCAAGTCTCTGCCTGGGTCTTCTCCTTAACCTCACCTGAGCAATAGCATTCTGTTCTACTTTTCCTGATGATTGGGGCCCTGCAGCCTCCTGACTACTCTCTCTGAGGCAGATGGAGGACCTCACCCCCAGGATTTCATGTTTCTTGACTTTGAGCACATATGGAAGATACTGCTAACTTGGACTCACTTTGCCATCTGCTATCCCATTGTGGGAGTCCCTGGCTTTTCTGTCAGACTGAACTTTCTACTAGAAGTTATGGGACTAAATCTAATTCAAAATACAACCTTTCAGAGTTTATTTGATTCTTTTGTCAGTACCTGAGATGTGCTGAGCCAAGTCCAAGATAAAACAAAGACAAAGAAGGGTAGGGAGTGCCCTGTGGCTTCATGAATTTAAAATAGGCCTATTCTGTGTTATTTAATCCACTTATCTCAGCTTGATGCAAACGTTAATAGAATGAAAAGATATAAATTTCTTGTGCTCTCTCCTCAAGGGTTCTTTCTCCATTTACTCTATGTCCCAAATCTATAGTTTCTGTCCTGATATCAGCCATATGTCTAACTTCCCACTGAATTCCTTCACTGGGATGTCCCACAAACACTGAAATTTCAATCTAAAACCTAACCATTTGTCTTTCTGCTTCTGTCCTTTTCTTCCTCCCATAATCTTGGGTGGGGTTTGTGAATGACCATACCAATCAATCAGGCACACAAACAAAAGATGTGTGAGTCATTTGGGGATTATAAATTCTTCCTATTTCCCTATTCCACAGGCTACCATGATTCTGTGTCCTAGTTAGATTTTTTAAAATTCATGATCTCTTCCCTATTTTTACCTTCTTAATTTAGCTTTTTTTTAGTGTTTAACAATGACCAATGACTAGTCTTATTTTTTTTGCTTGTCTCTAGTTCTGTTCTGATTTTATCTTTCAAGGACAGGAACCGTATGACCATCGTTTTAGCATGCTCAAAACTGAATATGAGACAAATATGGGGGGTCTTTGTTGAATATGCATTTATTTTTTAATAAAGAGGAGACTCAGAATAACAGATGTCTATTTCTTCTGATACCCCCTTTGAACTAAAGTCTTCTCTTGTCAATATCTTCTTTCTGGATCCTAGAAAATTCCTCCTAGTATTATGGAAGACATCAAGTGAGGTTTCTATGAAGACTTTGAGAAGATTTGAAGCTCTTTTTAAATGAAAGTTTAGCTTTTTCACAGGCACTGCTATGGCTCATTCTGGGGTAGTGGGAAGGCCTTCTGTTAGGGTGAGAACACAAGTCAGGCTCCTGAATTTTCATAACAGAATGTCAGCCTTGTCACCTGACAGTCTAAAACATATGCCTAAAGCATATGGATCACTTTTCAATCAACACAATGTCTGCACTTCCTTCAAAGAGCTCATTCTTGGAGTGACTGATATTCAACACTGTCAAAAGGCTCAGATGAGAAGAGTGATATTTGAGAGATATTTGGAACTAACCATTTAGTCTCTTAACTTTTAACCTTAAACCAAATTAGAAATTTATTTGGACTACAGCTCTAATTCCATTACAAATGTCATTTCTGAACAACACTTAAGCATTATTGATAAAGAAATATCTATTTCTAAGGCATCTACAAAGTATATATCCCATTATCTTATTCAATGTATCTTTAAGAAAAAAAAAACTTTTAAATAAGTAGAGCACCAGGAATTGTAGAAAATATAATAAGAGAGGAAATTTAAGATACCTAATATTTAAAAAAACAAGGGAAACATTTCTTTGGACCAGAAAGAGAACAGAAATGCAAAGTAATTAATGGAATTGGAAATAGGGTCTGCTGGGCTCTGGCATTGTAAATAGAGGCAGCTAGAAGTTGAGCTCTCATGGGGTGAGAGAGTCTAAAAGTGCAAAGCAAGTTGGGGATCAGAATTGAGATTATTTTAAGTCAGGATCAGGGATAGGGTCCCTTCTGTCTCAGAGACAAGAGCTATAATATCACAACTATCCCCATTGCAGAACCCTGATCTAACAGTATGAAATCTGGTTCTAGCTTAGGAACCCAGAAGAGCTAGAGGGAGGTAATTGAAAAAACACCATAAAGGAAGGAGAGAGGATAAATGAAGGAAGAAATATCCAAATAATTGACAAAACTTTCTCCTCCTGAAGGCAAGCTTGAAAAACTAAATTCCATAATTCATGAAGAAAATAATGCTTAAGCACATCCAACAAAATAGAGATTTTCAGATAAAATGAAAATAGAACAATCTGAAAAAGTTTTAAAATAAGATATTTATGATTTTCACCAGCAAGATAAAGGAAATAAAATACATAACAAAGAATAAGAAAATTTGGGAAAAATATGCAGAAATTAAACAGTAAAAGGGATCTAAAATAGCCTATTAGAAAGCCTGGAAAGAAAATGGCATGAACTTTAGAATGAAGACACAGTGAAAGAGGGTATTAGTAAATCAAAAAGGAGAACTGAGGAATTTGTGAAAAAGAAGTCCAGAAGAAGGTAATATAGATTAAGGGTTTGAAATTTAGGCCTTATAGAAGGTCCAGAAGAACAGAATAAAGGAAATAATGGAGAAGAAATAATTGAAAAGAATGACTAAGCATTTTTACAGTTGAAGACACAGGTCCTCATATTTAAAATATAATCTAGGTTCTATGAAGGATAAATAAAAATAAATATATTCTAATGAAATTGAAGATAAGAAGAAAATATTAAGACCCAAAAGAGAGAAAAATCAGATTCTTAAAGGAATGGCCATTAGGCAAACAGCTGACTTATTATCAGCAACTATAGATGTCAAATGACAATGGATTAATATCTAAAAATTGCTAAGAGAAAATCATGTCAACCTAGAATTCTATGTCTGGAACAAAACTAGACTTTCCAGGAAAGAAGACATCAGTTCTACCTTCTCATAACATCATTTTATTTGACACATAACCTGCCTTGTTAACTGTGAAATTCCTGATTGGTTGCAGTACATTTTGACTGGTGCTGCTGTGAGTAGGCCTACAAGTCTTGGGTCTATATGATAGGAACAATATAAAAGATTAATGAGAAACCAAGGCCATGGCTTCTCTGTGCCAAGTTAAATCACACACATGTTGAATTCATACCCATTTGTTGTATACATCTGTGTAAGTAAGGGGAGTAGCCAAAAACTTTGTACACATATCAGGCCTCTCAATGATAAGAATGCTGTTTTTTTCCTGTCTTATATCCTTCTAAAGCTAAATAAATGTAATGATCAAGTAAACCTTATTGTATTATGTGAGTTTTATTGCCAATCCTTTTTTTTAAAAAGATTTATTTATTTATTTAATTCCTCCCTCTCCCCCCCGCCCTGCCCCGCCCAGTTGTCTGTTCTCTGTGTCTATTTGCTGCATCTTGTTTCTTTGTCCGCTTCTGTTGTCGTTAGCAGCCCGGGAAGTGTGGGCGGCGCCATTCCTGGGCAGACTGCACTTTCTTTTGCGCTGGGCGGCTCTCCTTACAAGGTGCACTCCTTGCGCGTGGGACTCCCCTACGCGAGGGACACCCCTTTGGCAGGGCACTCCTTGCGCGCATCAGCACTGCGCATGGGCCAGCTCCACACGGGTCAAGGAGGCCCGGGGTTTGAACCGCAGACCTCCCATGTGGTAGACAGACGCCCTAACCACTGGGCCAAGTCTGTTTCCTGCCAATCCTAATTTAGTGTCACTGCTGGTGGTGGCATAGTCTTGATAAAATGAAAAAACATTTCCCCACATGCAGAGATTGAGAATTTTCTGCCCACAAACCATCACTGGAAGAACTATATAGGATATACTTCAGCAAGAATAAAATTGAACTCAGAAAGACTTTGATGCAAATATAAAAGTGATCAGAGAAACTGAAAAATTAAGTGGATAAGTATTTTTTCTATTCAAAAACATGAGATTAAATCTCCAGACAACAATAATCAAAATGAGGAAGAGTCTTCACTTTATAGTTAGTGCACTAACATCTTTGTCTTATTTGAGAGGAGGACAGAGATGCTGATGATAAATGACTTTATACTTTGCTTAAAACACTTATAAAGTTTAAGAATAACCATTAAGAGGATGGAAATGTTCTCCATAGCTTTCAAATTTATAGGAAAAAAAAGGAATATAAAAAATTTTATTAGTTCATCAAAAAGGCAGGAAAGGACGATGTCTTAGTTTGCCACAGGGCTACCAACACAAAGTACCAGAAATGGGTTGGCTTTTGTAATGGGAGATGAGATCTAGATAATCAATGAATTTCCCTTCTGTAGCGGCTTCCAGGAAGGTCAGATAAATGCTATTGCTCAATTATTTCATCCTGGCTTCCTACCATTATTTTCAGTTCTCACAAGAAGATATCTTATCTCTTTTACCTTCATTTTGAATATCTATATTTTCAAGGTAATTTCCTTTTAAACTAGAATCACAGAATTTTAGGCCTGCAAAAGACCTTAGAGATCTTCCACT
Source organism: Dasypus novemcinctus (assembly GCF_030445035.2). Taxonomy (NCBI): domain Eukaryota; kingdom Metazoa; phylum Chordata; class Mammalia; order Cingulata; family Dasypodidae; genus Dasypus; species Dasypus novemcinctus. The sequence continues at coordinate 64,990,206 of NC_080682.1, read as the reverse complement.
CCAGGGATGAAAAAAGAAAGCAGGCAGGCTACCATGATCTTATCTTGAGCATACGGAAGACATTCCTTTGATCCAGCAATATCTCTCCTTTATCTTAGTGAAAAAAAGTCCACACAAAAACTTGTACATGAATGTTTTTAACATCTTTATTTGTAATTGCCCAGAACTAGAAACAACCCAAATACCCTACAACAGGTGAATGGATAACCAGGGTAAATAGAATGAACTCTTAATAGAAGCAAAACTTGGATGAATCTCAAAGAAACCATAATGAGTGAAAGGAGCCAATCTTAAAGGGTTATGCACCATATGATGCCATTTATATGATATTCCTGAAATCACAAAATGATAATTATGGAAAGAACAAGTCAGGGATTGCCAGGAATTAGTGTTGGAGGTAGGATACAACTATTAAAGGTAGTAAAAGGGAGTTTCTTTGCAGTGATAGAAGAGTTCTGCATCCTGATGGTGGTGATGGTTACACAAATCCTAGGGAAACAGAGGGGGAAAAAGCCCATGTGAAAACTGCTGAAATCTAAAATTAATGTGTATCCGAGAATAGTATTGTACCAATGTCAATTGCCTGGTTTTGACAGTGTACAATGATTATGTATGATACTATCACTGGGGGCAACAGGGAGAAGAGTATATGGGATTATCTATACTACTTCTACAATTTCTTGAGTCTGAAACTATTTCAAAATGAGAAGTTATAATTTTTTAAAAAATCAGTGTAGTAGGAGAAATCTATAGATTAAAAGAAATCTTCTATATCCTTGATAATTAAAGGGTTAAATGATATGATCCCTAAGATTTACTTAAAAGTAAAATGGGGGAAGCAGATGTGACTCAACTGATAGAGTGTCCGCCTATCATATGGGAGGGTCCAGGATTCGATATCCAGGGCCTCCTGACCCATGTGGTAAGTTGGCCTGCCCATAGAGCTGCTGTGTGCAAGGAGTGCCATGCCACGCAGGGGTGCCCCCGCATGGGGGTGCCTCATGCACAAGGAGTGTGCTCTGCAAGGACAGCCACCCCACTTGAAAAAAGCGAGGCCTCCCAGGAGTAGCACCGCCCACATGCAGAGTTGATGCAGCAAGATGACGTAACAAAAAAGAGATGCAGTTTCCCAGTGCCATCGAAGGTACAAGTGGACACAGAAGAACACACAGCCAGTGGACACAGAGAGCAGACAACGGGAGTGGGGGGTGGGGTGGGGGGGAAAGGAGAGAAATAAATAAAATAAATATTAAAAAAAAATAAAGTAAAATGGAAGGGGAGAAAGTGGATGGATGTAAGGAAGAGCCAGGTTTATGGTTGTTGAGATGGGGTATGTGGGTTCATTAGATTACTTCATGCATTTCTAAGTATATATAGCATCTGATAATAAAAAGTAAAACAAACAAACTAAAAGGTCCCTTGTACCACATTTTAGAAAATGTTGTAATTTCAAGTCTGTCTGACTTCAAAGCTGGGGCTCTTACAACATACTGCACTGGTAAGGGTCCTTTGGAAAAGTATGTATTTCAGAAACACAAATATGGGCCACTCCCAGGCCCTCAAACTTCTTTTTTGTCTCCCTAGATCCTAGGAGAAAAAGACAGGAAATGGTAAATTGAGACAATTATGGCATTTGATGTGGTATCAAGTTTCTTAGGATAAATCCCATTTTCGTTGTAGGGTGATCACATAATGTATTATGAATTTTACTTGCTAGATTTTCAGATCTGTATTTGTACATCTCCTTATTCTAGTTTTTTTTTTCCCTTGGGCATTCTTTTTCATCAAAATTTTATGCTTCAAAAGTTTCTTTCCTATCATTTTAATCAATTATTTGGGAGCAAAGCTTAAGGGAGACCAATGTGCTTGGAATAAGCTTTTGAAAGTTGGAGACTATGTGCTTTTTATTCTCTTTCTTTTGCTAATATCTCATTAGTGTTATGACATTCCTGAAATATCTAAAATGATTAAAAGTGTAAAAATTACAAATATTGAGGGAACCTTAGACTATTATAAAGTTCTGAAAAGTGTTAACTGGCAGTTACATAAAATGACTCTTTGTCGGGTGAAGATCATGGGAAATACATCTGTTTGCATTTGTGGAGTATACTGTCATAGAAAACAACACTGCATGAAGCGATGAAGCAAAAAACCCAGCGATATGCAGTTACATCATCTGCTAAGCATGTATATCACAAATTACTTAAAAGCAATCATCATAATATTCCAGATCCCACCAAAAAGTTATGATTACTCTTTCACAACAAAAGCTGTGCCCAGCAGGGCCCCTGCTGTTGTTCTGAGGGGAATTTATTTGAAGAAAATGGAATGTGATTGAAATCAGAAGCCTGTACTGGGGCTGTCTCTTCAACTCATTAGACTGCTGTAATGTGCAAGAGGCGGTAGGGTGGAGTGACAGGCTGGGGAAAGGCTCATGAGTTCCACCCAACACCCTGGGGCCCGACAAGGAAAAGGGGATGACAGGTGCAGAGGAGATATATGAAGTCCTCTGTCAGATAATTCCTTCAGAGTTGGAGTCCTAGCCTTCAGGGCAGAGCTCTCAGGAGGGTGTACTCTATCATAGTCAAAAATTACAGTGATACATCGTTCATGAGAAAAATCAGACAAGGCAATTACAGGAAAGAGCAGGAAGCCACCTCTGACTTCCAATCAGATTTTCAATATTGAACCATCACTTCCTAAGTACAGTTGGGTTCAGTGAATTATGCAGCATCCACAAGGCTGGCCAAGGAGATTTGCTCATAATAATGGATTTTTGCATCACAAATGAATGAGGTTTTTTGTCTTTATATCCATCTCTCATTTCTGTGGTTACTTCTGCCTACTTTGTCCTTCTACCTGTGACTTTGACTTCATTGTAAAAAATGTGAAAAATATTAATAATTCCTTTTTATTTTCATGGCCCGTGAGTACCTAAATTACTTGACTCTATATTAATTAAACACACTTGTTTGGATACTGTTCTTTTCTGTATTCAGGGATTCAAATGGGTATAAGCTATACATACTCAATTCTAAATGTGCTTTTTCCACCAGATGGATAAAAAAGGCACTGGGCCTCCTAGAAGCTGAAGGTGACAACATAGAAACAGGTACAGTGGAGATGAATCAAATAAAAAGTGGGAGCCTTGGGCATTTCTCATAGCAGGGCTGGAGCTAAAGGTCAGCTGGGAATGGATACTATCCTGTGGGGGCTTTGAAGCTATAGGGAAATCACTCACATTTAGCACATTACTCTCAGGCTGCAGAAGTATGTGTAGCAGGTGAGTGGTGATCATTTCACCTGGAAAGGGAAATTATTTATTTGTTGAGAAACTGCCTGGGCTTGGGCCTTTTCCAGGCACCATTTAATTATTAGGATTCCTAGATCATACTTAGCATTAAGAACATCATATTAAAACTCACTTTCTGGGGCTTCTAAACCTTAAATATAATTCAAGAAAAGTAGCAGCTTATTTTTTATCCGCATGTATTTTCATGCCTTTATTAAGGCTAATATCAGAGAAAAGCAAGAGTACTTATAAAATGAGCCATTTTGTGTCTTCCTCCTTCTCTTCCCTCCCTCTCTCCCTCTCTTCCTTCCTTTCTTCCTCTTACAGAGTTTTTGAGTGCCTGCCCTGTGTCTGGTAGTCACTGTACTGAGCTCTGGGGAAATCACAGCTAACGAGGTGCAGCCTTTGTCCCAGGGATTTTATAATCCATTATGGAATACAGAAAAGTGAACAGGCAATAATAGCAACCCAGAGTAACAAGTGGAACAACACCTTATGGTAACGATAATTGTAATAACAATGGGGGTTTATGTCCATTAGGTCATTCTTTCAATAATCCCTTCAGGTAGGCACTAATATTATTTCCATTTTATTGATGAAAAACCTGATGCTTAGCCAATTTTGCAAGTTCATGCAAGTGTAAAGCTGAAATTCAAATTCTGGCTTGTGCAAGTCTACAACTTAGGTGCTTTGACAGATAAGGTTGCGATGGGAAAACATGGTGGTTGGGATGTGCAACTAACATCATCTTAGGTCTAAGAGTCTCAGAGGGTGCTCAGGGAAGGTGGATCAGAAGTTACAACTAATTTGAGGACCGAAGAAACAGTAATATGGAAAGAATAAGACCTGAAGAAAAAGATATATTTGGGTCTAAAACCTGGCTATTCCCACTTCCTAGTTTGGGTGAAATGTTTAACTTCCCAGTCTCAATTTCCTTATCTAGTACAAAAATAAGACTAACTTCTCAATTTCAGAGTTGCTAGAATGAAATGAGATAGTATTTGTGAAAAGTCTAACGTAAGACCTGCATTTTGAGGACACCCAATTAATGTTTCTTTTCTACACTGTATCAAGCAATCATATTCTCATTTCACTCTGTGCCAGGGAATATGTAATCTGCATTAACCCATAAACCATGTGATAGTAAGTGTTTAAAATGAGAACTTAGATTATTTATTCTAATTTATATTAGCACGAACCCTAATATTTCCTTGGTTGTTTTAGGTATTTCATTTATCTACTTGCTTAACAACTCATTCAGCTGTGGTTGGATATATTTTAAGATAAACATTCATGGAAGAAAAAAGATGTTTGGCTATTTCTCAGAAATAACAGTGCCTAAACGGAGCATTTATCAAAACAACTTAGTTAAAAAATAAATCTCTGTGGCTAGTTGCTCCGATAAAGATATGAATCTAAAATATAATTAACTTTCTAATTATTCCTCAAGCTTGTGGTCATTTGTAACATTTTAAAAAATGTGTACTTTATGAATCACTTCCAGATGTAGGAAGCCCCTCTTCTTTACCCCATTTAATTAAACATTAGATACAGTTGAAACAAATTGAAGCAATTGATTTAGGGCAAATGGATGTACTGCTGATACCTTAAGTTGAACAATAATCAAGATTCATGATCTTTGGGAAACAGATGTGGCTCAATCAATTGGACTCCCATCTACCATATGAGGTCCAGGCTTTGATGCCTAGGGCCTCCAGGTGAGGACAATCTGGCCTATGTGGAGTGCTGGCCCATGGAGGAATGTGGCCCCACACAGGAGTACAGCCCTGCACGGGGAGGCTGCCCTGCACAGGAGTGCCAGCCAATGCCAAGAGCTGGCATAGCAAGATGGCACAACAAGAGACACAGGGAAGAGAAAATAAGAAGACATAGGGAAGCAGACTTGCCCCAGTGGTTAGGGCATCCATCTACCACATGGGAGGTCTGCGGTTCAAACCCCCGGCCTCCTTGACCCGTGTGGAGCTGGCCCATGCGCAGTGCTGATGCACGCAAGGAGTGCCGTGCCACACAGGGCTGTCCCCGTGCTGGGGAGCCCCATGCGCAAAGGAGTGCGCCCCATAAGGAGAGCTGTCCTGCGTGAAAGAAAGTGCAACCTGCCCAGGAATGGTGCCACACACAGGGAGAGCTGACACAACAAGATGATGCAACCGAAAGAAACACAGATTCCAGTGCTGCTGACAACAACAGAAGCGGACAAAGAACACGCAGCAAATAGACACAGAGAACAGACAACTGGGGTGGGGGGCGACAAGGGGAGAGAAATAAATAAATAAATAACTTAAAAAAAAAAAGAAGACATAGCAGAACAGGGAAGCTGAGATGGCGCAAGAGAGTAATCACTTCTCTCCCACTCTGGAAGTTCCCAGGATCGTTTCCTGGAGCTGCCTAATGAGAATACAAGCAGACACAGAAGAACATGCAGCAAATGGACACAGAGATTAGACAGTGGGGGGAACAGGAGTGGTGAGAGAAATAAATAAAATAAATCTTTAAGAAAAAAAGATTCATAATTTTTCTCATTAAATCTTCCTCCTTTGTGTCATATTGCAGTTGATGATATTGCCATTCTCTTAATTCCTCAGGCTAAAATCATAGAGTGATCTTTGTCTCCTCCCTGTATCAAATCATTTAACTGTGGTTGGCAGAATTCTAAGATGGTTCCCAAGATTTCTGCCCCCTAGTGTACATGTCCTATATAATTCCCTCCCATTGAGTGTGGGCTGGAGCTGGGAAAAAAAATGAATGCCAGATTTAAGTTGCGTTATATGGCAAAAATAAAGGAATTTTGCAGATGTAGTTAAGGCTCTAATCGATTGACTCTGAGGCAATCAAAAAAGGATTATTCTGGGTGAATCTCACCTAATCAGATGAACCCTTAAAAAGGGGGCTTTCTCTTAGCCCAGAAACTTGAAGCAGTAAGCTACTATGTTGTGTGAGGAAAGAGCCACATGAAAAGGATTTGAGGTGACCTCTAGGAGGTGAGGGTTGTCCTGACTGACAGCTAACAAGAAAATGGGGACCTCAGTCATGCTATCACAAGGAAATTAATTCTGCCAACAATGTGAATGAGCTTGGAATCAGATTCTTTTTCAGTTGGAGCCTCTGGATAGGAATACCTTGTGCAACCCTGAACAGAGACTTAGCTAAGCTAAACCCAGTCTCATGGCCCACAGAAACTGTAAGCTTTAAGTTATTAAGTTTGTGTTAATTTGTTACTCTGCACAGAAAATTAATATATTAAGTCATCTTCATTCACCCTGTCCATTGTCTTCATCTATCCCCTCTTATTACCATTGCCCTCTTTCAGGCTCTCATCTTTCTCACCTGAACTATTACTATCATTTTCCAACTGGTATTCCCATTTTTGATTTCTCACTCCTCTTCTAGATACACCGTTTTCATCATGTCTCCCTTTTAAAACATGTTCTTTGGCTCCCAAATTTCTCCGTGATCAAGGGAGTAGAGAATAGTAGTAGTTATGAGTTAATTTGTGCCCCCTCAAAGAACATGTTCATATCTTACCCCTTGTTTTAGTTTGTGTGAATGCTGCCAAAGCAATATATCAGAAATGGGTTGGCTTTTGTAGCGAGACTTATTAGGTTAAAACTTACATTCTGAGGCTGTGAAAATGTCCACATCAAGGCATCATCAGACGATAGTTTTCTCCCAGGGACCAGTGCTGGTGGTCCTGGATTCTTCTCATGTAGCAGAGCACGATAGTGGCATCTGCCAGTCTTGGTCTCTGCCGTCTCCTCTGGGCCTCGTTGCTTTCAACTTTGGGCTTCTCCATTTATAGCTTTCTCTTGCCTAGTTTCATCAACTTCTGGAGGCTTCTCTATGTCTCTGCAATTTTTTCCCTGAGTCTGTGGTTTTTTATTCCTCTGTTTATAAAGGACTCCAGGAAGAGGATTAAGACCCACCCTGGGTCAGGCCGTCCTGAAGTGATCTAATCAAAAGGAAACTCCCCTAACTGAATCTATTCAAACGGTCCCATCTACAAAAAGTTTACATGCACAGGAATGTGTTAGTTTTAAGAACAGGATTTTGTGGGAGCTACAAAAACTCCAACTGCCACACCCCTGGCCCTGTGAATGTGACCCTGTTTTGTAATAGGGTCTTTGAATACATTATTAGTGACGATAAGACCAAGCTGGATTGATGTGGACCTGCATCTAATACTACTGATATCCTTATAGTAAAGGCAGAATTGGACAGACTGACACAGAGAAGAATGCCCTGTGATGACTAAGGCAGAGATTGAAGCCCAAGGATGGTCAGCACCAGAAGCTAGGAGAGGCAAGGAAGGATTCTCCTCTACAGATTTCATACTTCTTGCCCCAGAACTGTGAGACAATAGATTTCTTTTGATTTGAGCCATCTAATTTGTGGTACTTTGTTACAGCAACCCCAGGAAACTGAGACATAATTTGGTTATGGGCTTTGACTTTAGAGAGCTGTGGATATGAATCTAAACTAGCTATGTGAATTTGGGTAGTCTAATAAACCTCTTTTTTAAAAAAAAGATTTATTTTATTTATTATTTATTTATCTCCCACCCATTGTTTGCACTCACTATCTGCTCTCTGTGTCCATTCATTGTGTGCTCTCTGTGTCTGCTTATCTTCTCTTTAGGAGGCAAAAGGAACTGAACCCAGGACCTCCCATGTAGGAGAGAGGTGCTCAATCACTTGAGCCACCTCTTCTCCCTGTTTTGTTGTGTCTCTCATTGTGTCTACTTTTTGTGTCTCCTTGTTGCATCAGCTCACTGCACTGGTCTGTTGGGTCAGTTCACTGTCTTGCTTGTCTTCTCTAGGAGGCACCAGGAACCAAACCTGGGACCTCCCATGTTGTATGTGAGTGCCCAAATGCTTGAGCCAATCCATTTCTACCTAATAAACCTCTTGAAGTCTCAGTATCCTAGTTTGTAAAGTGGAGAGCATAACTTTATCTTCTTCAGATGATTATTGAATGAACTAAATGAGATACTACATGTAAAGATTCTGGCACTTAGTACAATAAATAATAACTATAGTTGTGTTAACTATAGAATGAAATTCAAACTCCTTTTTCTGTTTTTTAAATCCATCAATGATCCTACATAGTTTTGTTTTTTTTTCAGCCACAACTCCTATAACTTTCCAAATATCACAGTCACAGCAGTCTATTGATGAACTTGAAGTTCTTAGTTACATATTATGATGTTCATTATTTGTCCCTATGTTTATTTTCTTACCTCAGATTAAAACAATTTTCTGTCATTGCCCACTTATCAAAATTCTGATAATTTTTAAGGCACAACCCTTATAAGACCTCTTCTGTTACCAGGGCTATCTTTCATCTGGCACCCACCAGTTTTACTATACTGAGTACTTAAAGCCCAAGTCTGTTTTCATTGGACAGTGGCCCATTCTGATTGGTTCATGCCATATAAGTATATATATAGATATTAATGGCAACGCTGCCTACCACCTTTCCTCCATCTCTTAAGAAAAATTCTTGTTGTTTCCTCTTTGTGTTCCTGCAGTGATTTGCTTGTACCTATGTTTGCTATTTCAAACAATATTTTGAATTTCAGTCTGCTCACATGATTATATATCTCACTATATAGAAAAAAGGAAACATCTTTAGTTTCCCAGTTCATGTGGCACACACTAAGTGTTCAAATCATTGTTGGATGATTAAGAATTTGTTTCATTGACTTGCTTGTCAGTGTTCAGCACAATAAAGCAAATTTTTATAATGGATGATATCTATTAATATTTGACCAACTTTAGCAGCATCTTATTTGGTTTAAATAATTAAAGATTCTGTATAAGAATACATCAAAGTAAACCATGTATGATTTATAAGCCTAATAAAATCTATAAAGATCTGGATGGCCAATTTATTTAAATGAAGATGTCTCTATCTCCATATCAATGTTTCTTTGTCATAATAATTTCAGATCTTCATTATTACAAGAAATCGTTTTATGCCTAGCAATTGCATTTGTGATCCTGGAAAAAAATCTGAGATACTACTCATCCTATGGATCTTGAGACTTGAATCCATGTAAAACAGTAAACACTTGTCTCCTCCTTCTCTCTTTTAATCTGTCTGTTGGTACAAATACTCTTTGCCTGGCTTCATATTCCCTTTCCAGTTGGGGCCATTTCTTTTTGCTGGAAAATGTAGCTCTCAAATAGAAATTACATAGCTCTATCTGTTCTTTTTCACCTGCCAACTTTGCATAATAATCCCCAAAGAGTAAGTTTATTACTCTTGTCTCTTTGTTCTTCCTTCTAAATGTAGATGAAAAAGTCCCCTTGTCTTTAGAAATGTAACTTCATTTATTTCTGAGCACCAGCCTTTTGAAACTCTGTTCTTACAGGTTTGTGATAGCCTTTGGGATTTATCCTTAGTTGTGCCTTCCTTTATTCTTGCTTCTATTCATTTTTAAAAAATCCCACCCCCTTGCAGCTTTTTGTGTGCTGTCTACTCTCTGGGTCCATTCTCTGTGCATTTTTTCTGTGTATGTATTTATTTTTTATTTATTTCCCCTCCCCTCCTTGCAGCTTGCTTGCTATCTGCTCTCTGTGTCCATTGCTGCACTCTTCTGCATTTTTTTGCTGGTCTCCCTTTTTCTTGCTTCACCTTGCTGAGTCAGCTTTCCGTGCACTTGCGGGCTGGGTGGCACACTGCAGTGCTTGTGGGCTGGGTGGCTCTCCACATTGTGAGGGCAAGCCTGCCTTCACAAGGAGGCCCCGGGACGCGAACCCAGGGCCTCCCATTTGGTGGACAGGAGACCAACTGATTGAGCCACAGCGCTTCCCCCTACTTCTATTGATTTTAAATCTGAGCTAACAAGACTAGTTTCTTTCATGAATCCCTCATTTATCTCTTAGAATTTAGAGTCCATAAATACCGTATATGATATGATGGTGTGCATATGTGAGTGTTTTTATATTTTAAATGCTTACAATTTGCCAAGCTCAGTTCTAGGTATTTTATATGCATTTACTTAGCTAATCCTCTCAAACAGCCTGTGGGGTAAATACCATTACTACCTCCATTTTTCAAATAAGGAAACAAGCTTAGAAAGTTTAAGTGAGTTTCCCAGGCAGTCTGTGCTCTTCCTTACTCTCCTAACTTTACGAATAAGAACTCTGAGATTTAGAAAGGTTAAATTGCTCAATATCACATACCCTTAAGTGGCACACCTAGGATTCAAACCCACATTTTCTTGAGTCTATAGCCTGAACTCTTTTTTTCGTTGTTGTTCTTTCTTTATTTTTTTAATGTTACATTAAAAAATATGAGGTCCCCATATACTCCCCACCCCCCTCACCCTACTCCACCCCCCGTAACAAACCTCCTCCATCATCATGAGACATTCATTGCACTTGGCGAATACATCTCTGAGAACTACTGCACCTCATGGTCAGTGGTCCACACCATAGCCCACACTCTCCCACAGTCCACCCAGTGGGCCATGGGAGGACATACAATGTCTGGTAACTGTCCCTGCAGTACCACCCAGGACAATTCCAACCCCCGAAAATGCCCCCACATCACATCTCTTCCTCCCACTCCCTACCCCCTGCAGCCACCATGGCCACTTTCTCCACACCAATGCCACATTTTCTTCGATTACTAATCACAATAGTTCATGAACAGAATATCAGTAAGTCCACTCTAATTGGTACTCTTTTCCTCTATCTTGTGGACCTTAGAATGTTTGTGTCCACTCCACATCTATATCAAGTGGGGGCTTAAATGCCACATGGATGCTGGATGCAATTCTCCTGCTTTCAGTTGTAGGCACTCTTGGCTCCATGGTGTGGTGGTTGACCTTCTTCACCTCCATGTTAGCTGGGTGGGGTAAGTCCAATAATCCAGAGTGTAGGAGCTGCAAGTCTGTTGAGGCTCAGGGCCTGGCTATCACATGGTGAGTCCAGAAATTCAGGTCCCCTGGGTATACATTAAACCCCAGCACCAACTACAGATCCAGTAAAAGTAACAGGAGAGGCTTGTGGACAAAGATCACATCTGAGTCCAGCTCCATCACACAGAAACATAACCTCCAAAGTAGGACCAACTGACATGGCACTGAACTCCATCTGCCATGACCATAGAACCTGTGGGTCTCTGTAGCCCTCAGAAGAACTAATACCTGGGGTTGTATCTATTTTATCTGTCTCTGGGACTCTGCTGAGGAGTGCATAAGGGCAACCCCTCTGATAACCTCCAGGCTCTTTTTGGAGACTCATAGCCATATAAACTCATTTGTCCTTTCCATTTCCCCCTTTTATTCAGGTCAAAAAGCATATTTAACTCCTGGTATTATATGTAGACTGAGATATTCTGCTGGTCAGAGTTGACCCTTTTATTCAAGGTCATTTTCTATTTATATCATCAGTATAGCCTGAACTCTTATCCTCTGTGCTTTAACTCCTTCCTTTCCTTTGAAATGTTTGAAATCTGTTGTGTTAATATCTTCTGCCTGTCAGTCTCTGCCCCATATTTCTTTTCCTTATTGAAAACTCCAAATTGGCATAGTAATAACCATACAGGTCTTCTCTTTGTTAAGGAGAAGCTGGGGGAGCGGATGTACCTCAAGCAGTTGAGCTCCTGCTTCCCTTATGGGAAGTCTTGGGTTCGGTTCCTAGTGCCTCCTAAAAAATAAACAAAAACAAACAAGCAAAACAAATGAAAAACCAACTCAGGGGAGCCAGTATGGCTCAGTGTTTAAGTGTCACCTTCCCATATATGAGGTTCCAGGTTCAATCCCTAGCCCCCTGGTACATTGAAAAAAAAAAAATTAAATGAAAATTAAATTAAACTAAAAAATTGAAAAAAGAGAAGTTGATCCAAACTAGCAGTCTCTTTGTGGCAGCTTCTATTATTTCAGAGAAGATATTTTCAACAAGGTAGGCGAAACAATTTTTAGCTACTTTACTTTGAACTGTAAAAGACTATTAGTAGATGTCAAGAGATTAAGTTTCCCATCAACATATATTTTGCTTCTGTGCCAGCTTTGTCACAGAGGCAGGCCATTATTTTATTACCTGGTAGTTCCCTGATACTCTACAGGAGCTCAGATGTAGAGATATTGAATCGTAGACATGGATATTACAATGAGGACTCTGTTTCCAGAAGATTAAAGAGTCTCTAATTATACCACCATTTTTTTGGAAAAAGAAGTTGATGATAGCTCTTCTTTTTCAGACAATTTCCTTAATGGTCTTTTCCTTTACAACTAAGCATGAGTTGGGCAGCTTATTCCCGATGAAATAAATTGATGGCAAAAAATCTGCTATTTTGACACCCATAATGACTTTAATCTTTTTTTTTTTTAATTAGATCAGTAAAAAGAATTTATTGGGAAGTGAGGGAACGCACAGAGCTAGCTGAGAAATGGGAGAGAAAGATGGAAATACACACCAGGATTTGGTGCAGGCTCCTTTAGGTGGAGAGAGCCAACTTTAATCTTGCTTTTAATGAGTAATGTATTATTTATTAGTAGCATTGACACTTTCATCTTTTGGTTTACCCCTCATATTTTTAGAAAATAACCATGAATGGTGCAATAAAATACTCAGATAATTAAATAAACACTATAGTAAGAGCAAAGGAAGGCACACTGTTGAAACTAAGCTGTTTGGGCCTGCAAACAGGCAGTGCCACCAGCTAGAGCGTGAAATGTTTGTTTTTTTTCAAAAGCTGATGAATACCCAGATTGAATGTATGAAAGTAAGTTTAAGGGTATCAGTGTGTGATTATGAAAACTCAGGATCAATATATTTTTACGGAGTTATCAATTATCTATAACTTCTATTCGATTAAACAGGCTGTAGTGTGCTTCTGTAACTATCAGTTCTGTTTCTCTATCACTTTTCTCACTTAAATTGTCTCTACACTGCTTCCAGCGTCAAGTCCAAGAATTTCTCTTTACCTTGTGCTTTATTTATCACAGCACTTTCCCCCTTCCTCTTACATTTGATACATTTCTTTCCATGAAGATTTCCCTTTAGTTGCCGTATTCCTGACATGAACCCTACCAAATATCAGGAATACCTAGAGTAATAGTTACTTTCTTACATTAAAATATCAAACTCACTTTTGTTATCTGTTTAAATTAAGGTTCTTTATTTGCAACTAAGAGATTTCCGCTGAAATTAGCTTAAGCAAAAGAGGAATTTGTTGAGAGGGAAGAGCGATGGCTCATTAAACCCTAAGAAGTAAAACCAGCTTCTTGAGCTAGAACTGGGGAGCCAGGCTATGAGGGTTTGCTCTCTGCCTCTTTGGGGTCATAGGCTACTGGCTTGGTGTTTAACTCCCTCCCTTCTACAGGAGCCATAAGCAATGAACCAACATCGGAATGAATAGACCAAGGATCCCCTGAGATATTTTTCCATTATCTTTCTATAAATATTTATTGCTGCTGAAGTTCATTTTTCACATATTTCACAAACACCCATAATTTACCAGGCATAGTGTCATAATTTACCAGGCATAGACATGTAGTAAATGCTGAATAAATATTTGGTGAACAAATAAATGTTGTAGCTCACTTTTAGAATGCTATTACACATTCCTTCTCAGATGTGACAGTGACAGCTGTCTCACAAATGACTGGCAGTGTTGATTTGATTGCCTTGACATTTTATCTCTGTGTTTCTTGAAGACTCTAATTTATTATCTAATGCATGAAAGTCTTAGAAGACCAAATAACACTAGAACAAGATAATTATTTTAGAAAACCATTTGATTACTTTTCTTTGAAAGTCAGGCTTCCTATTTGAACAACTTTTTTTTTTTTTTTTAAGAGCTGAACAGTTTGAATTAAAGGCATGAATTAAGAAAAACCTTTTCAAGATTAGATTTCATTTTACATTTTTAAATGACAATTCTACTTGAGTGCCAGAAACTTATTATTTTAAGACTTCATGTTGGTAAGATCATGTCAATAAAAAACTGGAGGAAAAAGCAGGAACTTCCTCATCTAAATTGTCCTGTACCGAACTTCTCCCTCCCCTTATTCTTGACCAGATTTTGTCCCTGGGACCCCCTTCCTTAGATGTGCTTTTCCCTAGCACCTTGGCAAGTCCTTACTGGTTCCCAAACAAACTCTCCCCATCCCCACCCCAACAACTCCAATTTCATTTTCTAGCATCTTTCTTAAAATATCGCTTGGCACCCCTTTATGAAAATACTAATTGCTGACCTTACTGCATGATTTAACCCCCACCTCCCACACTAGTGAATAAGACTGAGTTCCAATCACACATTTCCGTTACAGATTTGATCCAGTCCTGTGAGGGTAAAATATCAATCATTAGTAGCATTTCCAAACATGAGTCTTTGTATATGCTCTAATGAAGTGATACAACTCATTTATTATTGCTAGTATCACTGGTAGAATTACCATATAATTTACTGCTCACACTAGGCAATGTTTGAGAATGAAAAGTAGCACTGTTAGTAATTATTCTGGAATAACAGATACACATCAGGATTGCCCTCAGCAAACTGGAATGATTCTCTTCTTGCTCATTAGTGATGATCTGGTTTCTGCAGGAAAATATTTCCTTTGTTTTACTATTGACATTCATTTATCTTCCTGGAGTTGTTTAAATCTCTCACTGACTTTGTTGATTTTTGGAAATGAGTGATTCAAGAAATAGATTAAGGACTAGTTTATTGAAATGCTCCTTAAAAGCCATCAAACATCATCCCAACGGGAAACGGACTTTGGCCCAGTGGTTAGGGCGTCTGTCTACCACATGGGAGGCCCGCAGTTCAAGCCCCAGGCCTCCTTGACCCGTGTGGAGCTGGCCCATGCGCGGCGCTGATGCGTGATGCGCGCGGGGAGTGCCCTGCCACGCAGGGGTGTCCCCCGCGTAGGGGAGCCCCACGCGCAAGGAGTGCACCCATAAGGAGAGCCGCCCAGCGCGAAGGAGGGAGCAGCCTGCCGAGGAATGGCGCCGCCCACACTTCCCGTGCCGCTGACGACAACAGAAGCAGACAAAGAAACAAGACGCAGCAAAAAGACACAGAAAACAGACAACCGGGAGAGGGGAGGGGAATTAATAAATAAAAATAAATCTTTAAAAAAAAAAAAAAATCATCCCAAGGGCCTTAGAATTTTAAAAATAAGAGACCTTAGATATTGTACAACTTACTTGACAGAAATACTTTTATTTTTAAAATAAGTAATTGTTTATATTGTCAGACTTCCAGAGAGCCAGGAAGTATCTACTTCTTCCTTTATTCATGCTTCTTGGTGTTATACCAGCTTCTTTTATATTAGGACTGGTCTTCAGGTTCTTTTTAGAACCTCTGTGACTTGGACCAGCAGGGTCTGTAATTTAAAGTTCTGTTATAGAGACACACTTTCAAACTGATTGAGTGGTTTAGCTTCTTTTATGCAGCAATTTCCAAATTTCCAAGTTTAGGGATAATATTCTCTCTTTCTCTCTCTAGCACCTTGAATTAAATATATATATTCAGGTATTTGTATAATATCCAGGTATGTACCTGAATTGATAGGCACCTCAGAAACTGTGTAATCCAGTGGTTCTCCACCTTGGCAGCATATCTGAATATTTGGGGAGCTTAAAATGTACTGTTGTCTTTCCCATCTCCTGAAATTCAGATTTAATTGGTCTGGGATGTGATCTGGGCTTTGGCATTAAAAAAAAAAAGAGATACCTCAGGTGGATTCTCATGAACTGCCAGGACTGCAAACTACTGATTTAATTCAACCCCTTCATTTTACATATAGGAAAATTGAGGCTCTCCTACTTCAGCTGTCACTGTTGGTTAACAGAACATGTATCCCTGTGAATTGCTAGATGTTCTTAAAAAGTGCTCTGTGACTGTGACATCACCTTCCTTATTTAGATCTGATGATAATTTTTATGGTTTCCAACAGATGTCTTGGTTTCTTGAATTATCCTTTCACGTCACAGGACTTAAGGCACTCGCTGCCAAAGGAGCCTCAAGGTATGCCTCTTTTTTCAGTTCCCCAGGTAGTAGAGCATATTTTAGCTTTTTGCTCCTTGCCAGAATTTTTGCTTCAATTTCTTCATTTATATTTTTTGTTGGCTGATGCTTGTCCTCTAACACTTTAGATTATCTGGATTATATCCTCTAAGATCTCACAACTTCAAAAATATTTTCCTGTTGCCTTTATACCTAAACGATAGTTTAGCTCAGTGTCAGCAAACTGGTCCACTGGTCTAAAACAGCCTTCCACCTGTTTTTGCAAATAAAGTTTTTTGGAACACATCCTTACCAGTTCATTTTTGTATTTTTTATGGCTGCTTTCAGGCTACAGTGGCAGAATTAAGTAGATGCAGCAGAGATCATATGACTCACAAAGCTGAAAATATTTACATTCGGCTCTTTTTCTGTAGAAGTTTCTGGTCCCTGGTTAGGTAATTCTAAAATCCTTGGACTGAAAACTATTTATAGGCCTTGTTCCTCTATCTTTTAATATTGAATGATGCTGTAGAGATGTTGAATGTCAACTCCATTCCATTCTACCCTTGCCTTGCCCCACATTAACACCTTGATCATTTTGCCTGCATGCCCAAAGGATTCTTTATCTTTGAAATCTAGTAATTTCTAGGCTATATCTTGGTAATTTCTAGGCTACATTTTTTTTTGGCATGCTGTATATTTTGTTTTTGTTTTTTGAACATTTATTTTGATTATATACAGAATTGAACACCAGTAATCAGAGGACACCAATAATGCACAGTTTCATTTAATTTTGTCTGGCTTCTATAACTCTTTTTCATAATATTTCATTCCGCTTACTTTTTGTAGCCCTGGTAACTGTGTATCTTACAGTGTTTTCAATAATGTCCATTCATCCTCTCCCTGGCTCTTGTATCTCTGCTTTGAGATCATTAAAAGTTTTATTAAATTATTGGAGTATATGGCAATATGATTAATCACAATTTTATCTGCTCAGTGGCAACATTATTTTGGTGGCTTTTGTTCATCTCCATTTGCTTTTACTGTTTATTTCCTCATTTTTCTTATAAAATTTTTATGAAGTTTGTATACTTGCTCCTTTTTGGTCTCTGCTTATCTTTGAATGAGGTAAATTCTTTCTGGGTTAGCTATTTGCAGGAGACTTAGGGATAGAGAACATGGCTGTGTTTCTGAGCTATTGGAAGTTCTCCCCAGCTCATGTTTGTGGCAGAGTCTACTAATTTCCTTCTCCAACACCTGTTTCCCTCTTCATCTATAATAACAGAATCCAGATTCTATTCATTGTCATTATGCCCAGCTAAAAACCTAAATTTCTAGCTTTCCTTACGGCTGCTTTTGACCATGTGATGGAACTCTAGTCAAAATGTTGAGTGAGGCCTCTGGGTAAGCACCTTAAAAGTGGTAGGGGCTGGGCTCTTCTGTCTTTCTTTCACTTTTCTGCAGCCTGAAATGCAATGACTAACTCCAGAAGCCATCTTAAACCAAGGGATGCCCTTGCAGATGGAAGACATGTACAGAGGTTAGTGGAGCAGAAACTTAGGAGACGGGTTCCCTGAATGACACCATGAAGCCACCAAACAAATCCTATCCTTGAAATTCTTTTAAGCATGAGAGAAATAAACATCTATCATGTTTTCTGCTACATAACTGAACTTAATCTTAACTGATATAATGGTGAGGTTCTTAAAACACAGGGTTGCACGAGTAAGTGTGGGTATGTGGGTGTGCAACAAAATTGCTTTTGCCTTTATTTGCTCACAGCTAACGAAGGTGGGCATCTCATGGTTCAGGGTTTTCTTCATCCTCCCTCATCTCAACAGATTTCTTTCTGTAGAGAAGTTATGTCTGTGTGGTTCTTCTTTCGGCCCCACCTTCCCTACTTCTCTGTAATGTCAAGTGAGGACCAAAGAAGCTTACACCACGGTTTACGTCCTTCATGATTGTTGTTTAACAAGGAATTGGTGGTTTTTCTCCTTGAGGTCTGTTATTCCTTAGAACTGTGCTTCCTGCTTGCTTTGAGCTCTGCATTTTCAGTCCTTCCTCACGTATTGTGGTTCAGGTTTATTGTTGTTTCTTAGTATGCCAAAGATGGAGTTTGCGTTTCTGTTTTCCTTCTGCATGTTGTGGGTGACTTTGGAAAAGAGAAGGGATGCAGATGTCTTTATTCCACCATTTTAAAACCACAAGTTTCCTTGTTTTATTTTATTATTATTTTTAAAATTTATTAATGTATATCACACATTAATATACATAAACAAAAGTGTGTAGTACTGGATGTGAATTTACAAAACAAACATATATAACATCATGCAGGGCTCTTATACCTCACCTTACCAACAATACTTTGCATTGTTGTTAAACATTTTTAACTAATGATTAAAGAGCATTTTCAAAATATTACTCCTAACCAAAGCATTTCCCCCCAATTCACCCTATTATTTTTTTTAATATCATTTATACATGAACATACATTAACAATAAATGTATAGTAAAAGTTGTGAACTTACAAAGCAAGCATGCATAACATCATACAGGGGTCCCATACATCGACCCACTACCAACACCTTGCATGGTTGTCAGACATTTGTTACAAATGATGAAAGAATACAAAAATCTTACAACTAACTATAGTCCTTATCTTATAATTGTTGTATTTTCCCCCAACCCACCCTATTATTTTTTTAAAATATATTTTTATGACAGAAGTTGTAAACTTACAAAATAATCATGCACATGTGCAGAATTCCCTTACAACACCCTTCTATCAACACACCACACTGTGATGGAACATTTGTTACAGATTATGAGATGTTACTATCAGGTCTATAGCATACATTTTGCATATATTTTCCTTACATCTTTGTATATCTTTGGCATAGATGCAAGAATATTACATTATTATTGTCAACCACAGGCCATAGGTCACACCAGTTGTATTTTTCCCATGCTTCTCCACATTCCCACCGCCCTGCAATAGTGATGTACATTTGCTCTAGTTCACAAAGGACACTCTTGCATCTGTACCATCAATCACAGTTCTCATCCACCTCTGGGTTTACTGTGCTGTTCAATCCCAAGATTATTTTTTAGCATTCTGTCAATTGGCATTTACATCCCTAGACTATCTTTTTTAGTCGCATTCCAATTTATAAACCAGCTGTTACTCACTATAATGTGTTACCATTAACTCTATACATTTCCACACTTTTAAAATAAATTTAGTTAAAACTTCTACATACATTAAACACCAGCAGTCCATCTCAGTCCTCCTCTTATCTCCTTTAAGAATTTACCACCTACCACCAGATCTTTAAGATATTTTCCTACATTTTCTTCTAGAAGCTTTACGGTTCTTGCTCTTATATTTAGGTTTTTTATTAGTTTTGAGTTAATTTTTGTATAAAGTGTGAGATAAGAGTCCTCTTTTCTTCTTTTGGTTATGGATATCCAGTTCTCTCAGTACCATTTGTTGAATGGACTGTTCTGCCCGAGCTGGATGGGTTTGACAGGCTAGTCAAAAACACTTGACCATTCATGTGAAGGCCTGTTTCTGAACCATCAGTTTGGTTCCATTGGTCTATGTGTCTGTCTTTATGTCAGTATCATGTTGTTTTTATCACTGTAGCTAAGTAATATGATTTTTCCCCCTTTCCCTTCCCCCGCCCCCACTCTGCTGTTTTTGATGTCTATGTCCATTTGCTGTGTGATCTTATGTATCTAGTTCTCTTTTTTGTCTTCTCTTCATCTTTCTCCTCTTGGATTCAGAGAAATTCAATCCTGGGGAACTCTAATGTGAAGAGAGGTTCACTGTCATTTGTACCACGTCAGTTCCTGGACTCTCCTACTCTTCACTTTGACTCTCCCCTTCATCTCTCTTTTGTTGCATCATCATCTTGATGTGTGACTCACTTGTGTGGGCACTGGCTCACCTCGTGGGCACTCATGTGGGCACTTGGCTCACTTCATGGTCACTTACATGGACACTCAGCTCACTGCATGGGCACTGGCTCACTGCACAGGCACGCTTTCTCTTCCTCTTCTTTTTTTTCACCAGGAGGTCCCAGGGATCGAACCTGGGTCCTCCCATATGATAGGTGGAGGTCTTATCACTTGAGCCACATCCATTTTCCTGTAATATGATTCAAAGTTCAGAAATGAGAATCCTCCAACTTTGCTTTTCCTTTTTAAGATGTTTCTGGCAATTCAGGACCACTTACCCTAACTAATAAATTTGATAATTGTGTTTTCCATTTATTTAAAAAATTCTGGTAGAATTTTTATCAGGATTGTATTGAATCTGTATATCAATTTGAGTAGAATTGATATCTTAATTACATTAGTCTTCCAATACATGAGCATGGACTATTCTTCCAACTATTTAGGGCTTTTTTGATTTCTTTTAACAATGAGTTGTAGTTTTCTGCATACAAGTGCTTTACATCATTGATTAAGTTTATTCCTTGAATATTTGAGTTTTATCTGTCATATTTTATTTTCACCACTCTTTTGACAAATTGTTACTTTTATTGATATAATCTTCATTTCTAGACTCTCCCAGGCCTCTCTCTTCTGTCTTTTCTTTTCAGGTTGTAGCATACCCTTTAGTATTTTCTGCAATGCTGGTCTCTTGGTTACAAACTCTCAGTTTCTGTTTATTTGTGAATATTTTAAACTCACCCTCATTTTTGAGAGACAATCTTGCTGGATATAAGATCCTTGGCTGGAAGTTTTTCTCTTGCAGTATCTTAAATATATCATACCACTGTCTACTTGCCTCCATGGTTTCTGATGAGAAATCAGCACTTAATCTTATTGGGTATCCCTTATATGTTATGCATTGCTTTTCTCTTGCTGTTCTCAGAATTCTCTCTTTGTCCTTAGCATTTGACATTCTGATTATATGTGTCTCAGTGTTGGTCTTTTCATGTTTTTTTCAGATCAGAGTATGTTGTGCTTCTTGGACATGGATTAGGATTGGGAAATTTTCTACTGTTATTTACTCAAATATTCCTTCTGCTCCTTTTTTCCTTCTCTTCTCCTTCTGGTACAACCAAGACACATATGTTTGCATGTCTCTTGCTGTAATTTAGTTCCAAGAACTTATTCAATTTGTTTTTATTCTTTTCTTCATCTGTTCTTTTGTATGTTTGCTTTCAGAGGCCATTTCTTCCAGTTCACCACTTCTCTCTGCTGCCTCCTCAAATACACTATTATATGATTCCAGTGTATTTTTAACTTCATTTATTGCACCTTTCATTCCCATAAGATTGGCTGTTTTTCTATATATGCTTTCAAATTCTTCTTTGTGTTCATTCCATGTCTTCTTAATATCCTTAATCTCTTTAGCTGTCTCATTGAATTTATTAAGGAGATATGTTGGAACATCTGATTAGTTGCCTCAACTCCTTTATGTCGTCTGGAGGCTTATCTTGTCCCTTTAACTGGGCCATATCTTCCTGTTTTTTGGTGTAGATTGCAATTTTCTTTGGTGGCTTGGCATCTGGCTTACTAGAGCATTTATTCTGGGTGCAGTTTCTCTCTTTAGTGTAGATCTTTCTTGCCCTTTCTCCCTTGTTTATTGTGTAGTAGGAGCTAAGGATGTAGTTGGTGCTATAAGCTGTGGAGGCTCAAGCCATCCTCATTGCCCCAGGGACTGATGAAGCTTCTCCCAACTTTCTCCTTTGCCAGGGATACGGACAGAGCCACAGCTATGTGGAATGATCCAAGTTGCACAGGCCTAGACTGTAGTTGCCCGGAGAAACTGATGAAGCTTCACACCCCTTTCTCTCCTGCCTGGGGCAGGGATGGAGCTACAGATGTGGGCAACAATCTATGCAGTGTGGGTCCATGATGACTGCAGTTGCCCTGGTAGACTTCCGATTATTCAGTCTGTGTCATTCAAATGTACCTGCAGTTACCTGGAGAGGCTTGGGTAGGGCCCACCAGCTTCTTCCCTGCTGGAGGTGGGGCTGAAGCCTATGCTAGGACTGCAGGCTGATGTGGATGAATGAAACCAGTGTCTACCATCATGGTGATTTTCAGTAGCCCAGCTTCCACTCCTGCTGGGGGTTGAGTCAAAATGGTGGCTACTGGCCTCTTTCCAACTTGGACAGGTTCAAACTTTAGCTGTTCTTAGGATTATACTTTAGCCTGCTGAATCTGACTGCTGGCCAATGGTCTCTTCCTACCCCATTTTTAGGAAATGGAACCTCCAATTCGAGCCACAAAATAGCTCCTGAGACAGCTTGCACTGCCAAAGTAGGATAATCACTGCTTCATGGTGTGACCTGTAGTTTCCAAGAGAGGCTGGCACAGGCCCCCCCAGCTTCCTCCCTGCCAGTGATGGGACTGTGGTTTATGCTAGAGCTGCAATTTGATCTAGATGGAAAGAAGCTGGTCCCTACTTGCACTGTGATTTTTTTTTTTATTCATTTTAAAAAGTATATTACATTTAAAAAATATGAAGTCCCATTCAACCCCACCGCCCCCATCCCCCACTCCCCCCACAGCAACACTCTCTCCCATCATCATGACACATCCATTGCATTGGTAAGTACATCTCTGGGCATCTCTGCACTGTGATTTTTAGTCTATCCCACTTCCCCTCGTTCGAGGCTCAGAGTTGAGATGACAGTTACTGGCCTCTTTCTGACTTGGACAGGTTCATACTTCAGCTGTTCTTAGGACTATACATTAGTCTGCTGAATTTACTGATCAGTAGCTGAAGTTGTTGCCCAACTGTCTCTTCCTTCCCTGTTTTTGGGAAGTGGAGCTTCCAATTCCAGCTGTGGAATAGCTTGCCAGTGGAGGATAGGCAACGGCCTTCAGGGTGTGGAGTGCTTTAATTATAAATCTTCTCTGAACATGGGGAGTCTCCTCCTTCCATTCCTTCCAGGATGTTGCAGGATGCTCTTTGGGTCTCCTGGAGCCCCCATACAGGTGCTTCAGATAGCTCTGGGTGATTACTAACTGCCCTGTAGTATGAGCTTATTTTAGGAGCTCCTTACTCTGCGACCATCTTGCTGGTTGTTTCTCCTTACTTTATTTATTCATTTATTTTTGGTCAGTTTTTTTATTTCTCTACATTTTCATTCAGGGTTAGTATTCCTTCCTTAGCATTTTTTTTTCTTTACCTGTTTTATTTTTAAAATAACATTAAAAAAAAAATTACAGAAGTGATGTTTGCCCAATGTGGAAATGTTAGAAAAAAGCCAAAAAGCAAAAAAGTGTCAGTTAAAATTACTGATAATCTCACCAATCAGTAATAACCACTGTTAACATTTTAGAAAACATTTTCCATATTTCCTTTCTCTCAATCTCTTTATACCTCTTTCTTTATTTAGATAGACATATGATATAACAGATAGATAGATAGATAGATAGATAGATAGATAGATAGATAGATAGATAGATAGATGATAGAAATACTCTCACAAGTTATTTTTTAGCCCATTTATTTAACTTTGGGGGAACATGATATGGATTATCATTAAATAGTCTACAACATTATTTTTATTTGCTCTCTGGCATTCTACTATTTGAATATGCCATAAATTATTTAACTAGTCCCCTCATTTTGGACATTAATTTTTTCCCAGTAACTGGCATTATAAATAATGCTGCAATGCTCATCTTTCTCTTAGATGGGCTAAGTATGCTGTATATTTCATATTTCCTAAGTAAAATCTTATAGAGTGAAATTTCAGCTCAGGTCAGATGGTCATTTATGATGCATTAGTAGCTGACTATGAGGTTCTTATTATTATTAAAGTCTGTTAGAAAGCACAGTGGTAAATGGGAGTCCTAGAACTCTAATTATTTCATCCTCACCATTCGAGCTGTGGTTATGCTCTTCTCCCTGGGGGCAGGCCCTGGCTGAAGTTCTGTATGTGCACATAGACACACTGGGCTGCAGATTAGGGTAACTGACACCGGGGGTCCCTAATACTACAGGGCCCAAAGGGTCCCCTCTACGTCCCAAGGTTGTCTTAAAAATTTTTTTTTTAATTTAAACGAATTTTTTACTTACAAGATAGTTGCAAAATAGTATAGAGTTCCCTTATATCCCTTACCCCACTTCCACTAAGTTAATATCTTATATAACTGTAGTTTAATGATAAAAAGATACTAACATTAGTACAGTTTTATTAGTAACTAAGCCACAGACCTTATTTGAATAGCATCGATTTTTCCCCTAATGTGGAAATTTGACCTTGACACTTTTGTTAAGTACTGAACTCAAGTTCCACAAAAAGAAGAACTTTTTAACAATTAGAGTTGTCCAAATATGGAGAAAAACAGTTGCTTTAGGAGACAGAGAAGATCTGGCCTGGAGGTGTTCATGCAGTAACTGACTGATTGGTGTGACATAGACACTGAGAGTTCAGGCTTTGAGAATCAGAAGGTCTTGGGTTAGTTGTGTCCTCTTAGACAACTCAACCTCCCTTATTACATATGTAATAAGGACTTATTGCTCCTGAGAACTTATGTTTATTTGTGTGGTCCTTTGTTTAAAATATGTCTTCTAACCATACTGTGGGCTACAATAATGTTTGTTTTGCTCACAGAACCTGGCACAGAATGCTCAATATATCTTTTGGATAAGTGAATGAATGCAGGCTTGTCACTCTCATTTATTCCCTCCTGGGAACAACCGTCAAACTGCTATTCAAGTCACCAATACCACTTACTTTCAGGCCAACTTAGATTCCACCAAAAGAAAGGGTCCCAAGAGACCCAGAAGTCACAGAATTGAAAGACCCATGCCTCAGGTCACTCATTGCCCATTTCACTCATGGATCAAGGGGGATGAGGAGGGAAGGAGAGGGGCTGGAAAGAAAATGGAGGAAGAAATAGTGCTCTCTTGATAGTTTTCCCATAGACTTTGTACTTCCCTTCTGTAAATCCCATCATACTTCCCATTACATGTTGAGCATTGGCTATTCTACTAGATCCTACTTTTTAAATATCTAGTTTCTGTCAGACAATATGTCCCATGATAGCAGGGATTTTGTCTTCCTTACTTGAATAGTGCCTGGTACATAGTAGATACCAATAAATCTTTCTCAGATAAATAAATAAGTGAATGAAATGTAAACTAAAATCTTCATGCCCAATAAAGTAGTGTGTTATGTGTAAGGGTACATAGTACATGGTCTCTGCCTTCAAGGAGATTTCAGCCTATATGGATTTCTTTTTTTTTTTTTAAGATTTTTTAATTTTTAATTTTTAATTTATTTCTCTCCCCTTCCCCCCCCCCCCCAGTTGTCTGTTCTCTGTGTCTATTCACTGTGTATTCTTCTGTGACTGCTTCTATCCTTATCAGTGGCACTGGGAATCTCTATTTCTTTTTGTTGCATCATCTTGCTGTGTCAGCTCTCCGTGTGTGTGGCACCATTCTTGGGCAGGTTGCACTTTCTTTTGAGCTGGGCGGCTCTCCTTATGGGGCACACTCTTTTCACTGTGCGTGGGGCTCTCCTACATGGGGGACACCCCTGCGTGGCAGGGCACTCCTTGTGCGCATCAGCACTGCACATGGGCCAGCTCCACATGGGTCAAGGAGGCCCGGGGTCTGAACCGCGGACCTTCCATGTGGTAGTTGGACGCCCTATCCATTGGGCCAAGTCTGCTTCCTGGATTTCTAATACACAAAGAAAGATGCAATGTAGAGGAAATTAAAATTACAACATTGCCTCCAGTTATTTGCCTCTACTGAGGGATTCAGTGACCAATAAAATTCCTCCAACCATTTATGGTGCACTGTCATAAAATATGCATGGCCCCATCTTTTCTTGTATTGTCTTCTAGTAATAGCAGAACACAGGACCAAAGCCAGGAGATAATATCTGTGGTAGATTGAGTCACACCCCCTATAAGATATGTTCAAGTCCTAACCTCCACTCCTGTGGGTATGAACTCATCTGTAAATGGGATCTTCAAAGATCCTATAAGAGAAGTGTGGCAGTTTGAGATTGTTTATGAATCCCCAAAAGAGAAGGATTATGTTTGTAACCTGATCTGTTCCTCTGAGTGTGTTGCCCTTTGATTGTATGAGTTCCAGTGGGGGCCTCTGATTAAGTTGATTTTAAGTTAAAATCAATTTAGGGGTCTGACTGGGCTATGTTAGTAAAGTGTAGTTCAGGTTGATTCTTCAACCCCCTTTGACCTATATAAACAGACATTCACTCAAGAAGACACACAGAAGAAGATACAGGAAGAGGAGAGAGCTCTGTCATGTTTGATCTGAGGGCCCTTGGGAGAGATGAGCCATTCACCTGATAGTTTACAGCTGATCTTGTGAAGAGACCAGAGCAGCTGAGCAGCTGATAAGGCCTGGAAAGAAACAAGGCCCATGCCAGCCTGTAGCTGAGAGAGAGGAAGGCTGATCACTCACAGGGATTAGCAACCATTGGAGCAACTGACTTTGGTGAGAGAGCAACCTTAAGCTGGTTTCGTTAGGGCCTTGTAACTGTAAGCTTCTACCCCAAATAAATGTCCTTTAAAAAGCCAACAGAATTCTGGTGCTTTGCATCAGCACCCCTTTGGCTGACTAATACTATTAGGCCAAACTGAAAGTGGGTAAGCCTTAATCCATTTTGACTGGAGTCCTTATAAGCAATACGTCCTCGGACATTAAGTAACAAGCCAGAGGAGAACACTATAACCTATAGTCCTTGGACACTAAGTAACAAGCCAGAGGAGGACACTGTAACCTATAGTCCTTGGACACTAAGTAAAAAGCCAGAGGAGAAGACAGAGTCAGATCACCATGCAACAGAGACCAAGATTGATTGCCAGCAAGCTATCACCAGAATGCTACAGACTTCAGAGAAGGTGTGGCCTGATGACACCGTGATTTTGGACTTGTAGCCCCCAAACTGTGAGCCAACAAATTCCTGTTGTCTAAGCCCACCAGTTTGCGGTAACAAAACATAGCAGACTTGGCAAACTAAGACAGTCTCTCAACCTCTCTAGATTCATTTTTCTCATCTTTGAAATCTAAATAGAGAAGGGCATTGGAGCAAAAATTGATAAGGACCTGTCTAGAGGTAATCTTGCAAAATTCTTTTAAAAAATTTTAATTGCAAAGTGAATATAGAAGTAGTTGTGCACAAATCTTCTGCTCAAAGGTTCTTCAAAAATACTCTGAGTCATCACAAAGGCATTCAGAAAAATATACCTTATCTCATATATCACACAATAAACTATTCATGAACTTAAAATATAAAAGGAAAATGAAACTTTTAAATTATAGTAAGTCTCTGAGAGGCTAGAGGAAAAATGTCTTAGCTAAAGGAATATTTGATATTAGTTGAGTATAAATCTTCAGGAATTTAATATTGATTACAGTTGTATAAAAAGAGGACATAAGGAATGGCTTAGGCTGCTATCATTCAGGAGAGAGTGTTGTACTTGGAACCATGAGAAATATGTGTGCTTGGTGGGGGTGTTGAAAGAAAGTAACTGAAATGAGCTATCAAGAATGCATGAATGATTAATACATAAGTATGGCAATGTGGATTGGAATATATTGAACATTTGATTGATTGGAAAAAGTAGGGGGTGGGGGAAACCTAGTACCTATAATTTATATGGGATTGCTTAATATCATGCATTAATAGACACCAGCCAAATCCATTAAGATGTTGTCACCAAGGCTTATCAATTTTTCTTACCTTGTAGCTTTTGTATCCACCCTTTCTCTACTTTTTCTCTAGTTTAGATTTAGCCTTTTGTGTCATGACTATTGCAGTAGTCTCCCAAATAATCAGCTTGACCAGTGTTCCCCAAATCAAATTAACCACTCCTTAAAGCACCAGGTCTGTATTTCTAAAATAACCCTTTTGTTTTGTCCCTCTTTATCCAAATAATTTATTCTTCTTCTCTACACCCCAACAGAATTGTCCACAATAATGGGTTTTAAATTGCTTTCTAAGGGTCGTTTAAGGTATGCTCCAGGAATAGGGACTGTGTTTATTTTTACACAGCCATTGTCTTCCTAGCATCTAACACAATGTCTGGGCAGAATAAGTGTCCAGTAAATATTTGTTTAATAAAAAATTGAATAAAATGATTCATTGGTTGCTGAGAACTGGAATTAGAGAAGGCCAAGAGAATGAAGTCTGGAGCCCCTGCTTCACCTTAAACGAGCAGCCCCACTGTTCTCTCCTTATTGTGTTGGTGTTCACAGGTATGTTTCTTTTGTCTAAGAGTCCTGCTGCTATAAAGTATTTGTTTGAAAACAAGTGAACTAGATAAGGATGGCTTATCTTACACCTGACATTTAAACCCTAAATTAATCTTCCCAAGGGAACTGCCACTACTTCCCAAAATATAGAGGATATCATCCTCTACAGCCTTCCGCAAAGCCCAATGGCTATACGTGACCTACCATGTTTGTTTTTATATAACGTCTCTGAAAACAGGTTTTGACCCAAGCCTGGCCAATTTTAATGCCTTGATATCCAGGTCAGAGTTGATTTGCTCGGGGGTAGGCACCTGGCCCCAACTGGACTATTCATTATCCATTCCTATGATTTAAAACAACTTTTAACAGAAAGTAAGCAATAATATTCTGTCCATTTCTGTGGCTAAAGTTATCAGAAACCCTACATGATCAGGTCTTCCAACATTTGGAGCAAGTCAGCCTGGAGTTGCAGAGTCAGAAGCAAAGATGCAGAGAGAAGTAAATATGAGAGTTAGAGCATCCTGGAGGTATTTGAGTCCTTTGTTTTACATGTTTCTTGGCTGTCAAAGAATGGATTCTATGGACGCTGACCCTGAGATGGCTATTGATTGGGGTGCAGATTATTTATGAGAGATCAATACTTAATGGAAAGGAAAGGGACAAAGCAAGAATGGATAAAGGGAGAAGGTGAAGTGCATTGCAGGCCTCACAAAGCCTTGGCCACCCCACAGGGAGTTCTGCAACTTAGATGGCCTATCAGAATTTTCCCCCATGGGTTGAAATGGCTCAGATTTTATAGTCCTCAATGATTAGTCACTGGATATGGGCTGCCCAAAGAAGGGTGTGCTCTTGGGCAAGGCAAACCATGATGTTGCCAACAGTGGGCTACATTACCAGAATGTGGAAACTCAGCCTTCTTTGAAAGTGATCTGGGCAGCTGTATTAGTCAGCCAAAAGGGTGCTGATGCAAAATACCAGAAATCAGTTGTTTTTTTATAAAGAGTATGCATTTGGGGTTGAAGCTTACAGTTACAAGGCCTTAAAGAGTCTGACTCAAGGTACCGTAAGAGGTACTTTCTCACCCAGAGTCTCTTGCCACGTGTTGACGCAAGGTGGCAGGTGACGTCTGTGAGGGTTCAGTCTTCCTCCTCCTCCCAAGGGTCTGTGGGCCCAGCTTTTTCCAATATCAGCTGTAGGCTGGGATAAGTCTCATCTCTCTCCCAGGCTCATTTCTCTCTGGGCTCAGCTGCTCTGCTCTCTCCACAAAGCCACCCATATACTCTCAGGCGAAAGGTTCATCTCTCTTCCCGGGTCCTCTGCTTTGTCTCTTGGAACCTTCACATATCTGCTTCTTTGTGTATTTGCTTTCTGGGATTCCAGCATCCAAAACTTCAACTTTCTTCTTTGCCATGTCATTTCCCTTGGTGAGGACTCAATGTCCTACTGACGTGGCCCAATCAAAGCCTTAATCAGTATTTAATCAAGTAAAAGTGAAACCTCTGAATCCTATCCAATCAAATATGCCCAAAGGAACAGACCAGTTTACAAACACAACCCAATATCTATTTTTGGAATTCATAAACAATAGCAAACTGCTACAGCAGCACATTTCCATATCCACCACAGAGATGCATCTTCATCCTTCCTTTCTCCACGTTTAATGGTCAGCTCTTCCTTTTGATTATCTGAGCTACTCCAATGTGTTTCCAATACGTTTCCATCTTTGACAAATCAAGGTCAGATTAGATTTCTATCACTCAACACCAACAAAGTCCTGCCTAATATCCTCCAGCCAGTTTGCCCCCCATAATACCCTCTCAACTCCTGTTAGCCATGAAATGCCTGTATTTTCTTCTCTACCCATTCATTCATGCAACAATTATTCCCTGAGTACCCACTATGTACCAGCAGTCAAACTCCTACCCTCCTCAGAGCTCCAGCTGGTAGATGGATGACCCCTCAGGAAGTGTGCCCTGTTTTGAGTGCCAGTTGTCTCTACCATTCATTCTACTAACCACACTGGACTGGCCTCTGACAGAACTGCTTTTGTGACACTGTTCTGTGATATAATGGGCCTTGAATGAGGCACAGGACAAGAAGCACCTCATGGGCTATGTAGCTACCTAGAACAGTAGTGTTGGCCACGTTGCAGTGTTCTTTCTATGAGACCCTCAGGAGAAATCTCTTTCCAATCTCTGTATCAATAGCATGGGAGCTTCTAAAGAACTGCTTGGTTTTGTTCGTTCGTTTTTTTGAGGTACCGG
Source organism: Dasypus novemcinctus (assembly GCF_030445035.2). Classification (NCBI taxonomy): domain Eukaryota; kingdom Metazoa; phylum Chordata; class Mammalia; order Cingulata; family Dasypodidae; genus Dasypus; species Dasypus novemcinctus. The sequence continues at coordinate 64,959,455 of NC_080682.1, read as the reverse complement.
AGCTGGGCATTGAAACTGAGTCCTTGTATGTGGGAAGCCTGTGCTCAACCACTGAGCTACATCAGCTCCCCTGAGTTGGTTTTTACATTTGTCTGTTTGTTGTTTGTTTTTTAGGAGGTACCAGGGATAGAATCCAAGACCATGTATGTGGGAAGTAGGGACTCAACTACTTGAGCTACATCTGCTCCCCACTGCTTTGTTTTTTTTTTTAAAGATTTATTTTTATCTATTTCTCTCCCCTTGCCTTCCCCACCCCCGCCCCCGCCCCCACCCCCACCCCCACCCCAGTTGTCTGTTTTCTGTGTCCATTCACTGTGTTTCCTTCTGTGTCCGTTTGTATCCTTGTCAGTGGCACCAGGAATCTGTGTCTCTTTTTTGTTGTTGTTGTTATTTTTGTTGTTGCATTATCTTGCTGCATCAGCTCTCTGTGTATGCCGTGCCACTCCTGGGCATCCTGGACTTTCTTTCGCACTGGGCGGCTCTCCTTACAGGGTGCACTCCTTGAGCGTGGGGCTCCCTACATGGGGGATGCCCCTGCATGGCACGGCACTCCTTGCATGCATCAGCACTGCGCATGGGCCAGCTCCACACGGGTCAAGGAGGTCCTGGATTTGAACCTTAGACCTCCCATGTGGTAGGTGGATGCTCTATCCGTTGAGCCAAGTCTGCTTCCTATGCTTTGTTTTTATCTCACCTCCCTGAGCACTGTGGACTGGCTAAATTTCTATTTTCACATTGGCTGCTAGGGTGTTCAAGTCAAATTTGTGGCACTTCTCAGCAAATATGTAACATGCTATGTAGGGGTTACAAACTCTTGTCTGTAGGTAATTGAAGCTGAGGACAAGTTTTGTTTGTTTTGCAGGGATTTCTTAAAATAATCTGAATGTCTTCAAGCCAGACACATAGTTTTTTTAAAAAATAGAAAAAACAATTTTATTGATACAAATTAATAAAGCATATAATTCATCCAAAGTGTACAATCAATGGTATTTGCTATAATTACATAGTTGTGCATTCATCGCTTCAATCATTACTAGAGTATTTTCATTATTTCAATAATAATAAACAAAAAACAGGCAAACAAACAAGAAAATTCCTCACCTCTCAATCTCTCTATGCTTCCCTCACTGTACGTAGCTGCTGTTTCTTGGTATTCTATCCAAAGTGAACAATCAATGGCTCTTAGTATAATCACAATGTTGTACATTCATCATATCAAAAATTATAGAACAAGTTCATTACTCCAAAAAGAAAGGCTCCACCCCCTTATCAGTCCTTCCTTCCTTAGACCTACATAACCACTAATCTGATTTCATCTTTGTAATTGATTTATATTCACATTTTGTATAAATGGAGTCACACAATACATAGTACTCTGCAGACATAATCTTTTGGTTGCTACAAGCACGTCTCCTCCCTGTTATAAACACGACTTGTCACTTCCTATGGGTATGTGACCTGTTGGCCTCCCTGAAGGGATTTGATTTTATGATTTTCTTCTCCCATGGTTTACATTTTTTGTATTAGGCTCATTTCATGTTGTTACGCTTGCTTTTTCTCTGTGAACTGCCTTTAGTCCTTTTCTGATCTGTACACAGAATAAATAAACATACTTAAGCTCTTTAAAGGCAGTGCCCAGCACATGTTTGGCACAAAGGAGGTGTCTGATACATATATTGGTTGACAAGGGTCACTGAAACCTAGCCTGAGGATGGGGTGGATATGGGGGCAGGGGAGTGCCTCCTCAGTTAAGTTGAGGGCACTCACAAATCAGGCACCACCCTTTGGAGACCTTATCTATGGGTCTCATCATCTTGTATGGGCCCTGTTTCCTCCAGCATCTTTTTGTGAGAGTCTTAGTAATTGCAAGCCTCAACATATATTACCTTTAAAATGTTGAAACTGGACCTGTGATCAGTTGAACTATGCACCCCAGAAAGGAAATGTTCTTAATCCCATCCACATTATGTGGGTGTGATATCATTTGTAAATAGTATCTTTGAATACTTAAGGTGAGTCAGGGTGTGGACTCATTGTGAATCAAGTCTTCTAAAATCCTATTAAGGTATGGCCCAGCTGAATCAGGGTGGACCTTAATCCATATTATAAGGGGCCTTATAGGGAGGAAGCCACAGAGAGAAGAGCCAGAAGCCAGAAATCAGTGGAAACCAGAAGAACAGACACAAGAAAAGAGAAGTCGTCATGTGACAGAGGAAGAGATCAAGCCAAGAAACCTCAAGGATTGTGGCAGGTCAGCACCAGAATGTTAGTCTTCAGGGAGAAAGCATGGCCTTGCTGAAGCCTTGATTCTGGACTTCTAGCTTCCCAAACCATCAGACAACAAATTCCCGCCATTTAAGCCAACCCATAGTGTGGGCATTTTGTCATAGTAGCCAGGCAAACTACGACAGGACCCCTTTGGGAGGAGGCACACAGGCTGAGGGACTGTTCTGCCTCTCAGCCCCTCCCTCTTCCAGGCTTACTGCGATTGCTTGGTGGAGACACTGCTGTATGATTAGGATCATCAAGTGTAAGGTTGCTTTAATGCTAAGAAGTTTCCCAGTATTAAAATTCACTGAGAAACGACTTCAAAATTTAAAAATAGAGACACAATTCAGTGATTTTAGGGAAAACCTTTAAACGCCAACTTAAAAACATAAGCTTTGGGAAGAACCTATATATAGAGCCAAGTTGTCCCAGAGGCAAGCTGATATGGGGATCGTGGCTTTTCCCATGGTATAACTAAAGCGTGTTAAAAGCTGCCCTGACCCATCTGCAGTAGGCCCATGGGGAATTTTCCTGCGTGTTGTCACATCTTTGATTGAGGGTGTTAAAGCCAAAAAGCTCCTGTGAAAATGCCCAAGACACGTGATGCAGGGCAAAAGTGGCACATGAGCACAGATTCCTTAGAGCCATCAACTGGAGGAAGTGGAAGCAGGGTCAGAGGCATCTAATCCCAGAAGGAAGAAGCCTGTCCACAGTCTGTCCCTGACAAGTGAGCACTGGGCCTGTGCTGGCTCTACAGGACTCAGCCAAGCCTCCCCTCACCCGTGTAGCCCAGTCTATTTTGGACAGCCTTGTTGCTAGAAAGGTCTTTACTCTATTGGGACTAAAACATCAATTCTCTCTAACCATCACCCTTAGTTCCTGACTTTCCTTAACATATTTATGCCTGATTCTGATCCAAAATATGGGCCCTGAGCGACCTGAAAACTGATTTTCATGGAATGGGAAGGGACTATGTTACCAAGGGAGGCAAGTCTACATGAGACTCTTGGTGTGGGGACAAGGTGGGTGGCATAGACGATGGCAGGGGCTCTGGGCTATCAACAAACAGCAGGAGGGCCTTGAATGATGCCTGAAGACAGTACAAAAGAGAGTCAAGTGGGCCAAGAGATGCTTTCCTGGCATCCTTACTTTTCCCTGGAATTCTCCAACCTTGGGTGTCAGAATTCATTGAGCTCTGGCTTGGAGGTAGGAAACGTTGGGATTTGATCCCAGCTTAGTTCTGTTACATTGGGAAGATTGTTTAAGCTCTTTGCATCTCAGTTTCCTCAACTGTAGAATTGGGTTAATAAGACCTAGCCTGCCTGCTTCATATGGTTGTGTTAAGAATCAAATGGGGGAAGCAGATGTGGCTCAAGCAGTTAGGTGCCTGCCTACCACATGAGAGGTCCTGGATTCAGTTCCTGATTCCTCCTAAAAAAAAAGATGAGCTTACAACAATCAGACAGTAAGTGCAAACAAGGGGGTGGGGTGGGGGGATAAATAAAAAAATAAACCTTAAAAAAAAGAATCAAATGGGATAATGCACATGAATTCCAGTAAAGTTAAAGGGTTTTTTAAGTCTGTATATTAGTTAGTATAACCTCCCTCTGCCTCTAATTTATTTTCCTGCCTTTACTTTTCTTTACATTATATACAAATATATTTACATTATTGTAAATTTTTTACTTGTTGGCATACATTTTTTAAATTTCTTTTTAGACTTTTGAAATTTTTTATTCTTGTTTGCATATTTTAAAGTTTGCATTTTCCTTTTTAAAAGTAAAGTGTGGTATAAATATAGGTATACACAAAATAAGCATTTAATGATTTCTTCGATTACCAATGTCTTGGGGAAATGTATTGAAGGAATTATATAGAGAATATGTTATATAGGTAATATCTTATACAGAGAACATATTAAATAGAGAATATATTATATTATGTTATGTTATCTATTATTGATTTAGGCCTTGGCATAAGGACTTTAAACTGCTACTTTATTAAATGGGAAATTCTTACCTTGCAATGTGTGTCATAAACTCAATTCTGTAAAAAAGGAAAACCCCTCTCACTAGGAGTTGCTGCAGACTTGATATTCACAGGATGCGCATTGTTTGCCGTTGCAGCACCAACAAAGCCATTCGTTTTGCTTCTGAGGTGAGGCTTGTCAGAGTTGAGGTGGAGCCCAAAGTGTGGCTTCCTTTTTTTTTTTTTTTTAGATTTATTTTTATTTGTTTCTCTACCCTCCCTTCCCCCCCTCCCCAGTTGTCTGTTCTCTGTGTCCATTTGCTGCGTCGTCTTCTTTGTCTGCTTCTGTTGTTGTCAGCGGCAAGGGAATCTGTGTTTCTTTTTGTTGCGCCATCTTGTTGTGTCAGCTCTCCGTGTGTGCAGCACCATTCTTGGGCAGGCTGCACTTTCCTTCGCACTGGGTGGCTCTCCTTACAGGGCGCCTCCTTGCGCACGGGGTTCCCCTATGCGGGGGGCACCAATGCATGGCAGCATACTCCTTGCACGCAATGGCACTGCACGTGGGCCAGTTCCACATAGGTCGAGGAGGCTGGGGGTTTGAACCGCGGACCTCCCATGTGGTAGGCGATGCCCTATCCATTGGGCCAAGTCCACTTCCCTGTGGCTTCCTTTAAATTTCTCTATTTTTAAATTACCATCTGTAAAGCCTTTTGCAAGCCATGATCTGTAACCTGCATTCCTGAGAACAACCACTTCAGGTGATGAGAAATGCAGGCTGGAGGCAAACAGACCTGGGGCTGGAGGCCGCTGCCCACCCCCACCCCCCAGCCTCAGGGGCCAAACCACCTGTTAGGCCTTGGGCTAGTTATTTAAACTCTCTGAACCCCAGTTTCCTCATCTATAAAATGGAGAAAATAATAGTGGTAAAAGAACAGGATTGGAATAATAATAAGTGTATTAAATTGTGTACCCCTAACCTTAAAACTTGGCACATAGTATTATTGTTTTTGTTGTTGTTTGTTTGTCTGCTTTTTGAGGTACCAGGGGTCAGGGATTGAACCTAGGATCTTATATGCGGGAAGCCAGCGCTCAACTACTGAGCCACATTGGCTTCCATTTCGTTTATTTTGCTTGTTGTTTGTTTTTGTTTTTTCAGGAGGCACCGGAAACCAAAACCAGAACTCCCATGTGGGAGACCAGCGTTCAACCACTTGAGCAACATCTGTTCCCAGTGTTATTGTTAATAAATTATTCCCCACCCCACCCCTTCATCTGAGTAATGCAGCAGCCCAAGCATTGCTCAAAAGAAAATAATTTGTGTTATGGGAAAAAGGGAATTTTAAAGCACTGTTTCCTTAAAATATCTGGGGCTTAAGAGGTAAATGAAAGCACAATTCTGTCACACCAAACCAGAAAGGTAGATGTGTCTTCTTATGTTTGACTTTAAAAAGTTGTCAGGACCAAGTTAACTAGCTTGCAATCCATTTAGAATTCAGGCCCACGGTGAATCACAATTGACATGCAGGCTCTGAATCCCATAGTTGGTAAACTGGGCTTCAACAAGAATTCTATTAAGAGCAGCCCCAGCTTTCATTACCATCTCACGCCTCACTGCCAAAAGGGTGTACATCCTTGCACTTGATTTTTTAAAAATTTTTATCACCCCACCTTGCGGCTTTTGCATGCTGTCTGCTCTTCTGTGTCCATTTGCTGTGCCATCTTCTATGTCTGTATTTTATTTATACCGCCCCCCCACCCCCACCTTGCAGCTTGTTTTGCTCTCTGCTCTCTGTTTCTGCTCGCTGTGCTCTCTTCTGCACTTTTCGTTGTGTCACCATGCTGAGTCAGCTCTCTGCGGCGCTTGGGGGCTGGGGCACTCTGCGGCGGCCAGGCCAGTGGCTCTCTGCAGCATGCAGGTGAGCCTGCCTTTACAAGGAGGCCCGGGACGGGAACCCAGAGCCTCCTGTATGGTAGACGGGAGCCCAACGGATGGAGCCACAGCCACTTCTCTGCTCTTGATTATTATGCACATTGTAACATTTGTAATTTCACTGAACATTTTGCTGGATGAAATTAGGTCTCCTTCAATATACAGAGACTCACTTTACAGAAAATACAAGGGTCTGATTTTAGGGGTGTTACTCCAAAACACATTCACCCAGAAACGTCACCCTCATTGCTGTGCCCAGTTCCTAGAAATGCACTAGATATTCAAATCTGTGGGTTCAGTATTAACATCTCCAAGGGCTTGAAGAAAAGTACAAAGATCATACACTGTTTCCAGAATATTGCAATGAGTATTCGCATGTGTCCAATGCCCACTATGAACTCTGCCCCATCCATCTCTCCCATCTCTTCCTGTCCCACTCTGCTCAGCTCACTCTATTCCAGCCACCCTAGACTTGCACCAAGGTTTTTGCACTTCTATTTCTTTTACCTAGACCATTCTTTGCCCAGCAGACTCCTTCCATTATACATGACTCAACCCAAAATACTGCCTCCTTAGAGAAACATTCATTCATCACTGCTCTGACATAACACCCCTCTGTTTTTCTCCATAAGACCTCCTCTTTTATTGCCTCCAGAGCACTTACCAGTATCTGAAATAATCTCATTTATTTATGTAATCTTTTTCTACCTACTCCAATGGAACAGAAGCCCCATGAAGGTAGGGACATTTTTCATATTGTTCTTCACTATATCTCTAATGTTTAGGACAACATGTGGCATATAGTAGGTGTTCAATAAATATTTGTTGACTGAATAGATAAATATGAGCTTATAGAATCAGTAACTGTCTAGTCTTCACATTTTCCCTATCCCACCCCGTCCTATACTTTACCCAGCTCTGTACAGAATACGTTGTAGCTATCATTAGGAGAAAAAAGAAAGAAAGAAAAAAGTTTGTTGAGTTTAGTTGAACTGAGAATGGTAACATACCTTTTAAAGGAGTGATACAAAACTCATGAATTTTGATGGGTAGAGGTAAGATGAAATAGATTAAAAACATATGCCTCTTTTAACCAGAGATTGACAATAGCATATTCAAATATCAAGGACAGCACATCCTGGGTTAGAATAGCCCGGTGTCTGCATATAAGAGGTATTTAAATGAACCTTTTAAAAATAGAATTGCATACATCAAGGTGTTAAAATCATTTATATCTAGACAGTGGGATCACGGGCATTTTTGTAGTTTTCCACAATTTCCATATTTTCTACAATGAGGTGCATGACTTTTTAAATAAGAAAAATGGTTGTTAATAAAGAAATTAACCATTCTGGTTATATTTTATTTTGCTTTATTCACGAGAATATTCCAACAGATTAATAGAAGGAGTCTAACAAAGGAATCTAAATTCTGCAGTATTTTTTTAATGGCTCCTTCTTTATTTATTAATGTCTTGAAATAAATTATCCTTCATGAAATCTACTCAGAATTTCGATTAACTCCAGCTAATGAGAGCATAGCATGTTACCATGTCATGCAAGAATAGAAAATAATCTGGTAAATTCTCCATGCCCCTCTACCAATGTCAGCCTCCCTGCCAAAATTCCTACTGACGTCCCCAAAACTGACATTACCCTTTCATTGATGTCACTGAGTCAGGAAGCTGAAAAGCTGTTGCAAAGTGACTGTTTCTATTGCAAAGGTTTAAAACTTTAGAGATTGAAAGGTTAAAGTTAAAAATATGTATTTTAATTTGAACAACAGATGGCCTTGAAGTGACTACAGGGCTGAATTAACTCTCGAGGCTCTACGGCTGTTTGGGGAAGGAAAAAATAAAAAAGACAACCAAAACCCTTTAAAAACCCACACTGGAACATACACAGCTGAAGTGCCGGTGACATCAGCAGAATCTCTCTGTTGAATTAGAGTCCCGAATTTGGCTTTAGAGCCATCTGTTAGACTCCAGATAGAATAATCTTCTATGAAATTATACTGCAGAGTTTCACTAATGAACATTTCCAATTGTTAGAGCTCGGACTCACAGCTGTCCCACCCCCCGAAGCCGCCACTGCTCCCTGAGTTCCTGAGACACACAGATCCCACTTGCTAAAGCCCACAGTGGAGCTGTCCTTTGAGAGGATGTGTCCTGTCTTGGATTGAGCTCTATGCAAACAGACTTTGAGACGGGGAGTTGCCGGTAAAGGGGTATTAGGGAGTGCTCATGGGAGATACACCTGTACAGAAATGAGGAAGGCAGATTGGACAGAGGGAGAGGCTGATTTGTGAGGTGGTTACAGGCCTCAGCCGTTCTATGAGGAGCTCTGTTGCTGGGGCATCCCGAGTTGTATCAAGGATGTTGGGGTTTGTACCTTCGCTGGACACAGTATGCACCTGAAAGAGAGCATTGTTGCTGAGGGCAATTTCCAGTGAGGAAATTCTCAATATTCCCAGTAGCTGAGGGTTGAGCATGCCGACCCTGACAAGGGGATCTGGGTAGAGCATCCCAGTCGTTATTCCACCACCACCCACCCAGGTCCTTCGGTCACATCCCTGCAAATCCCCTCACATGGTTCTAACACCATGATACCCTAGAGACAAACCTCAGCTACCTGGGATACTTGGATATTCATTCAATCATTTATTCTTTCAACAAACATTCTTTAAACACTATTGTGGCAGTTTGATATTATTGATGAATTCCAGAAAGATCGATTGTATTTATAACCTGGTCTTTTTCTCTGGGTGTGATGCCCTTTGATTCTACTAAATTCAAGTTTTTTGCTTGATTAAATTAAGATTAAGGCTGTGATTCAGCCATGTCAGTAGGACTTTCAGTCCTTACCCCCTTGGTGGGTGAACACTCACACAGAAAATGACACGGCAGAGGAGAGAGCTTAGTTTTGACCCTGGAGCCCCTGGGAGAGAGCGGAGCCATTTGCCTGATAGTTTACAGCTGGCCTTGTGGTGAGAGCAGAGGAACTATGCCTGGAAAGAGACTAGCCCCAGGAAAGGAGACAAGCCTTCTACCAGCCTACAGCTGAGATAGAAAGAAGCTGGGACCATGGAGCCTTAAGAGAAGAGGAAGGCTGAACCCTCACAAAGACTAGCAGCCGTCTTGCTCCAACATGTGGCAACAGACTTTGGTGAGGGAAGTAACTTATGCTTTATGGCCTTTTGACTGTAAGTTTCTATGCCAAATAAATACCCTTTATAAAAGCCAACCGATTTCTGGTACTTTGCATCAGCATCCCTTTGGCTGACTAATACAACTACCAACCACATTCTGAGGATAAGTCCTTTTTCAGGGAATCAAGGAGGTGTGAGAGGAAGAAGGAATACCAAGCATGGAGGCCTGTAGGCAAGAGAGAGCATCGATGAGTTCAGAGAGCAGGAAATGTGTCACAGTGCAAGAGGGCAGGTAGGGAGAGAAGGAGATTGCTAGGGGTGCTGTTTTCTGTATTATGAAGTTTAGGGTTTGTCCTGGCATCATTCTTCCATGGCTCAGGCAAAACACTTTGGTATCATCCTTGATTCATCTTTCTCCCAGACCACATAGCCAGTCTGCCATCAAACTTTGTCAGCTGTAATATATATATTAGAATATATATATTCCAGCCCCTTCTCACTACTCCTGCTGCCCCCACCCTGGTCCAAGCCTCCAGCATTTTTCTTGTCTGGATTATTGAGATAGCTTCCTAATTGGTTCCCCTGCTTTCATCTGTCCCCTTCAGCAGTCTATTCTCAGTAAGCAAGCAGAGTGTTCTTGTAAGGGTGTCAGCTCAGATTATCTCATGCAGAGTAAAAGCCAGAGTTCTCAATAAGACCTCACGGCCCTACCTACTGATCTGCCTCCTCCCTGCATTACAGCTCCAACTGCATCTCTCACTCGGCTCCGCTGGTCTCCTCGCTGATCGACAGACACCACACTGGGCTTGCTTCCATTCTAGGACCTTCACATTTCCTTTTTCTTCCTAGGATGAGTTTTCCCCAACATCAGAAGAGCTAGCTCCCACACTCCTATGTGAATACTCAAAAGTCACCTTCCTGACTGTGGTGAACAAAAAATATGAGGGTGTTCTCCCATGAACTGTAACAAATATATAATACTAATATAGGGTATTAATAAATGAGTGGGTTGGGGGAAACATATACCAAATGTAAGATATGGGCTATGGTTAGTTCATAGTTTGTAACAAATGTTTCCCAACAATGCAAGGTGGTGTTGGTGGGGTGATATATGGGAACACTGTATGATGATATACATGTTTGTTTTGTAAGTTCTCAATTTTTACTGTACCCCACTTACTGCTTATATATATGCATGTATGATATACATCAATAACATGTTTTTAGGAGGTACCAGGGATTGAACCCAGTGCCCCATACATGAGAAACAGGCACTCAAATGCTGAACTACATCTGCTCCCTGCTCAATAACATTTTATTTTTTAAAAAGTCACCTTCCAAAAAGCAGATGTGGCTCAAGTGATAAGGCCTCCGCCTACATATAGGAGGACCCGGGTTCGATCCCTGGAGCCTCCTAGTGAGAAAGAAGAAGAGAAAGCATGCCCATGTGGCGAGCCGAGTGCCCATGGAGTAACCAAATGCCTGCATGGCAAGCTGAGTGCCCACATCACTGCCCACATGGTGAGCCAGTGCCCATGTGGCAAGCCAGTGCCCATGCAAGTGAGGCATGTAGCAAGATGATGATGCAACAAAAGGGAGATGAAGGGGAGAGTCAAGGTGAAGTGCAGCAGAGACTAGGAACTGAGGTGGCACAATTGATAGGGAACCTCTCTCCATATCAGAGGTCCCCAGGATTGAATCCCGGTGAATCCTAGAGGAGAAAGACGAGAAGACAAAAAGAGAAATAGACACAGAACATCACACAGAGAATGGACACAGACAGCAAAATCAGCAGGATGGGGGAGGGATGGGTAGAAAAAAAAGTCACCTTCTTAATGAGGCTTTTCCTGCCCACACTATCCAAAGTTTTAGGCTCCACCCTCAATATTTCAGAGTCCCTTTTCCCATTTTATTTTTCTCTTCAGCACTTCTGCCTCTGTCTCTCAATTTCTTTCTCTCTCTCTCATATATACACATGTACGTTTCATTGTTTAATTCCCCCCACAAGAGTGTAAGCTTTAATAAAACAGGACTTTTGTGTATTTTGTTCACAATTGTATTCCTAGTACCAAAATCAGAGCCTGGCAGATGGTAGGTGGTTCAATAATTGTTGAATGAATAAATGAATGGATAGGGAGGTTTTGGAGGATTTCCCTGGATGACAGAGTGGTTAGAGAGCAGATCTTACTAAGCTGGATATCTTTTTTTTTTTCCTAATAAATTTTGAGCCTTTTTAGTGAACCACTTTTAAAATTGCTTACACCATTCCCTGAGGTTATAAACAGAATAAGCATAATTACTTCCATGTGCTAAAGTAGGGATGATTTCAGAAACTTTTGAGCTATTCATCCCAGGGCTACATAGCCTTTGCTAATAGTACCTTGAACCTGTATTAGAGTTTTCCTCCTGTTTCTTCACTTACTTGCAGGCTTTCAGCTATCAATGTACCCATGACTTCTCTAACATATCAAACTAGACAAGAGCCAAAGGCATTGGCATACTGTATTTCAATAACTGGAAAGTCAAAAAATTATCCTTCAACTGATAGAAAGGGAGGACAGGAAATAGAAAGTACTAGAGCAGCCTAGATGAGCTATGTGATTTTGGGAAGGGAGAGAATAGTAATCTTACTTGAGTCACACAATAACTAGGTGATGTTTGTATCATTCCCACCTTACAAATAAGGAAACTATGCTATAGGAAATTAATCTGTTCTAGATCAGACATCTTGTCAATAATTTACCCATGATTGATCCCAAGTCCCCTGATTCCAAATAGTCTGCTTTTTCCACCGTGCTGAGGAAGAGTATTACTTATTTCTACATAAGAGATGGCAAATTCACTAAAGCAGAGCAACTGCAATTTTTAAAAAAACTCCATACACCATGGGTTGATTTTCTGTAAAATTAGTGGTTGAGAGAATGGGTAAATTTTAAGCAGACCCATGTTTAGTATCTGGCTTCAGACAAGTCAATTAAACTTTGAGTCTCGGCTTCTGTATTTCTAAAGTGCAGCAATGATAATAGTACCCAGATCAAAGGGTTGTTGTGAGTTTGCCTAGAGTAATGCATGGAAGGCTCTTATCTTAGGACCCGGTATATAATAAGCACTCAGTAAATTAATATTTTATACTAACAATAACTTTTATTATTACCAAATGCCAGGCACTAACTATTCAGGGGGTCTTTGGGCCTTTTGTGCAGGTGACTGCAAAGGCTCAAGGACTGAGAGTAGAACATGAGTCTGCTATGGAGCACTGGAGTAAACAGAAAAGCAGTATCATCCTGGCATGCCTACAGACATGTGGAGCAATCAAGACAGGGGTTAGGAGCAATGCTCAATATTGGTTCATCAGCTGTGACTAATGTACCACACTAATCTAGAATGTCAATAATAGGGGTAACTTTGTGTGTGGGTGCGGGGGTGGGGTGGGGTTATATGGAAATTCCCTATATGCAGTGTATTTTTTCTGTAAATGTAAATCTAAAACTTCTCTAAAAATAAAGTTTAAAAAAAAAACTTAAAAAAAAAGCCATGGGGAGAAGCTGGGTATCCTAATCAGCAGATGAAGCCCTAGAGTCCATCGTCCTGGGCATCTTGCTGCTTTAACCGGAAAACTCCCAGCCTGGACTGTGGCCAGAGCGGGTCTGAACAGTTCCTTTTTAGGCAGAGCATTATCTGGATTGGATTACATGGCAGTAAACTGATTAGTGCATATTCACATGCTGTTAAACATCTGAGTTCAAACAGTGGAACTATTTTAATAAGATTAGCAACTTGGCCTCTCCCAACAAATTTCTCACTGCAGGATTCTATTAAGAATCCTTTGGAGAAGATTGTCTTAGGGAAGTAGTAGAATTCCAGGATGCCCTGCAACTTCCCTCCTGAGGAAGACACAGCTAAAAAGGCCTCCATGTGTGCTGATCAGAAGCACCCAAGCACCCAAAACTGTGCGAGAGAGACTGAATGTGGGCAGGAAGTTTAATAGAATGGATACATATTCTTGAATGGTAAACCTCACGGTTCACCCACGGATTGAGAGTCAAGCTTTGCCTCCAGAGGCTAGAGTATAACAAATGGCCATATATCCAAAAATAGAAGGTAGGATTTCATACTTCCTAATGGTTAAGGAATTGGTTGTGGAATCACACAGATCTGCCTTTCAAATCCCAGTTCCTCCACTTACTAATTTTGAGAGCTTGATCAAGCATCTTGAAATCTCTAAGCCTTATTAATTTCCCATTAGCAAACGGACCAAATGAACAGCTCACGATTATGAGATCCTCCAAGATGACTATTATTAGGCTCTTTTTGGTAGATAGCCTATATTAGTCACAGGTTGGTGAGGGGAATGGGTTTACTTCTTCAAAATCTCTCTTACCAGGTAGCACTTTTTGATGAAACCAAGTCTTAGACTGAATTCTTAAAATCTGCCACAATTAAGTCAGCACATGAAAAGTCATACAATCCATTCTGTAAGTGGGACAAAGTTGCAGATCTCTTTTATTTTTTTAGGTGAATATGACAATTTTTAGAGGTAGAATTCAACCTAAATTTCTAGTAAGAGCCAAGCAACACCATTTCAGAATCCTAAACTTAGGGAACTAATTGGACAACTGGATGTCTAGATCTTATATTCTGCTTTTGCAAGGGGGAGAGTACCCGCACAATACTTCTAGCCAAGCCCTGTCTCGAACACTATTCATTTTCACCAGTGAAAATCATTTCTAACATCTTTGATGATAATTAATAAATCTCTGGAATTGATCAGAGATCATGATAGTTAAAGGACTAAAGTAGTTTCGTAGTAACTGCATCTGGAATGTGTTATTTTGGTAGGGTCTTTTTTTTTTTCCCAAAGATTTATTTTTCATTTGTTTCTCTCCCCTCCCGCCCTGCCCCAGTTGTCTGTTTTCTGTGGCCATTTGCTGTGTGTTCTTCTTTTGTCCACTTCTGTTGTTGTCAGTGGCACGGGAATCTGTGTTTCTTTTGTTGTGTCATCTTGCTGTGCCACCTCTCCGTGTGGGCGGCGCCATTCCTGGACAGGCTGCACTTTCTTTCAAGCTAGGTGGCTCTCCTTACGGGGTGCACTCCTTGCGCATGGGGTTCCCCTACGTGGGGGCATCCCTGCTTGGCACGGCACTCCCTGTGTGCATCAGCACTGCACCTGGGCCCGGGGTTTGAACTGTGGACCTCCCATGTGGTAGACGGACGCCCTATCCACTGGGCCAAGTCCGCTTCCCTTGGTAGGGTCTTTTAAAGCTAATTAACCTCCCTTGGAATACATTTTCCTGATTAGAGTCCTTCGAATGTTAACCACTCCTAAAGTGTAGATAAAACACACATACATACAAACATACACACACGTTACTATGCTGATATACTTCAAAGTTAAAGACCACATAGAATTAAATGAGATAATGCATGATGTATGTTAGGGACTTAGTACCCTTCACATACTAAATGGTAGTTATTAATACTATATAAATTTTTACTTTTAATATAAACATTTGCAGAGCATGCACCAGTTAAAGCTATACATCTTGGTGGTTTGTTCAGAGTGACAAAGAGCAGAGCCCAGTGGTGACAGACTGTTCTGAATTGTGGGAATGAATGATATCCCTCTGAGGTACCAGAAGCATAGTAGAAATAGGAAAATTTTGCATGGGACTGGAATTCCTGGGTAAGCATGTGAAGGCTGGATGTAGAGTATTTTAAATATTAATATAAAGCGATATTAATAGATATCACTAGAAGTTCAATTCCATAAGGACACTTTTCCATTTTTTTCCTGCTATATCTGTGTCTAGAACAGTACCTGGTATGTAGCACTTGCTCAATAGGTCACTGTGGACTGAATAAATAAATGAATGTTTTAATTCAGTCTGGTTCTCTTGAGAATTTTCGGGGCTTAATGCAGTGCTAGGTATAAAGTAGATGTTCAGTGAATGTTTACTAATTGAAATGAATGAACAATTAAATAAACAAATGGGAGAATTCCCTCAAGGATATTGTCAAATTAAATCAGAACAGTATCTCCTGGAAATCCAGATATACTGTATTTATAGCAACTCCAATCATAACATTGTAGACAAAATGGTATGAACATAGTGGTATTATAACTAAATGAATGTCCTCACCTCAAGAACAAATTCACATTGACCTGAAAAATGGGCTTTTGTATAGTCCTTAGAAGGCCCCCTTCTAAGTTGGTCATATTCTTTTTTCCTTTCCTTATGGTATTTTTTAATGAACAGAAATTCTTAATTTTAATTATTAAATATATCAGTATTTTTCTTTTTGGTTTGCATATTTTGTATCTTGTTTAAGAAATCTTTCCCTACCTCCAGGTTTCAAAAATGTATTTTTCCAAATATTTTACTAAAGCTTTTTAAATTCTGCCTTTATTAAAGGTCACAAATCCATCTGGAATCAATATTTTGTGTATGGTGTGAGGTTGGACTATGATTTTACTTGCCCCCCATATGGTCAATTATTTGTTTAAACAAAATTTTATTAAGTAGTCCAATAACCGAATTTATAACTTTAAACTACATTATTAACTAGACTGGGGGGATTGCCAAATAATGCTAACTTCATCCCCCTAACTCACCAAACTCATATGAGTGGGAGTATGTGGTTAGGAATTTGAGGGAGGGTCTCCCGTCACCATCACACCCTCAACGCCCCCACTCTACCCCCCACCCCCACCCCAGGTTTTACCCAGAGTCAAGGTTGAAATAGGTCAAGAACTTCTCATTGCAAGTTTATCTACCACCTAAGGGGAATATCAATCTTTCGTTGCGTGGTTCCTTCTTTATTATACA
This sequence comes from Dasypus novemcinctus, assembly GCF_030445035.2. Taxonomy (NCBI): domain Eukaryota; kingdom Metazoa; phylum Chordata; class Mammalia; order Cingulata; family Dasypodidae; genus Dasypus; species Dasypus novemcinctus. Next base: position 64,943,315 of record NC_080682.1, on the reverse strand, counting down.
GTCTCTGATTTATCTTCTCATTCTGACTTGTCCCTTTAACCTTACACCTCATTTGTGGTCCAGTAAAACCAAGGTTGGGCCACCAGGAATGAGCAACTTCAGTTCTAGGTTATGTCTAACCTCAAGGATTTTGAAAATTTCCTGCCAGCTCATCCACACTTTAAACATGTATATATTTTAAATATAATTCAAACTTTTAGATGTTCTGTATCACAAGGGAGTCTCCCCAAACAGCCTCTCATGTGTATACACATTTATAATTTTGCTTTTGTGTCTCAATCTTTTTATACATGTAAGATTAATTTTGATTTAAAGGATGTGGTAGGGATCCTGCTTTATTTTTTTCTATAGTCATCCAGTTAACCCAACATTGTTTATAGATAATTCACAATATGGCATTTTTAGAATACAGATGATTAGTGTATTATATGGAAAAGAACACTAATACAAATATGAATAAGATATAGTCCTTGCCTAAGAGAATTATACAGTCCAATGAATAAATGACTCCTATTACTGCCATTTTGCTAGGGTGCTTTGGATATGGTCAACTTCTCATATCCAGGACCATTTGCAAGAGAGACACGGTCATCTCTTTCTAGCTCAAAGTGTTTATAGAAATACATATACTGCTGGGAATATAATGAAGGATATATTAAAATTTTATCATGTTCATTGTTGTGTTACCATATATAGTAGATGAGTTTCAGAAAAGTTGCATGTAAATTTAAGTCATCTTTTAAGTTCCCTTGGTAAGTTTTCTATTTAAAGGGATTTTAGTTTGTTTTCTAAAACTAATTTTGAAGAGTAAATAATGACTTTCTCATTTATCTTTGATACAAAGAGGAACTTTCATTTGCTAGGCTTCTTAAAGCAAGATATACTTGCATGCTTCAGGTTCTTTTCTAAAAAAGGAAGAAAAGCATAAGGAGACTAGAATTTTAAAAGCAAATCAGTGTGTATTTTAAAAAAATGTAATTGTTGGAATACAGACATAAAGACATTTCTTAAGGGACATTTACACGAATCCAATTTGCTTGCCTCTACACGAGAGGCAACATTTTGGGTGATATTTTTTCCAAAAGCTAATTTTTAAGCTTTATAGGGTAAGTGCCAAATGGTATTTTAAAAACACACATTTACAAAAAGAAGAACGTGCAGTTTTGCCTTGAGTACAGATGGAGCCAGTGTCAACTGAAGGCATTTTGCCTAAGGACACAGAGAAAATCACTTTTTCATAAAGATCACAAACGCCACTCTTACGTTTCTGTTCATCTTAGTTTGTGGCTGGAGGGAAAGAATTGAATAGGGGGCTTAAGGGTTCAGCTGGTTAAATAATCAATTCCTCAAATTTTATATAAATTATGCTGTCAACATTATTGATGCTCAAAATTAGAATATAACTTTATAAATGAAGGAATATGATAATTTCTGGTTGTTGTTTCTTCACTTAGTGATCTTTTTTTGTGCACAGATAGGACTTAATTATATCCTATATCCATACCTACTAAATGAATATATCTCTATATGTTCTATGGCTCCTTCTGTTCTTCCTTTCTACTTACCCCTTGCAACACACAGTATTAAAATTGTTAAAAATGATGGTAGTCAAAGCAACAGCAACTACAACAAAATGATGGTAGTTGCCTGCATTATATAGTCTTCCCTTAGGCCAAGCATTGTGCTCAGCACTATAGAGGTATCATTCCATTTAAACTGCAAAGCTCAAAATCTTTGTCCTAAATCCTTGGTTCTAAATCCTGTGAATACTCTTCATAAAAACATTTATGTATGAAGATGATGTAAATCTTCATTTATTGACAAGAAAATATCTGTTATATATTAAGTGCGAAACTCAGGCTATGTTACAGTGTATAATTTAGATCCCTTTCTTCTAAAAATAAATTTGTGTATGTGCAAAAATGGCTAGAAAGATAGACTCCTAAATGTTAATTTCAGTTACCAGTGATTAAAAAAAAAAGACTTATTATTTATTTATTTATTTCCCCCCACCCTTGTGGCTTGTTTGCTGCCTGCTCTCTGTGTCCATTTGCTGCATATTCTGTGTCTGCTTGTCTCCCTTTGTTGTATTATCTTGCTGCACCAGCTGTCCGCCGGCATGGGCCAGCTTGCCTTCACAAGGAAGCCCCGGGCCGTGAACCCAGGGCCTCTCATATGGTGGATAGGAGCCCAATTGATTGAGCCACAGCTGCTTCCAGTTACCAGTGATTTTTAACATTCTTCTTCAAATTTTTGCGATTTGTTTTTCAGGGAACATTTTTGTCATTTTTTAAATTGCAAGCAACAATAAGTCCATTGCAAGCATATGTTGCTTTATCAATCAGGGGAATATAAATATTCTGGAAAAAATAAGCAGCAGCACATGGTCATAGATGGGATCTTTGGTTATAATACCATGTACTGCTATATCTCTTTTTTGGTATCAGTCTGGGGGTTGAACCTGGGACATCGTATGTGGGAAGCTGGTTTTCAACCACTGAGCCATATCAGCTCCTCTCAGTTGGTTTTTCATTTGTTTGTTTGTTGTTTTTAAAAGATTTTTTATTTATTTCTCTCCCCTTTCCTGCTCCCCCTCCCCCCAGTTATCTGTTCTTTGTTTCCATTTGCTGTGTGTTCTTCTGTACCCACTTATATTCTTGTCAGTGGCACCCTGGAATCTGTGTCTCTTTTTGTTGCATCATCTTGCTGCTTCAGCTCTCCGTGTGTGTGGCACCACTCCTGGGCAGCCTGAGCTTTTTCGTGCTGGGTGGCTCTCCTTATGGGGTGCACTCCTTGCATGTGGGGCTCCCCTACACAGGGAACACCTTGCGTGGCAGGACACTCCTTGCGCACATCAGCACTGCATGTGGGTCAGTTCATCACACGGGTCAGGAGGCCCTGGGTTTGAACCTAGGACCTGCCGTGTGGTAGGTGGACACTCTATCCATTGAGCCAATCTGCTTCCCTGTTGTTTGTTTGTTTGTTTGTTTTTTTATATATATATATATTTTAAATTATTTATTTATTTTAAAAAATTACATTAAAAAAATATGAGGTCCCATTCAACCCCACCGCCCCCACCCCCCACTCCCCCCACAGCAACACTCTCTCCCATCATCGTGACACATCCATTGCACCTGGTAAGTACATCTCTGAGCATCCCTGCACCCCATAGTCACACTGGGGCCCAAAACCGGAACCTCCCATGTGGGAAGCAGGTGCTCAACTGCTTGAGCCACATCTGCTTCCCTGCTATATCTTTTATAGATAAGAATCTGTTTTATCTTTTATCTCTTTCTTATCCTTTTGGTTATAAACCAATTCTCATGTTTATCAAATAATTGAGATAGTCCTAAAAATAATTTCTAATCAATTTTTAAAAATCAACTCAGATTTTTTATCAGTCCTTCCAGTAACAGGAATATTGAGGTGCCAAGGTACAGAAGTCCCCACAAAACTGGCCTACACACACACACAGACACACATACATGAAATTTATTGACTAATGTCACTGAAGAGTAAAGAGGGGGAGTCAGAGCTTCTCGATGAGTGAAGTCTATGACAAGCTGGAGGTAAGAATTTACACAGGGAAGGGATAAGATGGGGGCATAGGGATACCACAAAGGGTTTTGTGGGCTTGAGGGGGGCTAGGGTTGGGAGGATGGGTCAGATGACCCCAGAAATTGGGGGGAGGGCTGGGGAGAACTGTTGAATATGGGAGAATGTCAGGTATGTTTGAAGCTATACTGTTGAGAAAACTCTTTAGAAAATGTAATAAAGAAGGATCACGAGTTTAAGGTGCTTAAGCGCGGGGCATCTGGTACAGGGGCAAGCTTCGAGGGAGTATGTGAGTGCTCATTTTATCGCAATGTGTTATATCATTGGGTGGAGGCCCATACAATGAATGTGAAGGTGTACCCACATCCTGGGCCGACCTGATGTTCCCAAAGAGAGGGAATTGTGTCTCTCGAGAGGATAGAGAGGATCGCTGGCTCCCAATTAGTTAGGGCAGTCTAGTATGTCAAGCCCTCAGCATTGTTGCAGTATCTGTAAATCTGGTTCTTCAAGTACTGAAGATTGAGTGTCATGGTGTGCCCTGAGGGGAGGGGAGAAAGGTATAGCATGGAGGGAAGCAGGGTAACTTGGGGGGCAATGGAAGTGCTCCACAAGATCATGCAATGATGGACATGTCAACTTACATCTGAAGTGTATAAAAGTCTATAAACTAAAATGTAAACGGCAATGTAAGATATAAGGAAACTAAAAATTTAGAAATGTGTACAGTCTAAAATATAAACAGTAATGTAAACCGAAATGGAACCATGTTTGATAGCTATGTTTCAAAATTTGTACATCAGCTGCAGCAAATATAACATGAACATGTAAAGAGATCATTGCTGGGGAAAGGGGAAAAAGGTTTGATGTTGGATATCTGGGAGCCTCCTATATTGTGTATGTGAATTTACTGTGATCTAAAACTTTTTTGAAGACAAAATTAAAAATTAGAAGAAAAAAAAGAAAGGATGTAGACACTGAGGAAGAAATGAAAGTACCTTGCCACTGTACACACAGGGCAACACCTATTACACTGATGAAAGGCAAAACGTTGGAAACAAAGCTTTGTAATATTTTTCATTTTATTAATACATCAGTGTTACCAGGGTTTTGGTACCGTGTCTTTGTGAGATATTTGTCTCTGCTCTCCTCCCTGTAATGGGTACATCCTGGCCCCTCATCCTTGCCTTAAATGACTACAGCCATTCCAGGGTCCACATCCTTATCCCACACTCTACAGCAGGATAAAGACTGTCACCTCTGATAGCTCATAGGGAACCATGAAGAAGTTTATTTCCAAGAGAAGCACGAGCACATATTTCCTTGTTTCTTATTGGCCCAAATAAGGTCACACTCCTATCCCCAACCAATAACTAAAGCCAGGGACTGGAATACCTTGAAGCTGGGTGGGAGTTTTCCAGAGGAATATTTGGATGCTGTTGGTGGGAGAAGAGGAAATAGAGGCTGGAGTGACCACTAACAAATCTCTATCCCATTCCCACTGGCGTTTAGATCTTCAACAGAGCCAGAATCTCCTAAGTCCCACCCCTCTCCTCATACACACTTAGCCCTTCCTTATTTCATTGTTGTAACAGCTTTTTCCAACTTATCTCCTGAATACTTTTCTCCATTAAAGATTTTTAGCATAACTTGCTTTTAGCCACAATCTCTAATATGCAACTCCAATAATGTTGCCCCTGTCCCACTGAAAATCTTCAATGGTTCATTTCCACATCATAGATAAGGTTCATCCACATTATCCTGTCATTTAAAAACTTAAACAATCTGGCCTAGTCTACTATTTGACTTTTTTTCTTGCTCTTCCCCTTGCTCTTTCCAGAAAACATGTTCTTTCTTACTTCTACAACTTTGAAAACATGGTTTCCTTACATCCGGAAATAACTTTTCATGGTTCTGATAACTAAGTAATATTCTTTACGCTATACTTCTGCATGCTTATGCCTATTTCTGTGAATTATAACTTTTCAGCAAAACACAAATAATGGTAATATTTACTTGAGTACATATTTTGTTCATTAGTTTACTCATCGATCATGGTCTATAAGCCCCTTCATTCCCAGGTGCCCACCTACTTCCCTAGCCTCGACTTACACCCTCCTCCTTCCTCTGGCTTGCCATGTTCCCACCACAGTGGCCTTCTTTCATTTCTAAAATGCTCACTCCTGTTTTCTGCTTTATGGACTCCATACACATATCCTCTACCCAGAAGCTCTTTCCCCACCTCTTCATGTGGATGAATCTTACTCATCCTTCAGGTCTCCCCTCAAATGTCACTTTTTTAAGAAAACCTTCTCTGGCCTTGTGTTGTATGTTTTTACTGGGTCCTTTACTTTTCCTTTTTTTATTTCTGTTGTAATTAATCATTCATTTGGGCATCTCTTTAATGCCTATTTCTCCTAAGCCATTCTAAGTGACTAGCATAGTGACTGGTACCAGTGGGAACTCCATTCTTTGTTGAATAAATAATGATGGATATTTTTTCCCGCAGTAGTGCTTTCCCCCCCACACTAATGTTCTCTTGCTAGCTAGGCATGGCTTAATCTAACATCAGTTTATCTTTGGATTAAACAGTGCACCCAAATTATTTCATTAGATTTAGAAGTGTTCCAGGAAAGAGACATAAACTACCAACTCTAGAGTTTGAAAGTAACTTCATTTTCAGTCCATCTGGGCCCCTTTCTTCTGTCCTTGATCATTTTACCCACCTAATAAGTGACTCCCATTTGCTACTTCATTTCCTCTTTCATGTTGTTTTTCCTTAAGGGCAACACATAAGGTAAAAGATTATAAGTATTAACATGAGCTCATCTTTCTCATGTCTCAACTTTTCTGATCAGTAGGTTGATTCTTGTTTTTTGTTGATTTGCTTTATTTACCAAACTCTTTAGTTTTGAACTAGATCTAATGAAATGCTATTTTTAATCAAATAACAAAAGTCCAACTAGCCATCCAAGTAGACTTCAAAATTCTTTCAATTTTGCCATTATTTTCTGAATATTTCAAGATCTATTTAGTCAAAATAACTGGTGGTAGAGCAGTTTCAGAATGAATTTTAGAGAAACTAATTATATATATGTGTATATATACACATATATATATATTTTGATGTGATATATTAGGAAACAGAATAGACAGGAGATATCTATAAATAGTATGAGATTTATAAATTTGTTTCACATGACCATGGGGATGCATTAATTCTGTAGGGCAGTGCAAGCCAGAAACGCAGATGACAGTCCTTGTTGAATTCCCCAGGAGATGCTGGCTACCTGAAGTAGAGATAGGGATTCTCTCCTTGACTGCTGAAATCATTTCTCCTTTTAAGGCCTCCAGCTGATTGGATGTGATGTCACTCATTGCTGATGACAATCTCCTCAGCTGACTGTAGATGTAAGGGGCCACCTGAACAATCAACTCACTGATGACTAAAGTCCATGAAATGCCCTTGTGTTATAGTTAGCCCATTGCTTACTTGACCAAACAACTGGGCACCATTACCTGGCTGAGTTGACACATTAGCCTAACCATTACATGTGGTAATATTTATTATTTCAGATTTCAGCTCAGGCAAAGCCCGTGGAGAATTTCCTATTTGATTTTGTCAATTACTGAAAAGACAAATACTAGTTTTCATTATTGGGATATAGTGAGCCAAAATGATACTTTCATATTTACTGTTAAAGAACTTGGTGAGTTAAATGTAGAGTGGGAACTCTGAGTACATAAATGTGATTGCCATCAAAAAGCTGTCAGAATCAGCACTGTTATGGAAATGGACCAGGTTAGGCACAGATGGAATGGCTGTAGAATTTGCAGCAGTTAACCAGGGTCTTTGCACTGAACTCTGTCTTCCCAGAGATGAGGAAAAGGAGTAAGGCTGGTACCATTCACAGAAGTGCTGTGAAAGAGCCCATTGTAGTACAAATAGATACTGTAGTTGCTATTGGTGAAATCTGTGTTTAGGTGGGAAAGACAGTCAACTTCTTCTCCCCTCATGACAAAGAGGAATCCTGCCCTACAAGCACTGATAAAGGACCCCCAGATCCCTGAGAAGAGAATGCTGACCACAGTCTTAGAGAATCCACTCTTCTGGTGGGGTACCATTGATTTCAAGCCTCCCAGTGTGATTCCTAGGTAACTAAGATTGGCAAACCCACAGAGTGAAAATGTAGTAATGATGTCAGCTCTCTGAGAAATCCACTGTCTCTTACCCCTGAACCACTCTTCCACTCCAGAGAGACAATGTGCTTGTATTCAGACAGTTGCTGGTAGGCCACAAAATAATTTATAAAGTACTTGATCCCCACTATTTCAGGCACTATTGGACAATCTGCCCCTTTCACACCCATCATAAAGACCATGGACCTTAGCATATAGGATCAGATGACCTGGAAATTGAGCCCCTGCATGTCTATCAGTTCCCTTAGCCAGCAGAGGTGAAGGCCAGTATAGCCAAAAAGGCAATCAGATTGGCAGCTACATTAGTCACAAGACCCATGGCATCTGTGGCTCCATTGCTGGTAGCTTCCAGGAGATTATTCTCCTTCCCACAGGGCAGTTTGACACCCTTCTCACTCTTGAACTTAGACTTTTCCATTTCTGTATATACCAGCTTTGGGAAGGCAAGAGATCAAGGGGCAGCCATTACCAAAGCAGAAATAAAGGCTCCTGGGACAATCCAAAAGGATATGAACACTCACAACACTGTGCCTGAAATGGTGGCAAACATGCCAGTCATTACTATGTGCAATTCAGAGGGTCATGTCTGCAAGGTATGGATGGATGAGCAGAGGAGCCTCTGTCATACCCACAGAGATGTTTCCCGTTACAGTCACGGTCTCTGTGGCTGCGGTGCCCGTGGTGACTTGCAAAGCCAGGTGATCTTCTAGACTGCTCACTGCACAAGGCCCAGGTAGTAAAGAATAGATATTGTTCATCCAACAAAAAGGCTGATTGCTAAGGTTGAATAACAAAGACATTCTTGACTAACATAATCCCCAAAATAAAAATAGATCCAGCTACAGTATAGTCCAGGAAAATCTGAACCTGGTTTCCCGGTCATTGAAATGCAGTTAATCCAGGATGGGTTCTGATAACCAAGAACCCAAAGATAAACTGAAGACCTAGGCCCCAAAACATTGCCCTCCAGGATACTAAATGGTGATATTTGGAGCAGGCAAAGAGAATGATGTGAACATGCAGGTTTCTGTGAAGGAGATCACTTCCTCTGCCCTTTTGGCTGTGTCTAGAACTGAACCAGCCATTAGGATAAGGCCAACCAAGGCAGGAACTCTGGGCACTCATTCATCCAAAGCTTCAGGTAGACGTTTTCAAAGGATTTCAGACATGTTATTATTATTATTATTATTTTACTAAATAACCTATTCAGTAAGTGATGAGCCAGGACAAAGAGTATCAAACAGGTGAGAATGAACAAGGCCAATGCCCCCTGGAAATTCAAAAAGCAAGCTACCAGGAAATAGGCAGCATATATGATATACAACAGGCCGAAAAGGATCCTCTTAAACAAGACGGTATGTGTTTTGCAGAAATTTCTTGTCTGATGAAAGGCTGTGGGTTCCTCCTCTTCTGAGTGGGAGAGCCCAGCCCAGCCACTAGGCTGACATTGCTCCTCAGTCTTCTTGGTTCCCTCAAGGTTTAGCCCTTCTTCTGTGAGCTCCAGTCCCAGGTACTCTGTGCCAGTCTCCAGGATGGACAGAGCAATGCACCTTCCTCCACTTGTTTTGTCCATCTCCAGTTCTTGTTAACTCTTGTTTCCTTCAGGCTCCTTAGTGAATGGAAAAGAAAAACTCGGCTCCAGGTCACTCTGACTCCCAAGGCATGGGTTCATTATCTCATTGGCTTGCCTTTACATCTATCACCTGGCCTTCGTGGGCTCTTCCTCCCTTTGATAATTGCCAGTCCTGGGGCCAGGTACAGGCATAACGATAGGCACAGTTCTAGTGTTCTGTCTAGGTGAGATGATGCCAGTAGATATTTCTTATTCACCCTAGGGCATTTTTCTCTAAGGCTATAGAACAAAAGACTGTCTTCTAACTTCAAAAAATAGGAAAGTAGAAACTATGTCAACACACATGCTCTCTCTGTTCCAATGGAAATGTTATAAATCTGGGTTGCCCGAGACAGTAGCACCAGCCACATATGGTTATTAAGCACTTGAAATGTGGCAAATGCCACTGAGAAAGTGAATTTTTAACTTTATTTAAAGTAAATTAATTTAAATTTATATAGTCACACATGGCTAGTGGCTACCATATTGGAAAGCCTAACTTTGCATACTCAAAGTGATGGATGAATGGGCTTCTGGATTTGTTAAAGAAGAGTCAAGAAGTGATTGTTAATTCTGGTCCTCTCCTTGTTTCTTATTTAGGTGTGGGGAAATATTCAAGAGCAGGAACTTGTTTCTAATAGGATGTGCTGGCTACATGGGACATACAGTGCTCTAAATATTACTTGTTACCTCCTCTGAAACACTGAAAGATAGACTTCCCAAAAAATAATTCATTAAGCTGTTTAAACAGATATACTCAGTTTCTTCTCTCTCATATGGCTGAGATGCAGGGATGTTTAAAGGATTCCAAATCATACCAAAAATATGAGACTGTATTATGGCTGAGTGTTCGTAGAATTATTGCACATCCACCTAACTCATCGCCTTTTAAGTCACATCTTTGTTTAATTTTCAAGAATGAAATGATTCATAGTCATTTCATTCATGGGAATCAGCACCAGTTCATTTCTGGGAGTTCAGTCACCAGCTTCTGGAATTGAGGCACAATAGCTTACTATAAACAGGCTCTGTGCAGGAGCTTTCAGTCTTATTTCCCCTTGGGAAAGTATCCATAATTTCATATTTGATCTCATAAATCAGATTCCGGAAGACTATTTCTTGACATCATTTGTGTTATTCCCTGTAGGTTTGATATGGAAAAATAGCCTGTTCATGTTCAAAGTGCTAGATTAGATCAGGCTGTATCTTTCTGCCTGCTGGAGCCCCACTCCTCTGTAGTCAGAATTTAAGGGTGTCTCTACCTTAGAACCATGAGAAATGCCTTGGGGGAAAGGTAAATTTGGAGGTACGTTAGGCAGAGGAACTGAAAATTGATCTCCTTAAAGCACTGATTTTTATCATGCCCATGTTTCAGAAGCTTGCTCCTTTCAGATACAAGACCTGTATTCAAAGCCCCCCAAGACCAAGGCCAGTCTTAACCCAGCAAAAGCCCTTGTCCCTCACATTTAAAACTTTATCTATGTGAACTTTGATGAAAATTAATATCAAGGGAAATGTTGATGGCAAAAGAAAAGATTTTATTAAAAAAAAAAAGAGCATCATGCAGTGTGAGCATTCTCAAAGACAAGAGTGGTTACCTGCCTGGAGCCCACATGGTTATTTCCCGTTCAGAAGTACAAAGGCATTTCTCCTCATGCTGTGACTGGTTTCCACGTTCCGATTCCAATTACTCTCTATGCACTTATTGAGCACCTACCACATGCAAATGACTAGGTTTAGAGGTACGGGAGAATCCATTTCTACCCTTGTTGATTGCATAAGCCATGCACTTTTAAAAATCACTTTTCTTTAAAAAATTTCAAACACATAAACTTGAGAGGTCAATATAATGATGATGCTCCATGTACCCATCACCCAGCGTCAACAGTGTACAGGCTTTTGCCATGCTTACACCATCTATCCTTTTTTTTATTGTTATTCTGGTTATTGCTAAAGTATTTTTAAGCAGATCCCAGATTGTGTGTGTGTGTGTGTGTGTTATTTTCCCTAACATATTCGGACTTACCTCCAAAAAATATTGGCATTTTCTTCCACAATCTCAGTACCATTATCACACCCAATACAATTATTCCCTTGGTATCCTCCAATAACCAGCCTATGTTATAATTTCTCTGCTTATCTCAGAACGTCCACTTAAAATTTGTTCAAATCAGGAACCACGTAAGGGACACATATGTAGGTCATCCCATTCTCTAAGCATTCTCTTTCTGCCCCAAAAATTAAGGGAGACTTTGGGGAAATCGTTTAACCCTGCCGATCCTCAGTTTTCTCATATAAACTATGGGAATAAAAGCAATACCTACTCCTAAAGCTGGTTGTAAGGATTACATTTTGTAATCTCTGTGAAAAACATAACATGGTATCTGGTACATTGAAAAGATGTTAACTATTTTAATTATGAATAATGTATATGTAATGCTTCATATAGTACCATGGTCTAGGAGGTACTTAATAATGTTAGCTGTTTTATCATTGTCATTATAAATTATTTTGACTGAACTGATCAGAGAATTTCATCGGGCAGTGTTTGAAGGATGAAATAAAAAGGACAGGGACCCCAATGCACTGAGGCTCAGAGTCATCTGATAAAATTATTCTCTTTTTAGGACTAGATCATAAGCTTCAAGGTGGCAGGAATATGTGAACTCCTGTATCTGTAATATGAAGCCTTCAAAAATGAGAGAGTAAAAGACACTGCACAAAACCTGACTTCATATCCTTTATTGTACAGTCCCCTGCCTCCACCCCTGTGATACCCACATATCAACAACGAAAACGTTACCCTCATTACCAGCTCTGGACAGTTGTCTCTGTCACCTCCACTGCTTAGATTGCTTGGATGCCTCCCATTCACCAATATAAATGGGACCAGTCCTTCCATGCCTCACTCATTCCTGTCTCCTCTGGGAGAACCTTTCAGAGGCTATTCCACCCTACATTGCTGTCTTAATTTCCTAGCTGCTAAAACAAAATACCACACAATGGATTGACTTAACAATAAGAATATATTGGTTCATGGTTTCAAAGGCTAGAAGGCTTTCTTCTTCCTAGGATCAGTATACTCTGGCTGGCTGGCAATCTTTCGGGTTTCTTGACTTTTCCATCACATAGCTGTTGATGGCCAGCTTCTGCCAGCTTCTTGTGGCTTCCTCTCTGTGTCTGATTTATTTTACTTATATGGACTTCAGCCATATTTTATTAAGACCCACCCTCATTCAGTTTGGGAACACATTTACTGGTAACATCTTTAAAGGCCCTATTTACAAATGGGTTCACACCCAAGGATTGGGTCCTGAACATGCCTTTTGTGGGAACCTGAGTCAATCACCCAACAATAACTCTTTTCCTTTTCTCAACACTTATGTCATTTATTATGTATCCTACAATTTTATATTGTACTTTATAAATTTGTAGGTTGTCCTGAGTTATAGTATTTTCCTAAATTTCCATCTTATGTTCCCCAATGAAATTGTAAACTCTCTGATGGCTGGGATGGTATTTTCTTCCTATCCAACTTCAGTGCTCCTATTCCCCAACATCCACCCTCAGATGCAAACATCTAGAACAGGAGTAGACATATCGTTAATCTCTAAAAAATACTACCTACTAATATAGCATCTCCTCATGACACTTTTTCAGTGTACTTGGAAACTTAAGTACATAGGCATCAATACACTGTCAAGAAGAGGTTGGTTATGGCTTTTTGCTCGAAAGAACCCTGCATATACATCCATTACCACTCATCACACTGCATTATGATTGTTTGGTTATGTGCCTGGGTCTCAGACTGACAGGCGCTGGAAACAGAGATTATGGATTTTCACCACCGTTGCCCCAGGACCTAGTATAGGGTTTGAAATATAATAGATGCTCAATCAATATTTTTGAACTACGATGACTAAAAGAAATACTAGGTGACCTAATGTGATGAAATTCACTGGTTGCTTTTGAACAAACAGATATTTGACTGACTTTTGGCCTGATTTAGCCAGAGCATTAAGATGTTTGAACAGTTACAATGAAACACATTTTTAGAAAGTAGACAAAATTAGACAAAAATAGGAATGTAAAAAAAGTTAAAGAGAGCCATTGACTACTAATGGATTTATTGTTCTAATCAGGGTTGTCATTGAGCTTTCAAGGTTGTAATCCTAAAGAAAATCTGTAACCATAGAATTTCAGGCAGAAAGGAGAGCAAACTAAACTGTAAAGCCTCTTGATACTGCCTAATTCGTGCTAATGAAATAGTTCTCCTCTATCTTCTGAAAGCTCAGTTTTGTTCCTGTTTCCTAATGTAGCAGCCACAGCAAGGCAGCTTCAGGTCCTGGAAAGTACAGGAGAAAAATCCTCTCTGCTCCTGCTATAGGTGTATTTCTTCCACTATTAGGGGTGGAGCTCATCAACCAGGTTGAGGCATGTCCATTCCATGTTCCACATACCTTTTTCTGAATCCTGCACCCAGGTGTAAATCAGACACCTCCATGCTGGTATTTGAGAGAAGAGTTGGCATTTCAGTATTTTTTAAACTCTGACATCTTGTGGTTCTATGGCACAGCCAAAGTAAGGAAAGAGTTTGTTACCCAGTTACCTTCATCCTTTGAGCCAAAAAGAGGTCCTTCCTTCCAATTCACTATACTTGGCTATTGTATAGTTTGAAAAAAAAGAGCTCTCTTAAAGAGCTGGGGAAACTGGCAGTGATGATTTAACATAACTTAGTTAATTCTCTCCTGCCATGACTCCCAGCTGATATGCTTAGAGAATTATTGCCTTTCATTGTTCATTGAGATATATCTTTCTGAATTTCCACTGATGTAGCATGATGTATTACGAAGAAAAATATTATGATTTTAATTGCATTTTGGCATCTTAAAAGAATATTTCACACTGCTTAACATCTGCAGTCAACAGATGTTTAAACACAACTCCCTCAATGACTAAACTTTGGCAAAACGTAAAATAGTTGGAAGAGCTTAAAATTCTAAATATACTTCTAGGAACATGGTAGAGGCAGATGAAGCACTACTTGTATATGTTTTACATTAAATACTAAAATATTACCTTTACCACCCTTCTGGGAAATGACAGATTTGAGGGAAAAAACAAGAATAGCCAGGAGACTTTTTAGTCCTACCCCACCAGCTATTCTATAAGTGGGAGTGTGACTTATAGTGACTTTTAACTACAGCGGGGACCATTTTCTGGTGCTGCTATTTATTGTAGTTAACTCTGTAGACTAACAGAAGAAAAGCTGGGAGACAGACAAATTTATCCCTTCTATTTCCTCTTTTGGTTTTCTTCTTTTCTCTGATTCAGGCCCCTAATCGCTTCCATGAGAATAAAGTCTAAGATTAATATCTTGGACTTGACTTCAAAGCCATTGACCAATCTTTAGCAAATTTAGGCAAAGATCCAGTTAAAGCAATGTGTGGAATTGGGGTAGAGTGGCATAAAGGGGATGTGGCCCAACCAATGTTTAACTACTATTGATCAGTTCACCAACTGGCATTGTGTGCTCATAGCTCACAGTCATGTCTAGCACCTTAAAAAAATCCAGACACAGTCATGCATTTCATTTCAATTACAACTTTCAACAATCCATCCCCACTGACCCTTTACAAGAGTTGCTAACTCCAGGATTAACTGAGAGTTGTCTCCTTTCTCTTTGTCAAACTAAAAGCTAATGGAAACCCAATTGCCACTCAAGCATCCAGGAGGCTGTAACAGGAAGAGTGAGAAAACCATTACATTTAATGGTTGAATTTACAGTCACAGGAACTGTAAGGTATTTGAGATTCTGGTTACTATAAGAATGCTTTCAGTAGACACATTTATATCTGAGCCCATTTATCCCTGATCTCCAGGAGCTTAGAGCCCTATTGAGGAGGTAAGAATCAAACACATAAAATAATAAGAGAATAGAATGGATATGTTTATGTAGCTTCTGGGTTCAAAGAAGATGACTTTGGCCAAGAAGAGATAGGATAAGCTTCTTGATGAAATGGATAGGATCAGGATAGTAGAAGTGCAATGGAGATGTTTCCTCAGGAAAGGGGTACAGTTTATACAAAGACATGGAGATTGGACCTGTGTCCTTCAGGGGATCAATGGAGGGTCCTAGCTTGATAGCCAGGAGACGTATGTTAGAGAGCAGTGGATACTAAGACTGGATGGATGAGGGGGCCCAACTACTGATATGCAGAGAAGAGCCTCTTCTTTTCTCTTCCATGCAGGGGCCTTAAATGGAATTATTGCATTTTTCAAAACTGAGTCATCTTTTCTGTAGCCCTCTGACAGCAGAGACCACTTCAAACTGTCTGCAGCTGTCCCCAGCCATCACATATCCTCTGTCCTTTCTACCCACTCTTTTTTTTTTTCCTTCATATCAGAGATGCCCTCCAAAGAACTTTAAAAGGGATCTCATTAAGGAAACCAGAGAGTGAATGAATTCCAAGGTACATTCATAATTTGGCAAAAATTGAGGGGATTACTTGAGTCAAGGGGTAGATGAAGAAGTGGTAGAAATAGGGATTCTTTCTGAGATGGTAGAGAATTTCAAAGGGCTGTGGGGAATTAGAAATTCAGGATACAGGAGGGTGAGCATTCCTGTTTGTGCAAGTATCACAGACTAGTTGAGTGAGAAGATCTTTCAAGTGATGTTTAAACGGATCAACAGGACCCATGACTTAGGTCTGAAACAGAGATTTTGCAGGTGACCCAACCCTTTAGAGATGCCATCTGCAGACAGGGAGGGTGGGATAACTTACCAAACATTACAGTTTTATTTGAAAACTATTAGAGGGTTGGGGAGGCAAAAAAAAAAATCAAAATAATCTATAATCCTACTACTTGAAAATTATTCATGTAAGAAGTGACTCCAATTTCATCATTTGTAGTGGAATTTAATGTTATTCCATACACTGAGATGGGCAAGAAATGGCACTTTATTATTATCATTATTAAATAAAATTAAATCCAATTCTAAGCCTAGGCCCTAACCCCTCTCTCATCCCATCAGGTGATTAGAGATTCAATCTCAGCCATTATTGTCACACCAATCCTTCAGGGTTGGGCAAGTGTCCCAAGATCTCGTGCAGCAACAAGCCGTAGGCATTCAGCCATTGGACTATGTTTATTACTGAAGGGTCTATAGTCTCAGACCACATGGTCTCTTCTGGTTCTGGTTCCTGAGCTGCTGCTTTGAAGCCTGGTAAAATCTGTGGTGGGGCTTAGGAATTGGTAGCTCCCTAGGCCGGCATCTAAGGTCTTCCTCCTCTGGGGAGTGCTGCAATGGAGAAGTCAGGGGATAGAGAGGGGGGCAGCACAGGATGGGGCACCTCTATCCAAGATACACAGATTTCTATCTCATTTCTATTTCAAAGGCCCTCCTTTCTTTCTCCAGTTTCTCCAAGGCACCAAATATAATCTGTGAGTTTATTTTTTTCTTTAAGACATTTATTTCCCTCCCCTCCCCCCCATCTACTCTCTGTGTCCATTCGTTGTGAGTTCTTGTCAGCAGCACTGGCTGCTGGAGAAACATCTCCATTGCACTTCTACTATCCTGATCCTATCCATTTCATCAAGAAGCTTATCCTATCTCTTCTTGGCCAAAGTCATCTTCTTTGAACCCAGAATCTGTGTCTTTTTTGTTGCATCATCTTGCTGCATCAGCTCTCTGTGTGTGTGGCACTACTCCTGCGCAGGCTGCGCTTTTTATGCATGGGGCGGCTCTCCTTGCGGGGCACGCTTGTTGCACGTGGGGCTCCCCTACACAGGGGGCACCCCTGCGTGGCACGGGACTCCTTGCACACATCAGCACTGCTTGTGGTCCAGCTCACCACATGGGTCAGGAGGCCCTGGGTTTGAACCCTAGACCTCCCATGTGGTAGGTGGACACTTTATCAGTTGAGCCAAATCTGCTTCCCTCTCAGTGAGTTTAGGTTTTATAAAATTCAGAACCAAGATCAGAAGTGTCTTGTAGACTACTTTGATTTCTGGCCCTGTTACAAAAATCTCCCTTGTGGTGAGAGGCCACATAAAAGACCTGACCATCTGCTTACAATGGAGGAAGGGAAGAAACACAGGGAAGGCAAACAAAGTTAATATCCCAAAAATTATCCCCCTACACATTGTTGACAGTTTCATAAATATCTTTTCAGAATTTCCTTATGCTTACAAAGCAAAATATCTATTTACACATGAGCTTTTCTTTTTTAAACAAAAAGGGGATCATACTATACATAATAGTCTATAACTTGCTTTTTTTCACAAAGAATAGCATGGATGTCTTTCTAGGTCAACCATATTCCATTCAATGACATTGGGTTTCACTCCATTGATGGATAATCAGCTTTTTTCCATTGTTTTGCTCTCACAATAATGCTTTATCCTACACATTTATGCATGTCTTTGTGCCATAATTTTTCTCTCATTGCTTCCTAAAAGAGAGCTTACTGGGTTGGTCAGTCAAATGGTAAATGAATCACAAATGCTCAGGTTGATTTGCAAGCTCCAGTAAATGGCATACAGGCCCTATAATGAGGGCCTTGGCCAGTTCTGGTAGATGGGTTAGCACAAGCTGATTTTCAAGAAAGACAGATCCCGAAAATGAATTTCTCAAGATCCTAATCTTTGTGAATTTATAGTTGAGTTGGTACAAAAATTATTCAAAACAACTCCTTTATTTTGCCTTAGGGAGTAGAATTCTCACTATATGGTGTTCAGGAAACAATGATCTGGCTTGGTGACACTCAAGTCATTTCCCACTTGGGTCTCAGGTATATCATCTGTAAAATGAGGATGGGACAGACAAATGATCTCTGAGAGACTTACTGCAATGACATCATGCATACCATATTATATGTTCTAGGAATCCATAAATGTGCTTCTCCTGTGGGAGGGGTGATCAGGATGCATCTGTGGGTATATGAAGTGGTCTTTGGGCTAGATTGCCCCTATCATGTCTCTTCAGTCTCATACATTGTATTTTAGTGATACTAAATTTGTGTTAGCTTGTGTTCACTAGAAGCAGACTCTGAGACAAAGATTCAAGTTTAAGGAGTTTGGAAAAGTGCAGGAAACACCTGTGGGGGAGTTAAGGAAGTAATAG
Organism: Dasypus novemcinctus; assembly: GCF_030445035.2. Taxonomy (NCBI): domain Eukaryota; kingdom Metazoa; phylum Chordata; class Mammalia; order Cingulata; family Dasypodidae; genus Dasypus; species Dasypus novemcinctus. The sequence continues at coordinate 64,924,821 of NC_080682.1, read as the reverse complement.
ATGGAGGTGTGTCATCAACCCAGCTGCCACTGTGATGTCTGGAGTTAATCCCCAGGAAACAGTATAAAACACAAGCCTCCAAGCTATTTTACCTGATGGACAAGGGAGCTGGGGTGTTTAACCCCCATCAACACATCTAGCCTCTATGCAAAGACTGAGCTGCCTCCCTTCGCTTAGAGAACAGTCTAAGGTCAAGAGTACAGGAAGAGTTCGCTGGAGCACAATTAAGGAACATGGGCAGGGATCAGCAGCGTCTTCTACACAACTCTTGTTGCACCCCATTTACTCCCCATATTGTTTCACTCTTCTATGCCTTGCTTTGCTCATGTTGTTCTTTCTCCTTTCTTGTTTTGATTAACTTTAATCCTCACACTTCTTGAGTTTGTGTCCTCCTCTGCTAATTACTAGCTATGTGACTATGGGCAAATTACTTAAGCTTGCCTTGGTTTCCTCATTTGTACACTAGGCATAATGATAATTTCACAATTAATTTTTAGGATTAAATGGTAATGAATGGAAAACACTTAGGGCAGTTCCTACTGCATTTCATGTGTTCGATAGGGATCAGGTATTGTTTGCATTATTTATCATGAGCCACCTCAAGTGATGGTTCCTCCAAGAAAGCATCCCTGAGACCCAAGACTGAGGTAAGGTCTCTCGCCCCTCCTAAGGCTCCTACACCCCCTTGGTGGACCTCTGCTTTCGCACTTAGCACATTATGGTGAAATTTTTCACGTACAAGTTTGTTGTCTATGGACAGTGAGTCCCAGGAGGGCACCACCTTGGCTTACTCAGGTGCACCTCCTGCCCTGAGCACAGGGCCTGGGCCTAGCCCTAGAAAGGTGCTTCACAGGTGGGTATAAACAGATACTCTGAATTCATTCAGTCACAAATAATCCCTTCCCTTGAAGGCTTACCCTGGATCAAAGGTAACTTTCACCAAACTGCAGTAATACACTTACTTGATTCTAACGCAGTCCTACTATCACCACCACCCTCCCAAATACTAACACACATGCACATACACACACGTACACACACAAAACACTTCTTAATGTTTCTGAGATCAGGCTGCATCCATTTGAACAAAGAAGTATGTTTTCATCCTTATGTGCCTTTCCTTCAAAAAATAAGCTGTTATTAAATAAATGGTGGGCTCTGCTATCAGAACTGACAAAATATGGTTTAGATCTCAATGTGAAAGATAACTTGAAGACAGTTCTCAGTTCCTCTTCATGTAGAAAGCTTTTTCCTGGGCAGCCTCACCCATGCTGTGGATCTCAGGCTCCCGTCATTCCCTCAACACAATCCCAGGAGCTGTTTCTGCTGAGTCTCTCTGGCATCACTCTCATTCCATGGGGCATGGGTAGACGGGGCAAGCTGGGGGGTTCCTAAGAGTGGAAAGGGGACAGAGGAGTCCTGTTGTAGCCATATTGCCAAGAGGTCTGAGGGTGAGTACAGAGAAGTCAAATCAGATATCAGGACGAGACAGCAAAGATGGGAAATGAGGTCCAAGTTCAGGAATGGAGTAAGAATAGCAAGAAAGTGGGAAGTAAACCTGGTGTAAGGTTCAGATCCAGCCAGGATGTTATCCTGTGTTAGATGACAGCTGCAAGCCATGTGAGTGAATTGGCCTGGAATGGGCACCTCAAAACCAAGATTCACTGCAGAAAGAGCTCTACCAAAGAGGGCCTGATAGATGAAGTCATTGGGGGTGGGAGAAGAGAAGGCATCAGCAATAAACAAAGGGCCTTGGGAGGGTTAAACATGAAACTAAATTCAATTTTGGTCCAAAGATAACTCTAAAAATATAAAAATTTAGAGAATTGGCTTGCTAATTTCATTAAACCAGAAGAAGAACTTTGTAGCAATAAGATAAAAAACAAACATGTATTTGAATCCTGGCTCCTTGACTTACTAGCTGGAAGAATTTGGGCAATGTGGACAAGTAACTTCTTTCAGCTTAAGTTTTGCATCATGAAATGCAGATAATAACGCTGGGCTGTTTTGAGGAAACAATGAGATCAGATAATGACAGTAATGATTTATTGAATACTTAATATGTATCAGGCACAGTAGTAGGGATTTTCCCGTACTTTGCCTTATTTCCTATAACATTCTTGTGAGGTAGGTACTATCATTCTCATTTTACACATGCAGATTGAGTCTTTGTGCCATTACGAAAACGTGCCATGTCCCATAGCTTGGTAATAAATATAAATCTGATCATGCATGGAATAGAATGGGTGTTTAACAAATTGAGTTCCCCTTTCACTCAGCCTGCAGTGCTCGCCATAGGCGATTTTAACATCATGTGCTTATTGAAGATAAAAACCCCTGGAAGTGTGTTCCCTCTCTGCTGGCATAGGATTTGTTAACTATCATCTTGTTCTTTGTGATTTGATAGCCTCTTAATTCACTGAGGCCATGACCTTATTGTAATGTGTTGACTTCCTCTGCTGACCTCCATCTGCATTTGTCTGTGGCTGTCTCTCTCAGTGACATTTCCTCCTCTGCCTAATTCCCAAGACAATTTGTTTCTTGTTTGAGCTTGAGCAGCCTAAAAGATAATGTCAAAATCAATCAATCTCCCAACAAGCTTTGTAAATGCAATCCCTTGGCTTTACATAAAGGAAACTCCCTGCCACCCAGCTTGCAGGGTTGGAGGGGCTCTGCAAGAGAGAAATATGAGGCTAGAATACTTCCTAAAATATGGCATCTCACATGTGGTGGACTCAGCCTCAAAGCACCTAGGTCCCAGTGTGGGACGATGGCAGCTGAGGAAGCATCACCTAGGATTTCTGGGAGTTGAAGGTGGGACATGGGAGCCCTTAATCCAACGTGGATAAATGAGAGCCACAGGAACAACTCTGGAGTCCTTTTCTCCCTCAACATGGCCTTGATTTGGGGGAAACAATGGTGCCTTTGGAGGCTTGGACAGGTTTCCGAGGAGAGGAGAAGGCTGGGCTCTCATGATTACCACCTCCCTCAAAAAACAGTGCCAGAGGATGCAAGCCAACAGCCACGGGCTGAATGCAGCATGCTGTGGATTTGCCTTGTAAAGTGTTTGTAAAAAAAATTTGAATTAGTTGCAACATTTAAAATGGCAGATTTCACATGAAAGGCCAGCTTTCTGGCTTCCCTTGAAAACTCACATCTGCCAACCCTGGGCTGGCATTCCCACAGGGCAAGCACAGGCTGAGTCTTAGGAAGCCTCCTCAGATGGGGTAGGCAGCCTCCTGAGCGCCTGGGGTCTCCACCTGGCCCCACAACTCACTTAGGTTACCTGCTTGGCCCCTGTGGGCATTTGAGTTTCAAAAGAGGGAATGGACTGGAAAATAACAGTGGGGTTTAAAAAAGACTCCTAGTCTATAACAGGAAACATAGAAGGTTCTTTATATAACCATGACCTTTACATATTATTACCCCTGTTTGACAGAAAAAGAAACGGGAGACCAGAAAAGTTAACATGCTGAAAATCACAGTTGATAAGTAGTAGAACAATAATTTAAGGTTGGGTACCTTTGGCTTAGAGTAGTGTAACCACTAAATCCTGCAATGGCCTCCTCCGGGATCTGCTTCCCCCGTATGAGTAGGCTACCCACATGTTCCTGATTCTTCAGGGCACCTGATGCCCTGTTAGGTGCCAGGAGTAAATGTTATGGCAGTAGCCGTATGTAATACCAGGAAAATCCAAATGGGACCTCACTTTCCTTCCCCCTCTGGCTGGCAACCTCTCTGTTCTCTGAGTCCCTAATGAAAATTTGTATGGGGATATTCAAATAGGATATTGAATAGGAAGTTTCAAAGGAGTTTCAAATAGGAAACTCCTGTCTATCCCTGAGGCTACCATTTGCATTAAGGGAAAAGAGATGGGAGGACTGTCAGTTCAGCAACTCAGCAGCCATCCGCGCTTCACATGACAGGCCTGAATTTTCAGTCTCATTAAATTATTTCAGGTCATCTGGTCACAGTCTTTGTGGTTGCCTAAATGCATATTTATGTCCCAGGAGTTATTACCATTTCTATCTTGTGCTTTACTGCTCCCACCATCCCATCACCCTTAATTGCTCTTGCAGTGCTTCCTATCAAATGTAGAAGTCCTCCTTCCCCAAGTTATTTCTGAGAGCCCCCAGGGGCTGCCCCATGTGTATCCGATACTTTTCCTGTGGATTTCTACATGATTTCTGCCTTGTTCTGTCAGAGTTTCCTGGTGAGCCACTTTTGTTGAGCACCACAGTCTCCTACCTGGCACCACTGCCAAGGAGTGTCAAGGTCAAGGTCATGGCTACCAAGTCTCTAGCATGTCTCAGCGTGGCTACCAAGCTCTGTCCCATAGGATTCAGAGGACAGGCCATGGGGAACTGGGGCTGGGAGAAATCTTGGTGTGACAGGCTCAATACTGCTAAAGTTTTCTCATCCCCTCTATTATTACTGCACCAAGATTGTCTGCCTGATGTCCTCTTCTCTGAGTTCTCTTGAGGAGGTTCCTCACTCCCTTGCTGTCTTGCCCACACTTTGCTCAACTGGATCTCATTAATGCATGTGACAGAGTCAAGTTGGGTCCCCTGAAGTCTTTTTTATTTATTTTTTATTTTTTTTAATTTTACCCTGAAGTCTTAAGTGGCAGTATTTTATATAATCTTGTGCCCTTAAAGCCAAAATAATTTGAAATAGGCTTATTGCACAGCCTCAGCCCAGACACAGGTTGGCTTAAGAATTCCTTTGGGTGCTTGAGTATGCAGTTTCAGTGTCCTCTTTCCTAAAGAAGTCTTGTGACTCAAAGGAAATTTGGGGGCTTGGATTCCTGCTCAGTGTGGTCTGAGCAACAGGGCTATAGCACTATGGTCACTGCTGCAATAGATGGGACTCCTGAGCCAGCTTAAGCAACAAGAGGGAATGTATATAGGGAAGTGGAATCCAACGACAGGGATAAAGGAAGGGACTGCAGCCATGTATTAGTTTCCTAGGGCTGCCCTAGTTTCCTAAGACTGGGGGGGAAAACATTACCACTAACTGGATGGCTTAAAACAACAGAAATTCACTCTCTCTTGTTACGGAGGCTAGAAGTCCAAAATCAAGGGGTCTCTCTGAAGGCTCTAGTGGAGGAATCCTTTGCCTCTTCCCAGATTCTGATGGTGACTAGAAATCCGTGGTGTTCCATGGCTTGTACCTGCCTAGTTCCAGTCTCTGTCCATCTTCCAAAGCCTGCATGTCTGGACCTGTGTCTGTGTCTCTTCTCCTTTTCTTATAAGGACACGAGGCAATCCAATATAAACTGACCTTGGTTTGATTTTATCTGCAAAGAACCTATTTCCCAATAAGGGTCAAAGTACTGGCAGTTAGGATTTTAACATATCTTTTAGGGTACATGATTCAACCCGTAACAGTCAGTGAACTGTCTCTTTTTTCTGTCTTCATCTGTGGAGTGGTTACATTCTCTTCTTTACATTTCTCTTTCTTTCTTTCTTTTTTTTTTTTTACTGCTGTGATTGTTTTATTTTTTTAAATTCATTTTTAAAAAATATTACATTAAAAAAATATGAGGTCCCCATTCACCCCCACTGCCCCCACCCCACCACTCCCCCACAGCAACACTCTCCCCCATCATCATGACACATCCATTGCATTTGGTGAGTACATCTCTGGGTATCGCTGCACCTCATGGTCAATGGTCCACACCATAGCCCACACTCTCCCACGTTCCATCCAGTGGGCCATGGGAGGATCTACAATGCCTGGTAATTGTCCCTGCAGCACCACCCAGACAGCTCCAAGTCCCAAAAACGCCGCCACATCTCATCTCTTCCTCCCATTCCCCGCACCCAGCAGCCATCATGGCCACTTTTTCCACACCAATGCCACATTTTCTTGATTACTAACCACAATAGTTCATGAATAGAATATCAGTAAGTCCACTCTAATCCTTACTGTATTCCTCCTTCCTGTAGACCTTGGCTTGGTTGTGTCCATTCCACATCTATGTCAAGAGGGGGCTTAGATTCCACATGGATACTGGATGCAGTCCTCCTGCTTTCAGTTGTAGTCACTCTAGGCTCCATGGTGTGGTGGTTGACCTTCTTCAACTCCATGTTAGCTGAGTGGGGTAAGTCCAATAAACCAGAGTGTAGGAGCTGAAGTCTGTTGAAGCTCAGGGCCTGGGTATCATATTGTCAGTCCAGAGATTCAGATCCCCTAGATATATCTTAAACCCCAGCACCACCTACAATTCCAGTAAAGTAACAGGAAAGGCTTGTGAAAAGAGATCACATCTGAGTCCAGCTCCATCACGCAGAAACACATTTCTCTTTCTTTACAGACTGTTTCTCTCTGCCTTCTTAGTTCATAAACTGGAATATGATCATCCCATAGCTCTGAGGTTTATATTTACGAGTTCCAGAAATATACAAAACTCATCATGTCTTTTACAATCCCAATTTCAATGGCCACAGGAGAGAACCTGATTGTTTCCATTTAGGTTGGTCTTCACCTCTGGGCCAGCTGGCTCTGCCCAATCCAGCACATCCTCCTCTGTGGATCAAAGGCAGTTCCTGGAGAAGTTCAGGGTGACCTAAAGGCATCCATTCTACCTGACTATAGTTTTTTCCATCTTCTTTTTTTTTTTTTTTAAGATTTATTTATTTATTTATTTATTTCTCTCCCCTTTCCCCCCCACCCCAGTTGTTGGTTCTCTGTGTCTATTTGCTGCATCTTCTTTGTCCGCTTCTGTTGTTGTCAGCGGCATGGGAATCTGTTTCTTTTTGTTGCGTCATCTTGTTGTGTCAGCTCTCCGTGTGTGCGGCACCATTCCTGGGCAGGCTGCACTTTCTTTTGCGCTGGGCGGCTCTCCTTATGGGGCGCACTCCTTGCACATGGGGCTCGCCTCCATAGGGGACACCCTGCGTGGCACAGCATTCCTTGTGCGCATCAGCACTGTGCGTGGGCCAGCTCCACACGGGTCAAGGAGGCCTGGGGTTTGAACCAGGGACCTCTCATGTGGTAGACGGACGCCCTAACCACCGGGCCAAGTTCGCCACCTCCATCTTCTTTTATTCAACCTGTACCTTTCTGGGAAAGCATTGAGACTATGCTCAAAAGAATCACTGAGGTCTAGTAAATAATCATGGTAGCTAAGATATACGGAACAGCTCCTATGTGTCAGCTACTGTATTGAGTGTTTCACAGGGATTATCTCATCTAATACATACAATAAGATTGACCAGTGGTTATTATTATTAGACTCATGTCATAGTGAGGACACCAATGTTTAGAGAGATGGCTGGATCAAGATCCAAATGGAGAGCCGAACTCACCCCAAAACTCAGGCTTGAAAACACTAGATTTAGAGCCAGGCATGCCTGGTTTCAAATCTTGAGGTTGCCACTAGCTATGTGAGCCTTAATTTCTTCATCTGTAAATGGAGATAAAAGTACCTTACCTTTCTTATTAAAATGTTAGGTAATTAAAGACCTTCATTGTTTTCCTCCTTGTACCTGTGCTTTCCTGCCTCACCTAAGTATACCTCTTCTCTTTTTCACTCTCCCTGACTGTAACCAAAGCCTGCAGAGCCTCCCAGCCACCCCCAGATCTCCATGAAAACCTGACCTTAAATAAACAGTTTAAAAAGTAACAAGAAAGCAAGATTTGGAGTGGGAAGACCTCGATTTGAATCTTGCAGCAACATTATACTGATTGCTTGACCTAAGGTAAAGCTTTGTATAGTTCTGAATCGTTATTTCTCTGTCTGTAAATATAAGGATAAGCAAGCACTGAAAACATGTAGAGGTGGCAGTGGTGGTGATGTGTTTCTGTTCTAAGTACTAAACTAAGTAATACATGTGAAATGTTCTAGAAACTCTAAGGCATCACATACTTGGAAGAAATTATTATTAAGGCAGAGGAATCCTGGAATGAACTTTTGGCCTACTGCCTGGTTCTCAGGATGTTTTAGGCAGCCCATTGTTAATGAAGTATTTTGATACTCTTAATTTATAGCTGCAGATGTTTGCATGTCTTACCTTTTTAGGTGGCAGGAATCTTAAGTCTAGGTGTGTCTTTAAAGTTTCTTTACAGAACTTAGAAAAGATGGATGCCTAACAAATGCTAGATATACAGATAGAATTCAGACTTTCTATGCATCTGTCTTTCATGTTTTTGTTGCAATGTTTTTAATTGTCTGGAGATCTTTTGACAATGAGGTGAAAGCCTTTGGAATTCTCAGAAAGACCTGTATAAATAACAAAGATATTAAATTTACAGACTGTGCTAACTACTAATACCATACAAATTTTTGAGTAGCGATGATAACAATAGTTCTATAAGCAAAAATGCTTATATGTCTGTTTCATTCTTTGCATTTGGTAAATGCATCCTATATAGGTCAAATTTCTCTACATTTCTCGATCCCATGTGCCTTAGGGCACATATTGAGATGTCAGACAAAGAAAGGAATGTATAACAACATGGCATCATGAAATGTTAGAAGAACTTAAAGATCATTATGTTCAGTGCCCTCACACTACAGATGAAGAAATTAAGTTTAAGAGACAGGAAGTGACTTGCCTGAGGTCACATAGCAACATAATAAAATTTTTTGATCTCTCCTCTCCTGACAAAATATTTTGATGTCTTCAATATTGCTGACATTTCCTTGGAAAGAGAACAATTTTTTAAAAGAAATTTTTTATTCCAAGGGCCAATGCAATGTATCTTAGGCTCATTTGTTATTGTTGTTGTTTTTAATTTCTCTCCCCTTCCCCCCACCCCCCTTTGTCTGCTCTCTGAGTCCATTTGCTGTACGTTCTTCTTTGTCCGTGGCACTGGGAATCTGTTTCTCTTTTTTGTTGTTGTTGTGTCATCTTGCTGCGTCAGCTCTCCATGTGTGCAGAGCCACTCCTAGGCAGGCTGCACTATTTTTTTTGCTTTCATTTGGGGTGACTCTCCTTGAGGGGCGCACTCCTTGCGCATGGGGCTCCCCTATATGGGGGACACCCCTGTGTGGCACAGCACTTCTTGCACGCAACAGCACTGTGTGTGGGCCAGCTCACCACACAGGTCAGGAGGCCCTGGGTTTGAACCCTGACCTCCCATGTTGTAGGCAGATGCTCTATCAGTTGAGCCAAATCTGCTTCCCTAGGCTCTTTGTATAGATGGGAATGGTAGAAGCAAGCCAGTGGAGGGCAGACAAAAAGAGCTTCCAGGCTCAGCAGTTGCATGTTGGCTGCCTACAGATGCATCAGTAAAGTAACTTATAACAGCACAATTGCACCTAACCAGTGAATTTCCTTAAATAATCATTACTTCATTCAAATAATTATTTCTTGAATACTACTTCATGCCAACCATGTGCCTGGCCTGATGAGGAAATAGATTTGAATTATAGGTAATGATAAGTAACTTTTATAGAACAAAGGTAAAATAGCTCATTGGCTAAGATCATGGACCTTGGAACAAGAAGAACCTCCCTCCCTCCCTCCCTCCCTCCTTCCTTCCTCTTGCATCTGACCTAGCCTCACTCCTCTGTCCTGGACACCTGGTGTCTTCTCTTTCTTTAATTCTGATTTCTTCTTTGTATTTGGAACATTGTCTTATGTTCAAACTTCACATTCATTGCCATGTGAACTCTCAGCCACTAGGGCACTTGACATCCCTAGAATGACAGAGCCGGAAGGGACAGTAGAGATGATCTAGTCATCATACAATACTCATATTACAACTGGGGGACTAAGGTCCAGAGAGGGGATGTGACTTTTTCAAGAACATACAGCCAGTTTAAGGCAGAATTGGTACCTGAACTTATCATCTGTCTTTACCCAGTGCTCATTTCATGGCATCATCTTAACACAGGTGTAAGCAGCATTCTGGAGAACTTAACTTCTTAGAATGGTTCACAGTCTCAACAGATTTCTCATGTACTACTTACTTAGAATCCAAGGAATATTTGGAACTGGAGGGAGCCTTAAGATCATTGAATCCAGTGTTTCTCATTTTGCCAAGGAGGAGACCAAGGCTGAAAGAAATGAGGGAACTTGTCCAGTTCATGCAACTGAAGCAGGGCAGAGCCAGGTCAGGGATTCCAATCTACTGACCTCCAAATCCACATGTTCTCTCTGTACATGCTTATCCTTATTTTTCAAAGTCTACTTTTCAATAACCCATCTCTTTACAGTCACATACACCAGAAGGAATTCCACTTTACAATGCCTGGAAGAGCTTTAAGTGGAATTTATCCATTCTGTTGGCTTTCCCCTGGACAGTTGGTTCAGGCTGGTGCATGGGGAGTGGGTCTATGGATGGATGGCCAATTCTGCCTTTGCAGGTTCCTTATCCTTTCATACTATGTATCATAATTATTGACTTATTGGTGAAACCAGAACCCAAAGCAGAGGAAAGTAAAATTGGGAAGCCGGTGCAGCAATACCTGACCCGGTCAAAACTGAGACCTCATGTATGAGTGGCACTTCTGTAGCTGTCCTGTTTTTCATACTCACAAAATGAACACATGGTTCCATGGCCAGACTGTCTGTTGGGTGTGCCATGTGCATACATGTGTATGTATGTGTGAGAGTGCTGCGTAAATTATGACTCACATATGCAAGGGAAAAATGGAAAGAAACCCATAGCTTTCCCTTACACTCACCCATTCATTTCCTCTGTTATAGAAGAATATCCTTCCAAATCTTTAGGAACCAACCCCTAAGTCTCAACTGCAGCTGCACAATAAAATCACCCAGGGAGCTTTGAAAATAATACTGATGTTTGAGTTCCAGTCCTAGAGATTCCAATGGACTCAATCTGGGATGCAGTCTAGACATTGTGACTTTTTAAAAACTCCCAAGTTATCTAATGGGGAACAAAGTAGAGAATCACTGAATCAGACCAACAAGAACCTTTGTCTGACTGCTGGGATCTGGCCCTTTTGAATTCATCTAGCTGCTGCTAAGTTCTTTGTAGTAACTTTGGAGTAAATACCCTTAAAATATGGTGACACTGCAGAAAAGAAATCCATTCAATTTAATAGAAACATGTTGTGAGCTTTCTAAGGGCCTGGCACTGGAGTGGATGAACTGTGGTAGATGCAAAGGTGTGTGAAAATGTCTGTTTCCCTTGAAAATCATAAGGTAAAATAAGGCATTCAGGCACCTATACAAATCACTACTGCCTGGGAAAGGAGAAATTACTTTGTCCTGGAAAAATACTGGAAGGCCTCTTGGAAGTGGTGGAATCATATTCTGCACCTTGAAGATTATGTAATATGCATGAACATTTTTTTAGTCTTCTCAGTAGAAGTCTCCTTTGTAAGGAGAGGCCTACATAATTGACAAGTTGCTTTAATAAATCACCATGGGATGCAAGTGAGCTGTGGGGTAGTGTCGAGGTTTTGGAAGATGGGAGCTACCATGTATAATAAAGAGTAGGTACAGGGGATCAAGGCTGAATGTTATGTGGAGAAATTGTCAAAAGAACATTTGGTGGCTTTCTGACCAAGAGCAGAGGCTTTAGAGGATATTTTAAATAGAAATCATTTTGAATGAATTGGATATCATGGAATGTAAACCCCATCCTCCATGTTTACTAAGAAATCTTGAGTAAAATGCATATTACTTACTAATTATTTGATGAGAGTGGATTCTGTATGGAAAATAAAACAAGTGTTGAATCCTGTTTTGAAATCAGGATAGAATAAAACTGGAGAATGCACATGGGACAACCATCTTATGCGTAGGATTCCCAGAGTTAGCAAGGAAAATTGCAGGATACTCATCAAATTTGAATTTTAGATAAACAATGAATATATCTTTTATGTGTCATGTTATATTTGGAAATACTTATGTATTAAAATATTGCTTATCTGATATTTGAATGTAACTGGGAGTCTTATATTTTATCTGGCAACCTTACTATGGGTTAGAGTTTGGTAGCATTTTCACAATTATAGGAAGTGAACAAAGGCAAAGAGGAGGGAAAGTGCAAGATGTGTTCAGGAAAGAGGGAGGAGTAGGATGAAAGTGTAGTGTAGGGTGTGTTGGGAGTTGACTGGGCACTAAAGTAGGAAACTAGGCTAAAGCCACTTCCAGACATCATAAATGTGAGTCTGACTGGTTTGTGCTCTGTCAGCAATGGAGAGTCCTTCAGTATGGTAATAGGAGAGAGGATCCTTTTATCCATCATCAATATCAATATATCTGTATCTGCATCAATACGGCATGGTGAAAAGCACTGGACCTCTAAATTTATATTTTAGTTCTGTTGTGTTCCCCCTAAGTGATCTTTGGCAAATTGCTTAACTTCTCTCAGTCTCAGACATGAACTTCTCTCATGTCCCTAAAAAATGGGCATAATTAGGTCTCATTAGGATTCTCTCACTGCCATGCAATTAATGAGCAGATAAGGCACCTTGAATGCATTTTTGAAGGCTTGCTTGGAGTTGCCAGTACTGTGTATAACAACTAAGACTCCCCTGCCACATTTAAAATTCTCTCTCAGTCCATTTCTCCTCTTGCAAAAACCCTGGACTTTTCACCACTAAGTGCCCCATCCTTGTTTCTCCTGCCAAATCAGTAACTTTGTGTATAGTTGGGTGTTGTTATTTGTACAGTGTGTTACAAAGTGTTTTCACACTCATTGTTTCCATTGAACCTTCATAGACATCATTCTGCTATCAAGGGAAGAAAAATCAGAAGGGGTAATAGGTTGGAGATAGCAAGATCATTAAAAGGTTGCTACAATAGTCTAGGCAAGGTGTATTGAAGACCTGAACATGAATAGTGGAAATGAGAGCTGAAAATGGAAGGGATAGATGAAGAGATACAACACAGAAATAAAAACAAAGGGAAACTCTGACGCCCAGGTTTTGGTCTCCTTGACGTTGCATCCATTTCCTCTAGGCACATGTCCTGGATAAGGATGAAACTGGATGCTCCTTGGCAGTTTCAGATGACACCACCCCTAACTTTCCATTGGATAAAGGAAGGCCCAAAATAGCTTCTGGTCCCCTAGGCTGGTGATTACTGGGACTCAGATTCCTGAAAACATGGGGCAGAAGCCAGGCACTTGCCCACTCACCCTCTCACCAGCTGACCTGGGGCATTAGCGCCCTAGTGCCTGCTGACGCAGAGCATCTGCCAAATTCCATTAGTCCCGTGGTCTGGCTAAGCCATGCACGTCCTGCAATGCTGCTAAAAGAAGCCTGCAGGAAGTGGTTGGGAGATGGGGAGATAGTTTTTTCCCACTAAGTGTCAATCAAATGCTGACCGCCTGGTAGTTTGAAGTAGTGGAGGTTAAGAGATAAGAGTATTGGACGGCGCAGAAGACAAAGCCAAGTATTAATCTAATGGTCATTTCTGAAGACAGAGAAAACGTTTCAAACAGTCAACATGGATCACTTGTTTTTCTCTTAAACTTCACAAAGTGTCCTTTGGAGTCCAGGGGATAAGTCAGGCATTAATGAGGTAACGTGTGGGAGCATGTCGCCGGCTCAGAGCAGGCTGCTTGGAGGTGGGATAGGGGAAGAGCCACCTGCCTCCTTACCCATGGAGCTCAATTCTCTGCTCCACTGGGTTAATTGGTCCTCATTTGTAGGTTCAGCCTTCCAGCAGCCTCTAGCTCAGGGGTTTTTAACCTTTTTTGTTTCACGGACCCCTCTGCCAGTCAGGTGAGAACCATGGACCCCTTAGTAAGTCCACACAATACTGTGTATTATTTAATAAATGTATCAAACCCACACCAACATGTCCCCACAAGAATAACACTTTTTGAATTTCAACTCAAGTTCACAGACCCCTTAAGTACCCCTGCTCTAGTGCCTCTCCTATTTCTGCTCACAGAGAATTTGAAGGAATTTGAGGACTTTAATTCAGGAGCTCAGGTTTACAGTGTTAGATTGAGCTTTCTGGTGGTCCCATTACAACTCAATGTTGATTTTAGATCTAGAATTGTTTTTTCTTGTCTCTATGATTAGGCTCCTATGTGTATTCAATTTCCTCCAGTTAATCTGCAAGAATTGGAATCCCATGCCTAAATCCTAGCCTCCAGGTTGGGGCCCTACTTCCTGTAGGCAGAATTCTTTGATACATCTGACACCTGCTTACCTGGAGGATGAGGAGCCTAGGGCAGCAGCGGTTTTATCCTGGCTGCACAACAGAAAGAAGTTTTGAAAAGTACAGATGTCTGGACCCCACTTGCAGAGAGTCAGATTCTACTTGTCTGGGGTGGGGCCTGAGCACAGGTATTTTTCCAGAGTTCCCTGGGCGATTCAAATGCATGGGTCAGGATCAGGGTTGGGGGGGGGGGGGGGACTGGTTGGTATCAGATAGATGTGGCTTCAGTCTAGCTTTATCATTTATTAACTGTGTAACCTCAGACAAGTTATTTAAGCTCCTGTGTGGTCAGTTTCTTCCTTGTCTTTAAAACTACATCTACCTCATGGTTGATGTGTAATACATCTAGTGTGGTATCTGGTACAAAAGAGATATGAAATATCATTACCTATGGCCATGACCTTGTTCTGTGTTCACCCACTTTCTAGGATAATCACCTGGGCTTCTCCCACATGGATCATCTGTCTAAAGCCCATGGATACCACTCTTCAGCTACATGTCTGTAGAATAATCATCACCCATCTATTATTAGGCTCCTGATCCAAACTGCATATTCCAATCCTGACTGTCTCACCTACCAGGATTGTGACTTTGGACAGTTAATTGAATTTTCTGTGCCTTAATTTCCTCATCTCTAAAATTCAGAGTGAAGAGTGTTAATAATACTGCCACCTAGTTTATGGGTTGTTGTAGGATTAAGTGAGTTGATCTGCATAAAGTGCCTGCTTAGAATCCAGGTGGAATCTGAGCCTCCTCTTGACATAAAGGTGCAATGGACACAACCAATCCAGTGTCCACATAGAAGAGGTGGCATTGGATTGGGAAAAGTGGACATAATGGACAAAGGGTATGGGGAAAGGCAGGAAGAGATGAGAGGTGGAGGCGTCTTCGGGACATGGAGCTGCCCTGGATGGTGCTTCACCGGACATTGTAAATCCTCACAGGGCCTACATGATGGAATAGAGGAGAGTATGGGCCATGATGTGAACCAATGTATATGAGGTGCAGAGGTGCCCAAAGATGTACTTACCAAATCCAATGGATGTGTCATGATGATGGGAACGAGTGTTGTTGGGGGGGGGGAGAGGGGGGGTGGGGGGGTGGGGTTGAATGGGACCTCACATATATATTTTTAATGTAATATTATTACAAAGTCAATAAAAAATAAAAAAATTAAAAAAAAAAAAAAAAGTGCCTGCTTAGAGTAAGCACTAGTCATCACTATGGGGTAATGAGCTGGATGTATACCTGTGACATGGGGCAGGAGGGAAGGGAAGATTTTTCCTAATTTGCCTGGCTATTCTTAGAAATGTGATGAGACCCCTTGTTCTCTTTCAGACTCTGTGAGTTCATCCATTTGTCCCTGGCTTCAGTCATTGGCATTCAGATGAGATGGACACTGAAGGATAATGGACTTCACGTGAGAAGTGCAGTTTAGAAAAAGGCACCCTTTTCTTGTAGTGTATCTCCTTCTCCACAGGCCTGGTATGGACAGAGCTGCAGCTTAACTGCCAAGGAGTATTACTAGTGAATAAATAAGGTGCCTTTCTGAGTCTTCCAGAAGAGACCTCCGATGGTCCTGGCTGCTAATAAAATACAAATGAAATGGGCATCCCCTCATTAGAGAAGAGTCTCTGATATTTGCACTGGACAAGCCCAGTTTATCACCAGTCAGCAGAGTAACTATTAAGAGTTTGTAAATGCTTTTGGAGAGTTTTCCATGACTCCGTAACGTTTCTAAGTACTTTACGTGTATGAACTCATTTGATCCTCACAAAATCCCATGAAGTAGATGAAAATATTTTTATCTATCCTTTACAGGTGAGGAAACTGAAGCACAGAGAGATTAACGAACTTGCCCAGGGTCACATAGCTACTAAGTAGCAGAGCTGGGATTCAGATCCCAGCCTTTCAGATCCAGAATCTATGACCTAAACTACATACTGTGAGTGCCTTCTGAGAGGTAAGAAGTTGGATCCCAGAAGCAGCAGAGTCATCTCTCTATGACAAGAGTGAGTGACATAAAACAGGGAATACCATTCCCTGGCTTTGGAAGTAAGTTTAGAATCAGGCAGAGAAAAGTTTGCAACATGAAGAGTATTCAGGCACCTTCCCCAAGAATGAAACATCCAGCAAGTTTTGCCTGATTGTCAAATGGTTGGTAAGATCTTTACAGTTGTATGTGAAGTAAGAAATCTTCCTTGGGGCACATAACCCCTTCCCAAGCTCACATACTGATCTAACGTGGCTCCTGATCTTGTGGCAAGTGCCAAGTTCCAAGGGGACTGATGATGGAAGAAGGCAGATGGACAGTGAATTACCTCAGAAAGTTCCTCAGCCCTTAAATGCTTCAAAAGCTGCTTTAATCCCTTGGCTGCAAGATGAGGAAGGAAGAATGGAATCATAGTCTTAGGGCTGGAATTTACCTCTAAAATCATCCAGTTCAGCCTCTTCCTAGAAAGATTAGGGCCTCCCCGTAAGGAGAGCTGCCCAGCGCGAAAGAAAGTGCTGCCCGCCTAGGTATGGTGCTGCACACACAGAGAGCTGACACAGCAAGATGATGCAACAAAAAGAAACAGATTCCCCGTGCTGCTGGTAAGGATAGAAGCAGTCACAGAAGAACACACAGCGAATGGACACAGAGAGCAGACAACTTGGGGGGGGGGTAGGGAGAGGGAGAGAAATAAATTTAAAAAAAAAAGAAAGATGAGGGCCTGAGCCTCAGACATGGGAAGTGGCCAATATTTTAATAACGGCTGAAACGCTAGGACTCCTGTCTCCTCAGGTAGGCTTGTTAGAATCCAGGTTTCCATATTGCCCAAAAGACGGATAATGTATTTGGACATATCCCACCCCCCCAACTTCCCCAAAACAGAAAATCTTCAATTGCAGTTTGGAATGTCAGAAGTGTGATGCATACACACAGATACATACAGAAATGAGAGTGGGGATGGGACTAGATTATTCTCACGTCCTCATTTCTAGGAACCGGTTCCTGCAATCAGGAAGAGGTTTGCCACAGAGCCTGGAGAAGCCCTTTGCGTTTACAATCTGGTCATCCTAGAGGGGTGAGCCTAAGACTCCTCAGCTGGACGTTAATAGCTGATTAATTCTGGAAGCTTATTTAATTTGTGACCAATATAGCTCAATTTCACAGAGAGAGGGCCGTGTTGGCAGGTGCATAGCTCAGCTCTCCAGATGGAATAATCTTTTCCTTATTAATTTGCTGCATGTTGCTTCTCATTTCTCACAGTCATTCGAAATGTGTTACAAACAACTACATGCTCTGGGTCCTGAATCCACTACTGCTATAGCTTTGAAAGGAAGGGGGAAAAAAAAGAGATTGTTGACTACACACTGCGATGAGCTTTCCCGGCACACAATTATGTGCTCGCTTTTAAATCTTCAGTGTACTCTCCCAACAAAAAGCTTCACTCCACCCAGGAGCACCCATTGCTTTCTCGTGTTTTTAGGAAATTGAAATCTAGATGTTTGAATGTTTTCAGGGCCATAGAAAGAGGTGTGGCCTAGCTAGAATCAGAATGTAGTGCCAAATTCTTGGGCTGTGAGAATACTTGGCAGACCCTGTTCATTCCCCTTGGTCTAATGATTTCAAAACTTGGGTGAGCATCGGAATCACTTGGAGAGCTTGTGAAAACAGATTACTGGACCCCACCCCACAGTTCAGATTCAATTAGGTCTAGACTGGGGCCTGAAATTTTGCATTTCTAACAAGTTCCCAGAGATGCTGATGCTGGTTGGGACCCTTTGGGAACCACTGCATTAGTCCAGTCGGGTTCTGCTATCTCTGAGTAAACACTGCTTAGGATCTTGTGGATTCTCTGCAGTTTACAGGATTGGTTCTTCTTTGTCTCATGTCTTTTTTTCTGGATATGCACCAAATCCCAGTTTAGAAACTATTTTTTTTCAATGTGAGGGCCCAATGGAGAACATATCTTTATCATTAGAATGTGTACTGCAGTAATTGATACAGACTTTTCCAAAATGAGAGCTAGACAAAAATATTTCCCCTGGGTTCAGCCATTCTAAGCAAACCACCTCCTGGTTTCTAAGGAACCATCTGAAAACAGAATACAGTACCAAAGTGCTGTGCTGAACCAGCATCCTTGTCTTTTCTGAATGTAGAACATACACTCAAGCTCAGTATCTCAACCAACACTTTTGGTCATGTATAGCCTTAAGGCTTAAGACATACCCTGTCATTGCATTATTGTGTGTGTGAGTGTTTAGGAGAGAAGGGTTTATTTTCTCCAGCAATAAAGTACTTTTGTTTTGCTAGGTATAAAAAAATTAGCAGCTCACGCTAAAATGTATTTCGTTTTGTTTAGTGGTGTGTATGTGTGCATGAGTGCTGAGACTTAACTGGAAGACCAGCTTTTACCATTCCATGCTGCTGATATTCCCAAACGAGCACACAGGATCACTGCTACTTAGGGAAGCGAATAGGCTGAGGGTACAGGGGAAACAGGGGGTGGGGTGGGGGTGGAGGTGGCTCCTGATCTGGTGTTTTGTTCCTCTTTGGAGGGGCTGAGGTAAAGGCCTATGGAAATCCTACAGAGTGCCACACGAATGGCTGTTTTCATGATGAGGAATAAAATGTGTAAGCCCACAATATTTTTCTAATATTTAAACACATTCTTCAGGCAATTCATTGTATCAAAGCAAGGAGGTTGTCTTTTTGTTCTACAAAGAATTAAAACGGTGACCAGAATTGAGGGAATAGATGAAGATATTCAAAAGACTTGGGGTAGAGGCCAGGAGTGGAGAATTTATTAGCTGGAATGCACATAAACTCTAATGGGTTTGGAGTGACTGCCCCCACAGCAGTCACTGGTGTGGCTCTTAGGGGGGGAGATCTAAGAACCCCCCACCAGCTAGCTCCATGTAACCCAGAGTTAAAAACCCCAGACTCAAGGGGAAGACACACAAACACACTAACCCTAGAAACAATGCTAACAGTAGCCCAGGTTCCATCAAACACAGATTTTGTTGGTCAGTATTCTGAGGATGGATCAAACCCACGATGGTTCCTCCCAGACTAAATACTTTATCAAACTGCATTTATGTATGTGGATTACGACCATCCATTATATATGTAATGTATATATATATTAACTTTCTTTCCTTCACAATGGCTTACCAAAAAAGCAGCCATTTCCACTTTCACTAATTTATAGAACAGATTCGTGAGCACGTGGCAGACATGAATGATTTACACTGGGCTTAACTCCATGAGCTGGCTGGCCTGAGGCAACTGAAAGCCCTCTGTTGCAGTTCCAAAGTGTTTGGTATTTTACTCACAGTGTAGTGACTGCTTAAATGAACAAGTGGAAATTTAAGAGTGATCAACTCTAAGATGTAGATCAAATTCTCACTTAGAACTGTGATGTTATTCATGGGATTCATGTAACTAATAAAGACTTCAGTGACACAGATAATGACCACAAAGGCTTATCAATATGTTGAAAAAAGTAGAACAAATCAAAGATCTGGATTATATCCAGCCACCTTAATGATTAACTGTTTTCCCAATAAATAAAGTATAAATTGGCTGCTCCTAATAACTCCAAATTGTTAATTTAATAGATGCCTCCATTTCTGTTGTTGTTCCTCTGATCTCGTGTTCTGATTAAAATGTCCAGTCATGTTTGCCAAACTCCTTTAACTTTCAGTAATTTGGATGTCACATTTCAGTTCACTTTTTAGTCTACCCTTTGAACAATGTTTCAGTTTTTCTGGACAATGAAAATTGGTTAAGCCCAAAGTTTATCAGAGTTCTAATTCCATGGCTGGGCTGATGTCATGACTGGCAGTCAAGGGAGAACTTTGAAAATTCATTGGACAGCTTAGAATCAAGTAACTCATCTCATTCGATCTCTTCTTCCATATACACAGCACAAAGGCAATGTTTGTTATGACTTTCTTGATCCTTATTCATAAGACAATACAAGAGGAAACCATGTGTGTATGTTTGAAATAGAAATGATACATTGCACAGATATAGTTCACCACGTTCTGGGATGGGTTGTCAGTGTTCAAATGGGGAGTCTGAAGAGTAGGAACAGATGCTTTTTTTCCTTAATGGCCCTTCTATAATTTAAAATGCTTCCATTTATTTCCCTAAGATTTAGTGATAACTTTAAACGCTCTAAATTACCCAGCGGCTTGGCAGCCACCACAGAGGCAAATCTTTTTAGAAATCTGTTTTTAGCAATCTGTTAGATCGTGAATACTATGATATAAAATCTGTGTGCTCCATGTGCAAAAATTAAATCAGTGCAAAGGATACAAATACATAATGCAAATGGTACCATTTCCAAACTGAGTGTACATGGCCTGCCTCTAAATATTGAATTTCTGTATTTCTTTCAGTGGTTGACTTTCTAAATTTGGGCCAATTTATTCTCATTATCTCTAAGTAAACCTACTTCGATTTTTAAAGTTATTTTATAATCCAATACAGCCAGCCAGCCCTGATTCATGGAGCCTGATGTTGCTAGGATACATGGCTTGGTATCTGATGAAAATATATCATTTCAAAGGAGAAAACTTTCGAGTGTCCTAGAAAATGACACTCCTGTCTTCCACTGTGGAAGACAGGTCCAATCTTGGAGCTTCTCGGAAGTCCACAGAAGGCAGGATTGGCGTCCCCATGCTTTGAAACAAGCATCCTCTCTGGAGGGCTGTTTAATTGCTAAAACTGACCAGGTTGGTCTTAAAGCAAGGAACACACGTATTTATAGTAAAACACGTTTTCATGTTTGTTTTACAGTGAAGAGAAAAAACCCAGAACCCCCAGATTTTATGTACTTTGAAAATATATTTAAAAACATTAAAAATTCTATATTTAAAACATATATTATATGTTAATTAGTACACTTAAATAGAACTTATATTTACAATAGGTTTCTGATGCGATTAAGTTTTAATGCCAATTTTTTTCAATAACATAATTATATAAATATACTAAAATACAATAAATATTTTTTTGTTTTACATGGTGAATAATATCTTTACCATAGAGAGAACAAGGCCACAGACATTTACTTACATTTTCAATGGGAGCCACCATAAAAAAGCAACAGGCCTGCTGTCATGCATGAAACACTCTGCCACAAAGAGACCACAGCAAGACTTTAAAAAACAGAACAAAACGGAACAAAAACGAACAACAGAGAGATTTTAACAGAATAAATCTAAGGGCAATGTAAACCACCAAGCATGTGACTGTGATGTATCTTATTGAGTAAGAGAAGAGTGCCACTGACCACACAATTGTAGAACCACTCAACAGATCTGGCCCTTACTATACATTGAGAAATGGATGGGGCCTTTTTTTGGTTTTCAGTTTTGTCCCTCAAAAGGAAGCTGCAAAAAGTTAACATACAGGAGATATTTCAGGCATTCATTACATATTTAAGAAAAAAATTACAAAGATAATGTTTTCAAACAGCACCAAACAAACCTATGCTTTATAAAGTCTTGACGATCATGTGCTTTTTTCCTTTCAGATCAGTATTCAGATAGTACTGTAAAAGAAAGGCTAGTTCTAAATGAAAGACTGAACAAAGAGAAATTATTTGCTGATGGTCTTCATTTCCTGGGTCACTGTCAATGTCCTCTTTTGCTTATCCCTTAACCTGCTAAGAAGTAGGGCTTGTTTGGGGTTTTCTTATGCTCAAGGTCACTGGCCCAGAGGGCTATCACTAGGATTTTCAGGTTTGGTCTATAGTGAATGGGCTTAGTGCTGATTTCCATTGGGGTCCATTTTTCCCAGGACCTTTGAGACGCTATTCCAGGTTCCTAACCTGACCTCCCTGAGCCAAGATGGCAGGTGAAGCAGGGACCCTCTTCATGAATAGAGTATGGGCAGGAGGCAACTGTGGCCTTCAGTGGGGAGCAAAACTTTATCAATTCCATCCTTGTATATGTTCCATTGAGCAGGCACCTTCAAGCCTTGGTGCCCTGGATGTCCAGGCACCTTCCTAAAGTCTTGTCTCTGGACAAGATTTTCTTTTGGTAGCCTTGATCATTCAACCTGAGTTTTTGGGGCCTTTTTCTGCCCTCTTCACCCTTACCAAAATTTCCCAAAAGATAAAACCCTGGTTTCCTCAATAAGCAGTAAGTGCTCATGTAGCAAACATCTTCTGTCTCATCGCATCAATCGGATGCTGCTGTTGTCATATCTGGCTTCTAACCCGCTCCAGGCTAATCCAGCTTTATCCAAAATAAACTAATTATCTGGGGGTGGGATGGAGGATGTACATCTCCTTGAGTGCGGTCCTCCAGTAGGAATCTCCTGAGCACAGTTAGATAATATAGGCACTTAAAGCATGAGGCCCAAGCAACTCGACATATCATTCCAGAGCCACCTCTGAACAGTCCTTCAGAGGCCTCCCTTTTGGAATGTCTCAAGTACCATTCCCACCCCCACGTAGACCTCAGGATGGCCACTCCAAAATTCCTCCTGCACAGCCCGGAAATGATGTCAGTTCTACATAGCCTCCATATCGCTGTCCAGTCTCATTTCACTGGCAATGGGGGTTCCTGCTCTGATCTAGGGTGCTTCTGGATCCCTACAGAACTCCAGCTTTTGCTTGCAAGATATTTTTAAGCCTTACCATGACTTACCCAAATGTTTACCTTTGATAAAAAAAGAATCTTTATTTGGGGGTGATTTTTGGTTGTTCTTTGTCCCTTCTAAGAAAAAAGAAATCACTATCATCCATGCTTACATGAATGCCACAATGTGACACAATTTGTTCATTTGTTCACAGCAGTGGTAAAATATTTCAAAGCATGCAACTGATTTTTCTTCCTTAATAGAAAACAAAACAGAGGGAACTACAGGGGGACAGGGAGAGAAAGTGCTCTAAACAAATCTAGGTCGTTCCAACAAAAGAAGCTTCCCCTGATAAATGCCCAAAGTATAAACTGGAGGCATTGTGGGAAGTGGAGTATGAGCATCTCATTCAGTTGCCTTAATTTTTATTCACTTTCCAGTCCTCTAATTGGTATCACAAACATCTTTACAACAAACAAATGAATCTGTTATCAACCAGAACATATATTGAAGGAATTCTTCCTCCATCTCTATTCCCAGTGAGAACTAAAAAACAAAACAAACAAACAGAAAAAAACACAAAACAAACAAAAATATACCCCTTCCATCCCCCCACCCCTAAGCCAGTAAAGCCATGACAACAGCACCTTGACATTGTTTTAATTCCAATGCTATCAGAAGTTAAATGCAGTAAAACAGATATAGTACTAACAAGAACGAAGATACCTACTATCTAAAATGTAAACGGAATGTTTTGGTTCAAATTTTTGTTTTTTTGTTTTTTGTCTGTTTTCTGAAAGAGGAGAGTTTATTATCAATTCACAATTAAAGCAGCATGCAATTTATTATTATTTTTTTAAACTTTTTACGTTTTCAATTCTTGGCAACGGCAACAAACCACAACATTATCGAGGAATGTAATGCAGACTTTTTAAAGTTGTGCGCAAATGACTGTTTTCCTTCTGGTCATGGATATGTCCAATAAATAGATTGTAGAACCACTGTACTGTATAAACTTCATTTATACATGCAGTTCATAAAATTATTTTTTCTTAACTGAATAATTTACCCTGTTATGTATATATACAAATAGATAATTTTTGTCTCAATATAATCTATACAACATAAATCCACTATCTTCCCCTTTTAATGGTCAATGTACATACACAGGAAGTGTCTATCCTTATGAATCGCCAACCAATTCTCTTTTTGCTATCCATAGTAAGTGCCCGCACATACGACTGGGTAGTTCGGCACTGGGAGTTCCAATGCCTCTTGTCTATGCCCCTGCAGCCCTCTTTTGTGTAACCCATGGGATTGCACTTGGTCTCGTAGAAGTATTGCTTCAGTTGGCCTTTCGACACAGGGACCTTTTCAAGGACTGTGACCGTCCCGCCCGACATGTCCACTGCAGTCTTTTTATCTGCTGCTGTTACCCACTCGCTAATACTGTCACATACACTCAGCTCCCCCCGGCGGGCGGGGTCAGAGTGGCGACGGACCCTCATGGACATGTTTGCAGCATCCAGGTAATTTTTGTATTCCTCAAGCAGAAAGAGAAGAGGAGGCTCCAAAGGCACTTGACTACTGAGCATCACCCTGGAAGTGTACAAGTCCGCGTCCTTACTGTTCTCTTCGCTGGGCCGAACCTTCTGGTCCTCATCCAGTAGCTCTTCTATGACGTGTTCAAAAGTGTCAGCCAATGACGGCAGGCCTTTCGAACCTGCCTTGGGCCCATTCACGCTCTCCAGAGTCCCATGGGTCCGCACACCTGGGTAGGCCAAGCTGCCTTGTCCTCGGACGTTTGCTTCTTTCATGGGGGCAGCCTTCATGCAACCGAAGTATGAAATAACCATAGTAAGGAAAAGGATGGTCATCACTCTTCTCACCTGGTGGAACTGTGGGGAGAAAACAGAAAACAGGACACAAAACTGGTCAGGGCTTGCTTTCTCAGAGATAAAAACGCGGCCCATCTGATTGCAATTCCAGGCGGCTCTGTGCAGCGTTTTTTTATGCATTAGTGATACACTCCAGCTGCGCCAGACACACGTTAATGTCAATAGTGTGTTATAAGTGGTTTAATGTAAACCAGAGATGTGCAGTGTTTTCCCCAGGATTTAGCATATAAACCCAAGATTAGACGGCTACTAAGCAAGGGAAAAAATTGTGCCTTCAAGTTCTCCTCTTCCTCCCACTTTAGCAGCTTTGTAAGTTTAAATTTTAATGATCTCTGCTCATGCTGTCACTAGAAACACAAAATCAGAAATGTTACTAAGCAACAACTGCAAGTGTAATAGTAATTTTTTTTTCAAGTTAGCAACATGGTGCTATTGTAGGAAGTGTGTGACGGGAACAGTAGTAGCCTGAGGGGTCTGAGTGGGCCTTCTAGCCATGTGCTGTCTAAGGCAGGAACAGCACAATAAAGCAGACACCAGGGAGCTAGAAGGAGCCTTTGCACTCAAGGTTTTTATCTCCCAGAGATAACCTATTAGAGGGAAGAACTTCATTGAACCTCTCTGTTTTGCAGATAAGGACACAAAAGGCCATAGGGGGCTAGCCTCCTGTCATGACTGAAAGTTTGTATTAGAACTCAGTATCACCCAACTCCAGGTCCAGGGTTCTTTCTGCTCCACCTGGGTGGTCGTAACTCAAACTGTTCTACTTCTTTCCAAACAGAAATCATTTTCTACATGCTGATTTTAATGATGTATCTATGCCTGAGGCTGATATCGTGAAAACAGTGTGTCTGCTTAAGAGAAAACTAGAAGAGTCAGCATTAAAAAGGCACTGAAGGCAATTTCAAATGCCTCCCATATGTGGCCTCCATGCTTCTCTCCACCAACTCTGAATCCCCTCACCCTTTAGGTTTTCTGGCTAATATACAGATCCATCTAAGAAATCCCCACTTCTTTTTGTACTGGGAATGTGGTCTATTGTGTGTGTGTGCGTACACGTGTGTTTTGGGTTTAAACCTTTTAAGAGCTGAGTGGCATTGTGCACATTTTGGAATAGGCAGCTAGTGCTTCTTGCTATGCTTTTGAAGTTTCCTGGGAAGTCCCTTAGCAGCACACCACAAAATTAATCTTTTCCTGCTTGCCAGAGGGTAGCTCTACTCTAAATTTGGCTTTAGATCTACAGGCATGCTCTGGGAAGCCAATTAGAACAGATGAACAAGCAAAATGAAAACATACCTATTGACAGTACCAACCAGGGTTATTCTCAGGTGGTGAAAGACTTCAGAATCACTTACCTGAAGCATCGTGCCCCTCAGCAGCGGTTAAGAGAAACATTCCCTAGCCCTGACACTCTATTCCTACTTCTCAGTTTTGGAGCACAGACTTACAAAAAGGTACACATGTGCCACGGACCCGTCTTGTACAAGTCCTGTGCAGTGATTCTGCCGTGAAGTCTCACTGAACGAGAAGGCAACCCACCTCCCCTCAACTGGTCATATAGCAGAAATGGATGAAAACCCACTTGATATTGGGAACCAATGGTTTTCTTTCTCCACCTTGGTAAGAGATCACATTATTACCATCCCTAATCTCAAATGTCCTTGTAGATTCAATCTTACTTTGCATGAATAGTAAGCATGCTCAAAACTGCTTGGATTGCACAATGACCTGACATTAGGAAGGGCAAATGGATTGGAATAAAACACAGATGTCCGTTCTATTAAAACCTAAAACTTTGTGAATATACTAGATTCTGCACCATCAAGGTAATGGACCCTCTGTGGTGCTTTCCATTCCTGGCAGTCAGTATTTAGACCACTGAATGAAAACCCTTTCTCCTCATGTTCCCAGTCCAAGTTAAAACAACCCAAGGGCCCCTTGCATTTAGGTCAACTTTAGACAAAAGAATACAAATGTAGAATACTTTATTACAGCTATCTATTATTCATCACACTGGTAGAGATTTGCTGTGAACAGCTATCTTTTAATACCACATTTTATCAAACTTAAGATACCATCATTATAAAACATACCATTTTATGTACTGTACAAAAAAGTTATCACTTAAAACTTCTTTTTAATATTTACTGAGAGAGCTTTTAGATTTAGACCTCTTTTTTGTCATATATAACCCTTGTGCATACATGAAAACAAAAAATAAAATAAGCAAAGTAAATTGGTTAAGGCAATGACAACTATGTTCATAACTGCTATCTAGCCAACAATAAGATGACTTCAGAGATGTATTCACCAAATGCAATGAATGTCTCATGATGATTAAGGAGGTTGTTGTTATGGGGGAGGAGTGGAGTGAGGGGGATGGGGGTATATGGGGACCTCATATTTTTTGAATGTAACATTAAAAAAAAAAGACAAAAAAAAGATGACATCAACTGTACGACAATCCAATTTCAGAGATGTTAAAATATGAAAAAAAATTATTCATATTAGAATCAATGAAACACAGTAAATTTAGTAAGTATTCATAAGTGCACTCTCTAGCAGCCTAAAGTGGCCCAAGGTACTGAGGCATCTTAGAAAGTCAGAAAATTTTTTTATCATCAATACTACAGTGATAAGTCTTTTAATGATACGTTTTTCTACACTTGGTTTAAGAAGTTTACCCTGCCTTTGACTTGTCTCATTTACCTTTTTATTAATAACTTACTGATTAGGAAAGTAAACACCATATATTTCACTTTCTCATCAGTTCCACAAATATTTCAAAGGAACAAATGACATCTGAGTGATATTACTGGGTTTATTGTGAGGCCCAAACACGGGTATCCCTCAAAGCTAAACATCTGCACTGACGCAGCAATTAACTACATGTTGATAGAGTCCAACCCCACACATCCAGCCCTGCCCTCTGAGTAGCACTTCTACAATGCTAACCACCTACTCACACAAACAGCCTTGAAGTCACACTAAACTCGATATTTTTTGTTAGAGCAATACTACTTCTTAACTTCTGTGTTTTTGACAATGATTTTTTTTTTTCATTTGTTTGCTTATTCACCTTTTCTCTGTTTTCAGGAGGTACCAGGAACCAAACCTGGGACCTCCCATGTGGGAAGCAGGTGCTTAAGGGCTTGAACCACATTCGTTCCCCTTGACAATGATTTCTTGATATTGTGGCAACCCAGGCCACAGGGTAGAAATCTTGGATTTAAGTTTGCCAATACCTTTCTTGTGTAGCTTTCAAATCCAAGAAGTCTAGTTCATTTATTCCTTTAAAACATTTCTCCCGTTTATCCCTTTGTCTCCATTCCACTGCTACCACCTTGGTTCAGCGCTCACCATCTCATATTTTGTGGCTACAATGACCCCTGCTGTACTTGACATCTGTTCTGTTTCAGTCAACCCTAAGGACCCCTGCCTGGCTAATCATTTCGATCTTATCAGTAATCATATGAAAACTTGCAATGGCTTTAAAACTGTTCCAGCAGATCAAATCCAACCTCTTTAATCAGGTACTCAACACTCTCCAAAATCTAACCTCTCCCTACTGATCTAACTTTCCCATATTACTCAACGCTTCATCACCTCTGCTCTGACAGGCCAGTCCTTGGAGTCCCACACACATCACTGTGCCTGGAAGTCCTTTCTTTCCATCTGGATACATTTTGCTTATTCTTAATGACCCAATTCACGAGTCAAATCATATATACCACCTCTTCTAATTACTCTAGGACACACTGCCATCCTTCTTCTCTAAAATTTCACAACTCATTTAGTACTTCATTTCATATTCAACTGCCAATTGTGTTTGCTAATCATGGTCAGCCTTCACTTGGATGGTAAGCTCTCTGAAGAAATGGATGATATGTAATCCCCATAATGCTTAACATGGAATAATGTAACAGTATTATTCAGTAAACCTTACTGATGGTTTAATTAAACCAAGGGAAAATACAGTTCTGAAATCAGTTTTGAGGGAAGACTTTTTATTTGGAAAACACCAGTGAAAATACTGAAAATATTAAGTACAGGCTGCTGTGCTAACACCAAATTATAAACTCTAAGTAACTTGATGGATGGCAATTATCAGCAATGAGCATTCTCTGGAGTTTCTCTAATAGGGTAGAACTTTACTTGAATAATTAAAAAAGCAAATAACAATACAATATACTAACTGCCCCTATTACTTCCTCTGTAACTTAAATCAATAAGAGACTCTCAGAGAGTTGTCAGTAATAACAATACTAACAATAATTTAAAAATCTGGAATTTTAAGTCTTCTAACTTCCTTTTCCACTAACCTTTTCAATAAGCACTTTTATGCACTAATTAGGAAATCGTAAGAGATGAAATAACAACTTTCATGACAATTCTTACATTTTAGCCCTTCAGATGAGACTTCATTACACAAAAGACAAAAAGGCTGTACATGATTGCTAAGTAGACCTTTAGTCTATGTATCTGTATATAACAAATACATTGGTGCCTTCTAACTCTGCTTCAAGGCTTACAACAATCAATTAGTATGCATCTATAGATTTCTAGGAAGGTTTTCATAGTTCCATGCTCAGAAAATACAATTTAGTACATAGGGCTAAAAAAGAAAATCAACAAAAAAGAAATAAAGTTTAGTTTTAAACATGACAAATCTGTAAACCTCTCACAGAGCTATGACAGCCTGCTCTCCTGCTGTAATAACATCTCATATTCATATAAAAGACTATGGGACATTCACAGTATCATTTGGTTTTACAAGGCTTACAATGATTTTTATAACCATTTGATTATTACAAGGAGATAGGACAGGTATTATTGTCTACCTTATACAGATTAGCAGTTCAGAGACATTAAGTAATCTGATGCTACAAACAAATAGATTACCTGACTTTGAGTCCAGGGTTGTACCACCAGGACATGCTACCAGTTTTAGAATATTAACTGCAGGGAAGAGAAAAGTTATGCCATGAGGGGTCATCCAGGAAGAAGCTCATAAAATGTGGGCACAGTTTTCTGCAGTTCTGTGTCTCCTGGAGCCCAAGGTTTTAAAGGCAGCACCACTGAGATACTACTTGGAAGTACTAGATTAGTTATGATCTCTAAGACCCTTTCCTTCAAGGCTTGATTACTTCAATGGATGGAATTTCAGTTAACACAGCTTTCCTCTAAAAGAAGGTTTTGTAAAAAATTTAGGTATGTCGGAACCAAGGTTCCATGGCAAAAGGTAGGAAGGGGGAACTAAACCACAGTACAATTCAGGCACACACAAGGAAAAAAGGCAAAACTTTATTTGCTCCTAGTCCCTTTTGGTTTGCCTATGAGATGTAATCAAAGAAGACCCATTTAAAGATATGGCTCCTCACCTTAGACTTCTATAAGCAACAAGGATAATAGTAATGTTGATGAAATTATCAATTAATATTTAATTCCTAATATACATGGTACAGGCATGACTATTAAGAGACTACTTTAATGAAATTTTGCAAATCAATATAAAAATCTTTTAGTTTGCACCCAATTTCACTACATCCATATTAGCCTTACTTTTGTCCATTCATTTATCAGACATGGAGTCTACCTTCAAGTCTTTTAGTCTAGGAAGGAGGTAGGACATATAGGTAAGTAATTAAAAATATAGACAGAGAAAAGACCAACAAAAAGTATAGATAAAAGGCTAGAAGAAGAAAGAGATTACTTCCAGTTAGGGAAATCAAAGAATGGTTTGTGGAGAAGATTTTGAAGGCTAGGAAGGATTTGTACGTATCCAGAAAAGGTACCTGTGGATGGACAGCAGCTTGGGAAAAGGTATAGAGGAAGGAAGGCATGGCGTGAATTTCTGGAGAGAAGAGTTCTGGAATAGGAAACATCAGAAATGAGACTGTAAGACTGCCAGATTATGGAGGGCTCTCCGGATGTGGCTAAAAAGTTTGGATCTTGCCCTGTAGGTACTGAAGAGCCAATGAGAGGTTTGGTTTTTTAAAAGATTTATTTTATTTATTTATCCCCTTGCCGCTCGCTTGCTGTCTGCTCTCTGCGTCCATTTGCTGCATGTTCTTCTGTGTCTGCTTGTCTCCCTTTTGTTGTGTCTTCTTGCTACACCAGCTCTCCACGGGCGCAGGCCATCAGCTCTCCGCAAGCGCGGGCCAGCTTGCCTTCACAAGGAGGCCCTGGGAGGCAAACCCAGGGTTTCCTATATGGTAGACAGGAGCTCAATCGGTTGAGCCACATCCACTTCCCCCAATGAGAGTTTTTTTTTTTTTTTTTTAAATTTTTTTATTTTTTATTGACTTTGTAATAATATTACATTAAAAATATATATGTGAGGTCCCATTCAACCCCACCCCCACACCCCCCCTCTCCCCCCCCCAACAACACTCGTTCCCATCATCATGACACATCCATTGGATTTGGTAAGTACATCTTTGGGCACCTCTGCACCTCATATACATTGGTTCACATCATGGCCCATACTCTCCTCTATTCCATCAAGTGGGCCCTGTGAGGATTTACAATGTCCGGTGATTACCTCTGAAGCACCATCCAGGGCAGCTCCATGTCCCAAAGACGCCTCCACCTCTCATCTCTTCCTGCCTTTCCCCATACCCTTTGTCCATTATGTCCACTTTTCCCAATCCAATGCCACCTCTTCTATGTGGACATTGGATTGGTTGTGTCCATTGCACCTCTATGTCAAGAGGAGGGTCAGATTCCACCTGGATGCTGGATGCAATCCTCCCATTTTCAGTTGTAATCACTCTAGGCTCCATGGTGTGGTGGTTGTCCTTCTTCAACTCCATCTTAGCTGAGTGTGGTAAGTCCAATAAATCAGATTGTAGGTGCTGGAGTCTGTTGAGGCTCAGGATCTGGCTATCACATTGTCAGTCCAGAGATTCAAACCCCCTAAATATATCTTAAACCCCAACATTAACTGCACCTCCAGCATATTAGCATGAAAGTCTTATGAAGGGAGATCCCATCTGAGTCCAGATTCATCACACATAAACACCATTTCCAAAGAGGGGCCATCTGCCCTGGTAGTTAACCCCATCGGCCATGACCATAACTCCCATGGGTCTCTTTAGCCCTCAAAGGAACCAATATCTGGGGGTTGTATCTGCTTTATCTGTCTCTCTGACTCTGCTCAGTTGTGCATGAGGGCAAACCTTCTGCCAGCCTCCAGACTCTTTTTTAGAAACTCGTAGCCATACCAATGAGAGTTTTTGAGCAGAGAAATGCTCAAGATCAGTTTTTCACGAGGCGTAGGAGGAATGGAAAGCATGGATAGATGGGAAGAGACAATTAGTTCACTGATTTCATTCTTAGTGGCTTGAAAATATTGACCTTACTGAGCTTGAAAAAGAAATATTAAGTCATCATTTAAGTGGTAGGTTAAGAAATTGGATATGTCTTTTAAACAATTAATTAATATTAATTTTTAGGCCGAAGTGAGTTGCAAAAAGAAAAGGGGTTAGAGAGAAGTGTGCAGAGCTGAGTGGTAACCATCAGTAATGTCTAAGTTGGCCGAAGGGAGAAAAAGGATGGAGAGAGGCAGAGGGGAGGTGGGACTACAAACTCTCATTCCAGTTATAATTGCACTGAACTTTGATTCCACTGCTCAGCACTTTTAATTCAAAGATCTCCAAACACTTTGCACATATTAAGTAATTAAGACTCATAGGGCCCTGGAGGTGCAGGTAACTATAATTATCCCCATTTTGAACAGGAGGAAGGAGGACCCGTTTTTAATCAACTCATCCACTTGCTGTTATTCCCCTGAAAGAACAGGGTCAGAACCCTAGATTCCAAAAGAAAACTAGGCCTTCAACTACAGGGACTAGGTTTTTTTTCCCCATCCCTCTGCATTATTTTTTGCAGGCGTTTCCCATTAGATACATACTGCTTAGCTAAGAAAACTGTGAAAAAGCCCCTGCACATTCCTCAAAGAAAATAATTCGTAATTTGAATTCATAAATGGGATGGGAAGAAAATGTAATGGTCACTACAGATGCTCACCTATTTACCTTGATGCCCATTCTAACGAGATTTATAAATATTTTAACAAACAATATCTGATAATTCAGATGTCCCAAGCCTTTGAAGGGAGTGGCTTTAAAATGTAGTTTTTAACTGTAGTGTCATTCTATGTCTGGGGGTATTCACATAGACTTCCTTCAACACACAGTACTTCATACCACCATAGCCTCTGCTCCCGGAGGTGTCCAAGGTGTTAAATGACGCTTGCAGGCATTACTTAGTCTCACTAAGAGTTTCAGAGAAAATGCTGATTCCTAGTTTATATGTGCAGTGATATTTACATGTAACCACCATGAGAAGAAAGTATATACATTTCACTGACAGATAACTTTACTAAACATAAATCTTTGATGGAAATGACCAGAGCTCTGGTCTTCTATTTCCCTCTCTAGTGCCCCTGCCCATCCCTGAAAAAAATGAGGATTTTTCTATTGGTGGAAGAACTACTCCTCCCCAGTGCAGAACATTCTTCCCTGAGTTAGCACCTGGAACAACTAGACAGCACACACCAGGCTCCCCACAAACACTGAATGACTCAATTCTTTCTGTGCTGGTAATATCTGCATAGTATTTAGGGAGGTGCAATTAAAATAAGTTTTAGAGTGAGCTGAAATGGTGGCACAAATTTTGGAATAAGGGATAGAAAATACCTGGCACAAGCACCAGATCTGGGCAGAGAATCCTCCCTCTGGCCTGTCAACCCTAGACCCAGCTGCCACCACCCCAACGGCTCTAAGTTGGCATCACTACTACCCTAGAAAACCTGCTCTTCTGTAGCTGACAAAAGCTCCCTGAAAGCCAGGGCACCCAGAGCTGGCAGCCCCACACTTACCCTCCCCTGCTCCTTTGCCTCCTCTTCATAGAGGTATGCTGCCCAAACAAAGCACATCTCCATGATAAAGACGTCCGAGCAGCAAACATACACAAGTCATTTGCATAGCAAATGAGCAGGTTGTCTTAAAATACTCCTATTTTAAATTTCAAAACTGCTATTTTTTTAGTTTATAGAACCAACATGCAGTTGACATTCAATTGAAAAGCCTAACTTCATTAATTAGGATTTAGTTTTCTTTAGAATTTCAGATGGAGCTTGTTGCTAATATAATGAACTAAAAAGTAAAGTTCAGATTTAACAATGTTCTAGCTGCCGTGTTTCCAAAACCAAAGTTTTATTTACCAAATTGTCATTCATGGCAGACAGTGATGTTAAGTAAGGAGATACTTAACATACTATCTACCTGGTTCCATGATGTTTCAGGGACACACTCGGTAAGGAAGGACTTGGAAAATGCCTCAATTAAACATCTCATTTAACAATTGGTGTTGCTCTCTACTCCAACTGAGAAACCATGTGGGGAAATATCTCCTGTAGAGGCAATGACTCTTGAAATGGTGAGTAGGGAGATAGAAAAACAAATGTCATTGCAACACAGGTATTTAAATTGTACCTAATCTGTAAGGCGTTGATTTCAACCAGTTCTAACCACAGTGTCAGACCCATCTTTTCTCAACCTCAATAGAACAGCCAGAGAAGTTTACGCCCCTTCAGGCAGGGACTACTGCCCAAACCAACAGGAAGTACCTACAGAAGAATGACCATCACCCCTCAGCACCTCCACAAGAAAGAGGGCTTGAATTCTCTGAGGGGGAAGTTGAGGCATGTTAGCCAGGGAAACAAGGAGATGAGGAACCACAATATGAATGACAGACCACATGGATGTAGGACCCTGGTAAGACCTTGACTTAAACCTTGAGGTTTCAGTTTCTCTTTTCAGTACCTACCCTTGCTCCTGGATATTCTAAACAGTCCTTGCCATTGGCCCCCACCATTGGTGGGGTAGCCAGTAACAGCTGGGGATGCTCCCCTTAGCAGTAGCAAGGGGGAGGAATAATGAATAGTTTAAAAGGTGACCACACAAGACAAACCTCGCTGCCTCTGCCTAGAGGACTCCGCACCAAATCTTGGTGCATATTTCCATCCTTCTCTTCCATTTTCCAGCAAGCTCTGTCTTTTCCCTCATTTCCCAATAAATTCTTGGCCTAACTAAAAAAATATATAGATACCTATATATACAGACTTTTAAATGTATAGAAAAAAATTAAGTAAAAACTTCATTTTATGCACGTTAAAAAGACTCAAACTTCAGATAATTTTTTGAGTATTACATTTTAATATGAAGCATTTCAATGCAATTAATTACTAAAAATATCCCAATAAAAGGAGAAATTTATGAGACCTGAAACTAGCCCCATGGGAACTTATCCCATATCTGTGTTTCACTTCTCCAAGTGATACATGGAGCATTAGCATCACCTGTGAGCATATAAAAAATGCAGAATCTCAGCTATCAGCTACCCCCCCACACACACACTAAATCAGAACCTGCATACTAACAAGATTCATATTCTTCAAGGTAATTCATAAACTTAAAGTTGAGAATCAGTGGACTAAAGGATGAAGAGAAAAGAAGCTACCTCTACCTTCCTCTTTGGCTCAACTTGTTCCATAGGGATATTTATTATGTGGGAAAATATCTTTGCTATTGTAATTGTGTTAAGTAAAATCCTGGTTCCCTTTATGTCAACTGGCTTTTCCACTATTGTGTTTATACTATAAGGCGCAGGATAAATATAAATGTGATTGGTTGAATGAAAATTTAGAGTACTGCTGATCTAAAGTTGAACTTCCACTCAAACATTACTTTTTATGTAAATGCTACAACACACGTGCAAGCACAATTGGCCTCCCTGACCACTAACATAGCCTAACATCACTCACTCCATCAGAATAATCTTGAAAATGATATGATCAGCTAAAGCAGGTGATATAGTTTCAGAAGCAGCCTTTTGAGTCTTTTTTTCCTGAAATGATAAAACAGAGACAGAGGTGGGGAGAACTGACTAACCCACTCAACGGCAGATTTCTTATTTCTAGATCTGAAATAAACATATCTGGCTACCTCCTACCGAGTACTATAAAATTTAAACAACAACAACAAAAAATGCACAGGAAGTGGATGTGGCTCAAGAGGTTAAGCACATGCTTCCCATCTGGGAGGTCCTGGGTTCGGTTCTCAGTGCCCCCTGAAAACAAAAAACAACAAAAAACAACAAGCAAACAAATGGAAAAAACAACTCAGGGGAGCTGATGTGGCTCAGTGGTTGAACGCCAGCTTCCCACATACAAGGTCCCGGGTTCAACCCCTAGACCTGGTACCTCCAAAGAAAACAAAAACAAAAAACACACACAAAATGAAACAACAAGAGCAAACAGCAGCAGCAAAAATGAAAAACCCTACAATACACTGGTTTAAGTATCAAGCATCAAAAAACTCAAAACAATCCAAATTTGTCTCTACTTCTATAAGGTGCCTGGCAAGAGACCCAATTTCTCAGTTGGATTCCAATATTTGGGATCATTTGCTGCAAGACTGAGGCACCCAAAAGGGTTTTAAAAAAATTAGATCTCCAAAGGAAAAAAATTTTCTGAGGGAACTGATGGGGCAGTTTCAGAAAAAGAACTGGAGACTAGTCCATTGCTTAGGCTTTTTACAAAGGACTGCAAGGATTACAGGGTTGCAAAAGCCAAGAAGTCACCAAGTTCACTGGCACAAATACAATTGACTTGCACTGGGAACCCCTACAGTGTTGCTGTGAAATCATTTCCAAATGGGCAGGGCTGAGAGGATGAAGAACCCTATTTTCCCAGGTAGCATCCAATTATTGGGTTCCATCTTGAGCCCTACACAGAAAAGTACAGATGTCAAGCCAGTAAGAGCCTGCCCCCTCTAAATTACAAACAAGGTGCGTCTCCTAACTAGGGACGTTGAACAAGCATAGTAGGTCACTGTCAAGTTTCTGGGTCCAGTAATAAGCATGCCTTGTGACTGAAAAAAAAAAAAAAGCAAGGGTAATGCAACTTCATTCTTTGTCCCCAAGGGGAAAATAAGCAGTAACTCCCTTCAGACCAGAGGATAAAGGGAATCCCCTTTATGAAAAGAAGTTTGCCAGTTGGGGTTGGGAGCGTGCCAAAACAATCACAATTTTTTTAAAAAAATCAGAGAAAGAAAGTTAAGACTAGTGATTTCTATTTCAGTCTCTTTCTTCAGAATTGGCAACTTTTGATCAATGGGTTGCCTCTAGGGTACTGCTGGACACACTTGAGCTCTTGCCATGAAATGCTGTGGGAATTCCGAAAGCTATGAGCCAACACCCTGCTAGACACTGCCAAGTTACACATAGTTGCCACACAGACACACAGACACACAGACACACAGACACACTCTTAATAGACCCCAGAGCTGTGGTAAAGGCATGCCCTTCCCAGTTTTTCCACAGATGGTGCTCCTGAAATTTTCCATAGCCAACATCCTCCTGTGGTTAATTAATAATCTGAGCAATTTCCATTATAGAAAGAATATCTGTACATAAATTAGACTCATTTTAGGTCCAAACTGGCAGACTTCAACTTCATTAATCCAAAAAGAGCTAAAATGAGAATGGAATGGATAATTCTCACCTGGTGAATTCTTACCCTCTAGGTAAGACCCTATCCTCTGAAGTATATAGACGGCTAAATTTTAAAAAGAAAGAAAAGTGAAAATAGGTGGAAGAAATTGGAAAAGATAAGTTGCTTCTAGAGGCATAATAATCACATTCCTTTTAAAACGGCTATCAAGAAAACCTAGGGGAAACATAAAATTAGCAAGAGAAGGCTATTAGCTCTCTGTGCTCACCTTTATGAGACCATTTTCAGGAATCAGTTTGTTAAATTCCACTGAAGCACAAACGCACATACCACAGCCCTTCTTCTGGAACGTGTAGTCATACAGAAGCGTGTGGGTAGATGCCAAAACATGTGTGGACATGCAACCCTTTCTGTAGAAACTCAATGTTCTGAACATTAACGAGGATTAACCTTCCGCACACATGGAGAAAACTGGTGGTTCCACACATCCAGTTGTCCTTCGGGTTATTTTGCATCCAACTCTATAATTTCTTTAATTACTTACTGTAAAGCACAGGAAAGTGCTCATTATTTGTAGCTTAATGCAGAATAATTGAATGTGTTCCCCTGCCCACCACTCCACCCCAGTCCCCAACTCTTCTAAGTGTCATTGTTCATCGGAGCAATACAAGGAAGCCAGTTTCCAGGCCCTGAGCATAATGAGCCATGTGGACCCTATTCTAGACACTGGCCCTGCTTCAGAGCTGCTATAAAATACAAGGAAAACATTAACATCTCAGATGACAAAAGACCATATGGCTGGTCAGAAAACACCTGCATCACTTAAGCCATTAAAGTGCACCTATATGGAGACACTAAATTCTGTGGTCCATGAGTATCCAGACTGTGAGAACATGTGTTTTTCTTTTTACTGAACTCAATTCCTACAGAAGATATGCAAACTCAAACATAATATGTTTACTCTAAGGAAGGGTTTGGGGCTGTATTTCTACACAGGATCTAGAAATAAATAGAGTATTGGTGGTGGTGGCTGTGTATGTGTGTGTGTGGGGAGATTTTTGGAAGATGCTTTAGGCAGCTGGACAAATGATAAGTAATACCAAGCATCTCTTTGTATCAGAATGACCAAAAATAATAGTTAGCATTTATTATCTATGAGAAAGATAATCTAATTAGGTTATATGGACAGCCAAGGAAACTGAGGCTCAGAGAGGTTCAGTAAATTGCCCAATGCCACACACTAATCATGTAGAGATGGAATTTGATTTCCAAAGTCAGAGTCTGAGCTCATAGCCAGGGCTTGCCGGCAGTGCCTCTTTCTATACTGGGTCAGATGTGGAGGTCATGTCTTACATTTTGGGGAGGTGTCCTTGGTAGAGATATCGGGCAGACACTCCGCACAAACTTCTTATTTATCTAAGCAAAGCCCCACGTGGTCATTCCTGATAGGCATAGTTTGTTTACACACTGATTGCCCAGAATTGGAATATACCCTAATGTTTCTTCCTTACCACCCTCTGCCCAATGTTGAATTACTCCCTCAATATGCCAAGCATACATGCATACTCAGTAGGACACAGTGGCAAGACTATGTACGAAGGTAATTTGTTTGAGATGTCAGATCATTTTCCCCTGAGAAGATCTCTTTGGGCACTAGAACAGAGCCACATGCCTTTTAGATCAGTAACAACTCCACTCGAGTAAGAATTATTTCAATCAAGTCCCACATACTCATGTGCCTTTTTGTCATACTTGTGATAGAAAATCTTTCTTTTTAGCACCCAAGCCTAATCCCCTCAGAGTCTGGAGACCTACTTCCCGATGTCACTACACTTATGACTCAACCCATTTGTCCTGTTATTCAAGAATCTAGCTGATGGGGTGAGATATGAGCAAAAAGAAAGGTACAGCAAGGCAAGCTTTCCTGTAGGATCTCAAATTTATTCCCAAGGAGTAGTTCAGACAACTAGTTGACACCACAAAGGCAGCAGAACAGATAGTACAGAATGGGTGCAGCTACATTTTTTTACAGACTGTGCCAGCAGAAGCAATCGAATAAAAACAGTCAAAGGAACAAGGGTTATGGAGTGGAGACTTTAGGCAGGTTCTCAGCTACCAATCTGGTACCCAGAGGTTCTTGGCATGAATGACAAAGGTAAAATGGACCACACAGCCACACTGCATTGAGGCAAAACATATACCTTCACTGACATCCTGAATATGCATGTATTAGATGACGAGGCTCCAAAGACTGAACACCTTGCTTCTGGTCATAGTCAGCTCTTGGAAGAAAACAGACTTTGAAAGAAGCAGCTGAAAGCAGCCTGAGAACAAAACTGGAAATGCCTGTTAGGAAAGCCTTCCACGGTATTAACAAAAGAAAATGTTTATTTGGCAGTGGTGTGTCAGCTAGCTTCTGGTAGTCCACCCTAATGCTCAGGAATTATCTCCTGTGCAGGCCAGATAGTCATCAATGCAACTCCCCAAGTGCAACTATTCCATCTAGGGGAAGAGGGGCAGTTTTCTCTCTTAAAGAGGACCCTTCAGAAATTTTATGGGGAAAGAAACAAAATAAAAGAATGTCCATTAGGATTGCATAACCATTCTGCCTGGTTCCATTTACCATACTTTTAATGCATTGGAACAGAAGGAAATTTCTCCTAAACAGAGCCCACTGTTCTCAGAGAAAAATAAGATGGAGAATCTTTCCATCAAGGGTGGTAAGGAGTTAAGTTAAGTGAGGGCCAAAATACATGCTTTACAAAATGTGGAGACATTATCTAGGCCATAAATCATGTGTTTTTAAGTGATGCCCTATTTGTATAAAACAGGAAACTGCCTAGCAACTTATACCTTCACAGTTTTAATTTATCTTTTAAAGTACTAATTATTCAATTACAAATCTTTGGGCAAGTGTTAAATTATTCCTCAAAAGAGCATCTACTTGGGTGTGAAAGTTCCAAGCTTGGCGGGACTTCCTCTGTAATTTGGGATATATCACTTGAACTCAGTCCCTGGAAATGATGTTAATCGCTGGGAAAAGAATATTAAAAGCCTGCTACACAGAGCTCTTTAGTGGAAAAATTTTCTTTTTTATTCTAATAAACACCATTGTATTCTATAGATCTAACATTGATAGTGTTGTGGAAAATGAATGCAGCTCAACTTTCTGTTGCAGGGCATTCTACAGGTGGCAGCAAAGGTCCATTGCACATGTGTCACTAATGCTGGTGAAAGTTGACGGCCCCAGTGAGGCATTTCCATTGGAACAGATGGCTGTAACAACTCTGGGAATTGTACACTATTCCCAGTGCAAGCCAGGGACAAGTTAAGAGACCTTTTAGAAGTCGTATATAAC
Source organism: Dasypus novemcinctus (assembly GCF_030445035.2). Lineage (NCBI taxonomy): Eukaryota > Metazoa > Chordata > Mammalia > Cingulata > Dasypodidae > Dasypus > Dasypus novemcinctus. The sequence continues at coordinate 64,884,365 of NC_080682.1, read as the reverse complement.
ATACTATCATTCGTGTAAAAAACAGAGGAAATAATACATATTCGTATTTACTGGTACTTTCATAAAGCACACTATAAGGATCTTATTATTCTAGACACTATACTATGCATACATCATAAGAAACTAACACAATCACCTGTAGATGGTATGTGTTTGGAGGGCAAAGTGAATTGGGCAAGGAAGGACATAGGTGGAGCAAGACTTCTCAATGTAGACTTTTTTTTATATTACTTTGACTTATGAATTATATAAATAAATTAACTATCCAAAATAATGAAATAAAAAGTAACTAGAGTTAAAAAAAGTAACCGAGAAGCTTCACATTGGCTCACCTACTAAAGATGGTGTCAATCAATCTCCCATACTACTCTAATGCACCAGGCACACCACGGATTTTACACCTGTTCCTTTGCTGGTGTGTCTTGGTGGTGACTACAGTTAAGAAGTCTGGTGGATCCCAGCTCAGTTTCAGGGGCACTTCTCTGGAAGAAACCAGTACAATGTGGGAGAGTTGGGTGTAGAGAACAGTCTGGGGCTGAAGACTGAAGATCTGAGTTCTGATGCTGTTCTGCCACTTTCTATAAAGGTGACATAGGAAATGACTGTTAGTCAACTATTTTTAACCTACAAATTAGGCCAATTCATGGGTGAACAAATTCAAGGAATCTGCTACTTCCCCTGTGGTTGTGATGAGGATACGATTATCTGTCCTGCCTGACTCATCATCAACATACGAAAAAGTATGTTGTAAACTGTAAAGGGCAACTCTACAAACAACTGTTGTGAACCACAACACAAACCCAAGGGATGACCATGGCCACACAGGGAGGGAAAAGGTACCCATTCTTCAAGCTCTCTGAGACAGTGAGATCATGGGGAGGAAAGAAAACTTTCAAAAGATGGACTCTAAACATAAAACAAGAACAGGCTGACAAAGAAAGATGTGAGGAGCAAGATGTGTTGAAACAACTCCATATGTGGTCATCTGCTATTGAATATACTACACATTCTTTAAAGCTTAAGAGGGAAATATAGAGACTTATCTAGAAGCAAACTGTAAGGACAGAGACTTGAATGTGAATGCAAGATCAAAGTCAAGTGAATGATCCCAAAGCATGGACCTTACTCCTTGTGATCAATATACTTGCAGGGACATGTGCCTGCTACACAGGTAGGTATCTGACTTACCTCCAAAGTCAAATGCAAACTTCAAACACTTCTGAAAATGTTCCCCAGAGGAGCCTTTACTCCAAATTAAGAGACTGAATGAAAAACCACTCTTTAAAAAGGCAAAAGAAAAAAGAAAACAATTTCTCATATCCATATGTGCAGTCATCTGGAAAGCAGATCTCCCACTAAATGGATGACCAAAGCAATGCCACAATGCTAAAATGACATGAAAATCCAAGGGCTGCTTTCCTCACCGTCCTAAAGTGAAACAATCTAAAAGGCTGGAAATAACCACAGAAGGAAGTTCAATAGAGGTTCTAACTTGTTACGGCTATCCAGACACATGGTTAGGAAGCCAGAGGGCTATTTGGAACTCAGAAAAAGAAAGTAAAGCTCTCCTTTGCATGCTGATTAGGGAAAGGCCCTCTGCAAGGTGCCTACTTCCAGATGATTTAAGTAGTCTAATTGGTGCAATGCTTTTTTGGGACCACCTCCTAAGAAAATGATAAACCCAGTCTTCTAGGCCATGTCAAGAAGCTACAAGGGGGAAGTGGATGTGGCTCAAATGATTGAGCTCCTGCCTACCACGTGGGAGGTCCCAGATTTGGTTCTTGGTGCCTCCTGGAGAAGACAAGCAAGACAGCAAGCTGACATGATGGACAGGCACAGCAAACTGGCGTAACAAGATGATGTGACAAGGAGATACAAAGAGCAAAGACAATGAGAGACACAACAAAGCAGGGAGCTGAGCTGGCTCCAACGATTGAGTGCCTCTCTCCCATGTGGGAGGTCCCAGGTTCAGTTCCTGGTGCCTCCTAAAGAGAAGATGAGCAGACACAGAAAGCACACAGCAAATGGACATAGAGAGCAAACAGTGAGTGCAACAACAAGGGGGTAGGGATAAATAAAATAAATCTTTAACTACAACAAAAAAAGCTACGTGGACACTTTGGTTCAAAAACACCCTCTCAGCTTCAGGTTCATGTTTCAGAGCAGACTACGATTCCTCAAAGAAATTTCTCAGGAGGTTTACCATTCTATGTTATATCAATTCAGGATCTCCATTCCCACAAAGGGTCTAAACTGCCTCAGATTAAGAATGTGTTATACTTTAGTTAATGATTCATTTCTTCATTCAGCAAAGGTTATTAAGAACTTACCAAGTTTAGAAGTACTTTGCATTAGGAAAATCATCTTCAAGGCTGCTTCATCTAAAGCAGGAATAGTTTGCTAGATAATTCTTAGTGGAGTCTTCAAATGACTGTATCCCAAATTTAGATCATCACTGACGTTCAAGTTTTAACAAGGTGGTCACACTCTCAGCTATCAATTGCTTTCAAGGGAATTTACTCTATGTGGTCAATTGTGCATGGTTAATCATTTAGTCTGAGGTTCACAAGTTAACAAAAACAAACAAACAATTCTTTTTAAAAATGTTTAAGTGAACACGGGTAATAAGCTGACATTTTGAAGGCATATGTCATGGAGAAGGATACGAGTTTAGGTTTCATCAGCAGTGGTCTGGTCATACAGTTAAAGCGGAAGGTCATAACCAGCTATTTTTCTGTCATTTGCCTCATGTTAAGAGAGCTCAGTTGTAAATCATGTTTGTTCCATGAGAAAAAAAAATTGCAAATGTTTTTCAAGCTCCATTTCTGCCTCTTCTCTCTTCAGAGCTACAAAGGTCAGCCACCCTTCTGTGCCTGGGTTATCTGTGAAAGCCTTCTTGAGTTCACTCATCAGAGTTGTAAGTTAAGATGACTGTGACTTAGCCTTCTCCTAAAAATTACTTCTTAACCATCTGTTCATTTAACAGACATTTTCTGAGATCAGGCACCAGGGACACAAACATGAATGAGACAGAATTCCCTGCCTTTGGGAACTTCACTGTTAAAAGGGGGAGGGGAGCAAGTTAGACTCACAGGTTACTACAGTACAATGTAATACGTAATACCTAAAGTTAGGTATGCATAAAGGGCATTCCCAAAAGAAGGAATGAAATGGGGAGGGGAGACAAAGGAGAGGAAGCTGTGGATGCAGGTTTTTGTTCAATATAGATCATATTTTATCTGAAATTACATCTTTAAATCTCTTAGCACTTACAACCCACAAAGCAAGACAAAGTAGCTATGAGGAATTCAATGTTAGTGCCCTCCAGGGCATTAAAGTTGGAAATCAAAAGGCTTGTTCCTGATACCTACCTAGAACGGGTTTTTCATTTAGAGGACCTTTCCAGCTGATAAGAGCAGTGCTGAAATCTTTCTTTTTATCTTTTCCATGAGGGGAGTAAATTTGAACTCACTTAGCAAGTACCTCGTACGTATGTGCCCACAGTCTGCAAGGTGCTAAGGGGACTAAGATGATGTAGGAGACACAGTCTTTCAAAGGATTTACAGTTTAATTGTAGAGTTAAGCCCAATACAGGAGAGAAAAAAAGCAAACTTATAAGACAGTTGAATAAATGATCATCTATTCAACTTCCAAAGATTATGTGTTTGGGGTAACTAATAAGCCTCCACCCCCCCAACCCACCCCCCACATCCTGAGATCTGAATGAAAAGGGAGACAAGTTGCCAAATGGAGATTAAAATATCTAATCAGGCTTCTATGCAAGCAAAGCTGCACCAGAGGGAAGCAGATTTGGCTCAACTGATAGAGCGTCTGCCTACTATATGGGAGGTCCAGGGTTTCAACCCAGGGCCTCCTGACCTGTGTGGTGAGCTGGCCCATGCACAGTGCTGATGCACGCAAGCAGTGCCATGTCATGCAGGGGTGTCCCGAGTAGGGGAGCCCCATGTGCAAAGAGTGTGCCCCCTAAGGAGAGCTGCCCTGTGTGAAAATAAAAAGCGCACAGCCTGCCCAGAAGTGGCACCGCACACACGGAGAGCTGATGCAGTAAGATGACACAACAGGAAGAGACACAGATTCCCGGTGCTGCTGACAGGAATGCAAGTGGACATGGAAGAACACACAGAGAGCAGACAACTGGGGGGGGAGGGGAAGGGGAGAGAAATAAAAATGAAAAAAAAAAAAGCTGCACCAGAGAACACGGTGAGTCCTGTTTCCCCCTATCTCAGACCAAGACAACCACATAACCCATACCGTCTGAGGCAGGGAAGCGGGAACCGAGAGTGCAAAGGCCTTTGATCTTATTGCCTAATGTCTAGAATGCCAAGAACCTTCCACAAATTTGGGCATGGCTGGTCCCACAGGGCAAGAGAGAAGTGGGCTCAATTTCAGCGTAGTGGTCTGCTCCTCTGGATCACATGCTCTATAGTCTAGTAGACGACAGGATCTTGTGGGTCTCACCAATGAGATTAATCTCTCCTCATGGAAAGGAGGTCATGGGAATGAGAAGGGCCCAGAATGTTCCTTTGATAGCTGCCTTCTAGTAAGCAAGTGCCCTCATGGAAACACAATGATGGGGGGAAAGGGCTGCTTTCAACATGGTCCTAGGCACAGAGAATTTAAGTAACTTGGCCCAAGTCAGAGAGCTCGTAGGTGGAATCAAATGTGAACAGGAGGCCCAGAAACAGGGTTTCAGGCCCGTGCTGCCTTATGAATTTTCCGTCTAGGAAACGTTTCTTTAAAGTAAAAGACCATCCTGAGTAGGATATTCTAGAACTTTGCTCTAGAGTAGAACATCATGTCCATGGCTCATAGTTTAGAATCTGATACAGAGAAGACACCCAATAATTATTTAGCTATTATCCAATTGCTTATATAATTAACTACTAAACTGTGAGATTCAGACTACAGATGACCTAGGAGTTCAGCTATGTCAGATTTATTATATGCAGGAGGCTTTGAAGAGGAAGTAGAATTTGAGATGGGTTGTGAAAAATGGGTAGGATTTAATGGATGAAAGTCACAAATAAATTAGACTCAGAATTACAACAAAACTGCATTCTGGTCTTGTCAACTTTGGTACAAAGTGAAGTACATGTAGGCATGAAGCAGGTTGATGAAGCTTTTCATTGTCTTGATAAGTTATATAAAGTGTTCTTTGGAGGCTGAAAAGTGCTAAGAACAACAGTAGCTGAAATTCACTAAGCATTTAATAATCCAAGCACTGTTCTAAGTATTGATATACTAATCCTTACAGCTACCCCGTTAAGAGTTCAAGGCACAGAGAGTAAGTAACTTGCCCAAGATCACAGATCTAGCAACTGGTGGAGATGGAATCAAACTCCATCATCAGTCCCATGAATATTGTCCCAGGTCTTTTGCTCCCATGTGCAAGTTTCTGATTAGGAAATTCCAACTCAGATGAATATCTTCAGCTGGCTTCCCACCCCAAAGCTGAGTTTCCAATTATACAGACAATAGAGTAAATAATAAGTCTCTCTAAACGACAGAATATGCCATTGATGTGACTTCTATTTCAGCAATTCTCAAATTCTCTTGCACATCTGAACCACATTTGGAAGTTTCTAAACATAACATATACCTTAACCCTACCCTAAACATGTGAATATTATTACATGTGACTATTAGGAGCTAGGACCTAATATCTGTCCTTTCAAAAATTTCTAAGGTAATTCTGATGATCAACCCTGTTCGGGAAAAACTGTTCTACAGTATGTTCTATTTTATCAGCATCTCTAATAGTTCACTTACCAAGATCCTCAGCTTTAAGCAAAGTCATAACTTAAGAAACTTAAGCACCAATATCACTGATCATATATTCATTTTCCCTATTTTTATGTGTAAGTTGTAATCAAATGTGTAGTGTTCTATAAATTTTAAAAACACATTTCACATATCTTAACCCATTTGAAATTAAATCTAAGTTTAATTTCAAATTTAAATTTAAGTAAATTTTAAAATTTTTATTTAGAAATAAATACTTTCTTTTCGCACTTCCTTCCTTGGCACACAGAAGGGCAGCCCCCAATCTGCACTTCCCTCTATCAAGGTTGCCAGCCTCTGTTCTAGAGAGTAGATTTGAGACCAAGGTGATGATTTCGGCCTGCACCTACACCAACTCAGATTACCATGTAGAGGGTGAAATCTGGCTTCTTTCTTGTATACTATGGGTCATGGTTTCATACTGTCAGAGTGATGGTAAGAGGACTGGGTTAAAAGAAGTCACTGGTCTATAATCCTTGCTCTGCTTCCACAGTTGGGCATCTTGGAATGAGCTATTTAGCTTCTCTGAACTTCCATTTCCTCAACTATTTCATAGCACTAGCGTCTGCCCAATCTATTTCACAGGGTTACTTGTAGGATCAACTGGGTTACGATATGTGAAAAACGTTTTTAAAATTTATAGAACACTACACAGTTGATTACAACTTACTCATAAGATTATAACTGAAGTGGGCATTGTTGTCTACATATGACTTCAGCCAGTAAACTCTTGTAGGAATCTTAGTGACGACAAACCAACTGAACTGTATCCCTAGTACCAGTGCCAATCGGGACACTGCACCATGGCCGGTCTTTTTAAAGACCTTTTGGATCCTTCTGGAATTGCAATGGTGAGAGTTCCACTAGAATTTTACATGAGACTGACTGTGAAGGATAATCAGAGACTTTGGAATAACAGATGCTACCAAGTTTTAAGAAAGTCATTGTCAGGGATGTGAAAACCAGAAAAATACACATATTTTAGGAAAAGCATTTGAAAATAAAATGTATTAATGGTAATAAATTTTAATGGTTAATAAAATGTTTAAGAGGGAAGCGGACATGGCTCAACTGATAAGAGCATCCACCTACCATATCGAGGGTCCAGGGTTCAATCCCCAGGGCCTCCTGACCTGTGTGGTGAGCTGGCCCACGTGCAGTGCTGCCACACACAAGGAATGCCGTGCCACACAAGGCGACCCCGCATAGGGGTGCCCCACGTGCAAGGGGTGCGCCCCATAAAGAGAGCCACCCCATGTGAGAAAAGTGCAGTTTGCCCAGGAGTGGCACCGCCACACACGGAGAGCCAATGCAGCAAATGATGCAACAAAAAAGAGACGCAGTTTCCCAGTGCCGCCAGATAATGCAAGCAGATGCAGAACACACAGTGGATGGACACAGAGAGCAGACAACAGGGGGAAGGGGAGAGAAATAAAATAAGATAAAATCTTTTTAAAAAAATGTTTAAGAGAAGGTCAACCATCATACATCTATGATTATTTCTAAAAATTATGCAATGGGAAATTTTAACACCGAAGTATCTTTGTTATCAGAGGACCATTAGTGGAAACTCTCAACAAGCAGGTGAGTAACTTACAATGCCTTACCCCAGATGGGTGGCAAGACTCATTTTCCCAAAGATGGAGGAAAATTTAGAGTGGTCTTTCCTTGGGGCTTTTACTTGTTGACTTCTGATCTGAAACAATAATTTTCCAACAGAGTTTTGCAGAGCAGAGTGACAACGGGCCTCTTGCAAGAGGCAAAATTGAGGTCAAGGGGCAGAGTCTGATGCTCCCACCTCTAGTTCAACTAAAACAGCAGTGATTCTCTTTGTTTTATGTACTGGGGTTCCATTTAAGTTTTTTTTTTTTTCTTTTTAAGCACAAACTAATATTGAAAATTTTATTAACCTTTAATAACAATAAATCACTCAACTTTTTTTCACAGTTTTTATGAAGGTTTATTGTAAAGAACTTATTTCAATCAGATATTAATATAGCTTTATAATGAGCTTCTCAAGTCTTTTAAATATCTATCTTCTTTCCTGGGATGACAGTAGTATTACTATAATAGTATTAAGTGTTGTTCTTCTTATTAAAATTAGTTGTTTTCAGGATTGTTATTAGCAAATCTTGATTTTTATTATCTGCTTAGATAGAAATATAATATTTAAAGTTATTTTTCAGTTTCCTGTGAACTATTTTATAGTTTAAAAAAAACTGTTGGGGGAGTGGGTGTAGCTAAGTGGTTGAGTGCTTACTTCTCATGTACGAGGTCCCAGGCTTGATCCCCAGAACCTCCTAAAAAAAAAAGCAATCTTCAGTCTCCATTTGAACTTTGTACTGTAAGTTTTTTTAATTTTAATGATATTTACATAATAAATATTAATTTTAATCACTAAGTTCTTCTTCATCACTGAAATATGTGCTTTTCTTGATCCTTGGGCATTTTGAATCACCTGAGGTTGAGGGGTTCCCTGAATGGGTGTCCATCTTTTCTGTTCTTCTTCGGTTTTGGTTTGCTGGAAAGGTATGGCCTGACCGACACTGTCAAAAGCAGGCTCCTCCCCTTAATCTTCACTTTCGTCTACTTCCTCAATTTCTTCTTCTGGTTCAAGAATTTCCTTTTTTTTGGTCTTTTTCTCTTTTTTCTTTGGAAGTTCACATTCTCCCAGCATATTTTTTAGGTCAGGCATAACTTAAGTGCCCACTTTCCCCACATTTGTAACACTTGGATTTATCAAAGTAGTTTCCCCTGCGGATGAACTCAGCTGCTCTTCCACTGTCAATAGCAATGCTTGCTTTTTTTTTTGTCTTTATTTATTTTTTTAATGTTACATTAAAAAAATATGAGGTCCCCATATACCCCCCCCATCCCCCTCACCCCACTCCTTCCCCATAACAACAATCTCATCCATCATCATGAGACATTCATTGCATTTGGTGAATACATCTCTGAGCACAGCTGCACCTCATGGTCAGTGGTCCACATCATAGCCCATACTCTCCCACAGTCCACCCAGTGGGCCATGGGAGGACATACAATGTCCAGTAACTGTCCCTGCAGCACCACCCAGGACAACTAAGCACTCTACCAAATAACTGTTTGTTGTTTATTGCTCTGGCACAATTTTGAGCAGATTTTTTACCCAAAAATAAAATAAATGCATCTCTCTGTGTGACCTATTTATCTTTTTAAAAAAAAGACAATAATAAAAATAAATTAAAATAAATGCATGCACCCCCTTTACTCTTCCTGATATCTTTATCTTTTATTATAGTAACCTTTACAACTTTGCCATATTTGGACAATATCTGGTATAAGTCATTGTTTGTTAGGGAAAAGGGCAAGTTGGCTACATACACTGTACTTTTACTTGGAGCCAATCAACCAGTCATTCCTTCAGGTGAGTCATGTCAGAGGGACCAGAAGAGCCTTCAGCCCAGCTGGGGCTCAACTCTGACAATTTCTCACCCCATGCAGCAGCTTTGGCAACACATGTCCTGGGAGGGTGCAGGTGCCAGAGCCGAGAAGATGACCCCATATAAGTTTTTGTTAGGGAAAAGACTGTCCTACAATTTACTTCTTTTATATTTATACCACTGATTTAGAGGTTAGTGGGCATGTCTAGTCTTCTGAATTTGCCTCAAAGAGCTGTGAAAAGAGTGGTCGTTGGCACTGTTTCTTTAAGACATCCTGATTGCCCTGCTCAGGAGCTAGAGAGAAGGCCAGACACATGGCTATAGATGTGGCACCTGTTACTATTTCCTGACTCTGTGATTTTGAGCTCAGGAAAGAATGATGTGAAAGTCTGCTTCCTTGTTGCATAGCAAGAGGTTAAAAACATTTGAGTTGATGGTACCAAACTGAGTTCTAGTTAAATTTGCATATTTACATGATTCGTGACCACCACATATAGATTCTTACTTATACCATGTATTTGAGCAAAATCACCTCCTGATTTCATGAGGAAAAACCCATCGGATTGAAGTGTTTTCTATCAAACTCCAAACCAGAGACAATTACTAAAGTTAAACATGCTACTGACTAATGTTTAAAGGTAAGATGGCATTTGCTAAACTGACTTTTTGTTTTCTTTTCCTTTCTCAGCATAATCATAAAGCCAACTTGTAGTAAATGGAAGCATCCTCAAATTTAAGCTTCACTAGGGGGAAAACACATAGGATTTATAAATACTATCAAATGAAGGACACATTTCTAAATATTACGAGGCCCAAACACATCCTTTATGTAAGGGGAAAAAATCCATCATAAAAATCAGTAGAAATGAACAGTATTTTTGTTCCAAAAGTTCTCCTTCTAGTATAGATTCTACAACACTGGCCTTATTACAAAGAAGTCATCACAAAATACCCTCAAATAGCAAAAAGTTTTAAGATGCTGCTTTACAAGCACTTTGATTGAACTAGTGTGTACATAATATGATTCCTGAAGATCAGGGGCATAGAAAACATTAACCTCTTACAAGAGAAATAAGTTCTTCCAAAAATGTTACAGTCAATAAATGAAAATACAATACAGTAGAGACAGAAAGTTCTGAAATAAGTCAGAGCATTTGTTGAACGGACTTTTTTTTTTAAGACCAGACCTATTTTTGGAGTGGGTATATGAACAGGTAATGGAAGTTCCTTATCAAGTAGCACCTGCAGATGGATGGATCAATATGGGGCAAAAAGAAACCACCTAGCACAGAGTCTGGTACCCACTGGACACCCAATTAATTAGGGAATTAATGAATGACTAATAACACCTCTACTTTTTTAAAAAAAGAGAAGCTTTGAAACAGAAGAGAAATGCAGCAATTACATAAACTATAAAATACAGTCTAAAGGGATGTAAATAAACTTTGCTTTGTTGACTGATAATATTAATACATGAAAGTAGTATGAGAGATAATAAAGAATAAATATTCATGAGTATCTGCAGTAGGATGTATGTCCTGTGGTCTAAACTTGCATTATAATTGCCATCTCCATGTTGAGTTAATCTCCAACTGTTTTACAGAACAGCAAATAAGTTGTAAAAAAGTGACTATCCATGTTGTTGCTCTCACATTAGATAAGTGGAAGGAAGGAAAGACTGTATAGAATTCTGCAGAAAACCTGATAGGTTTGAGGAATGGGCAATTCCTTTGACAATTTACATTTTAAAAGAGAAACTCTGTGAAACTGTAATGTCTGAAAATTTCATGGTTCCCAGAAGGCAAAGGTGAAGGTTCTCTTGAGACATTCTCTCGGTTCATCTGCTGAATTATAACTAGTGTCAAAAGTTAATTTCTTAAGCAATTTGGTCATCTGAATATGATCAGGATATTCCATTCTGTCTACTCAAAGGAAAAATAACAATTTTTGAGAATCCATACATAAGTACAGAAAAAGTAAAAAACAGTATGAGGCAAAGAAATGGGAAGGTTTTCTGATGCTTAATTCAGGCTGCTGCATTATCTGCAAAGGCAAACTATAGGACTGCAATCATTAGGGTTGTATGTGAACACTTAGGTGTTCATAAGAGTATACTTATGATATGGCCAACACACTAGGAAAACTTTAGAGTATACCTAGAGGTAAATCCAACCTCCCACATGAGTGTACAAACACTTTCCTAAAGGGTTTCAGTCTCTGCTTAAAAACTCAATCTAAGAAATTGACCGTATTCCAAAGAAGCCTCCTTTTTTTCGTTAGGTTGTAAATTCCCCTAATAAAGCTCTCTGTATGCAGGAATCATTCAATATTTCCTTAAGTAAACTGAAAGTTCTTCTAGATACTATATACAGTGCCTACTCTTTGGTTCTAGACCTGATCTCTGGAGCAACACAAAATAAACCTACTTCCTTCTCCATGGGACAATTCTTCAAATCTTTGAATACCTTCCTCTAAGTGAGGCTGTCCAACAGACCATGCACACTGCCATTCTCTGCCCCAGCCACAGCAGGTACTAACAGAACAACTTTTCTCCCTGAGCCGGATGGTTTCAGAATTCTCCTCAATCCAGCATTCCACATAGCTAAGAGAGACAAAAAAAAAAAAAAAAAAAAATACAAAAAACCATTTGCTCTTCCAGTCTAAGGTTTCTTTTCCCCAAGCCATCCATTCCAAGTTCCCTCGACATTCCTCACCTGCAATGATTTCAGATTTCCTATCTATCCTGGTCACAGTGAGCTGAGCTGAATGTACACCAGTGTGTCAGTGGTGTACCTAGAGCAGCTTCTTTCCCATCCATGAACTGAAGACTATATTACAGATATGGTCTATTTAACAAAGTGAAAAAAAAAATATTTGCTTCTGTATTTGGGTATTAAGCTTCTATTAACACGGTAGCTGTGTTAACAGCCCCTAGTCATACCACTGGCTCACAGGTTTCCTTTCTATCATCTGCTGTGAAGTCATCCAAACCTCTGGCCCAATTCCCTATTCTACTCTATATTTATACAAGGGATTTCTTAACCTAATCATAGGATTTCACATTTAAGCAAAAGTAAATGGTCCTGATTCTATCATTCAACAGAATGGCCTATCTGCTGGCTTTATGTTTCAACATGATAAGCCTATCTTCTATGCCTTCAGACACATTAGCAGCCAACACGTTGGTGTTGGATTTATTTTCCCAATATTGCGTAAGAGAGAACACCTTCAAGAGTTTGGTCTCAGAATGTGGCCTGGGACTCCGCCAAGCATCTCCCTCCTGCAGCATGACTGCAAAATTCCTCAACCTTCAGACTCAGCAGGATGTGAAAGAAATTTGTCTGTGTTTTAAAACACTTGCCATAATTCAAGAAATAAGTGAACATGTGAAATGAGAGAGAAAACTTGTTTCAATTTGGACATAGTTTCAGTTTCAAAAGCATGTGAAGGCAGAAAGAAAGCATCAAAATATCAGCAACTGCTCATACTAGTAGCAACAAAAGCAAGACCGATCAGACTAAATCCCATGTGGCAAAAATTTTATTCAATGAATTTCTCTATTTATTTATTTTTCTTAGTCATTTTTTTCCCTGGAAGGGGAGGGGGGGTGGTTTCTGTACTTTGTTGATTCTATGGATGAAACAAAATACAGACAAATGTAATCACTTTCTTTGTTGTCATGTCATGGTTTCTCTGCTTACCAGAAATTGGCAAACACTTAAGATATACTATATTACATTCCCTGAAGCACAGCAACTGGCATCTCCACTGGAATCAAAAAATTTGAAAACATTTAAAAGAAAATCTTCTAGTAAGTTTACGGTTGCTGTCTAAATCAACTTTAATATTTCATATGTTCCAAACATGGCAATTTTGAGTGAATCAAATTATACATAATACATTTTAGAATGAAGCCAATAAAATGACATTTATAATAGGTACTGGGGAAAAAAATAAGCATTTTTAATGCTTATTTATTTATTTCCCCCATTTCTTCCTCTCTGCCAGCATAACATTTTTCTACAGTTATAAAGTTTCCTCTCTGTCTACATGGTTAGTCTTCATTCATTCAAAACATGTATCCAAATGCTTCCTCAGCCACCAGCATTTCTCTTGTGTGCTATTATGGGAGCACACAAAAATGAATTAAGTACAGATTTTGTCACTGAAGATGTTTGAGCCAGTTTGTAATTATTGTTCCCTGTTTGTATTACTATTTTTTGATGCTGCCGTAAATGCATACTTTTGTCTATAAGACTGAGGCAGTCGTTATATAATTTTTTTTCTTACTTTTTTGGTGTTTAAAATCTTGCCACATACATGACCCTTTATTTTATTCTTAAGGCTTTTCAAATCATTAAAGTTAAAATTAGATCATAGATCAAAGACATTCTTAAAAGTCTCTCCATTCAATTTAGTTCGTGTTATTATTCTATCTCAAAAAGTGCAATGAATTGCCTGTGGCAAATGAATAAAATCAGAACCTTTGTACTCAATGCTTCAGTACTATCCCGGAAAATAATAAATGTTAAAAACGAGATCAGTCCTTGATTCCTGGCAGGCTATTCTACATTTGGCTACTACATTAAAACACAAGAAGAACTCAGTGTATATATTGAGTTGCGGTATCTGCTTGTTTAAAATCTCACCTACAATCCTAAATGTATTCTGTCTATATTCTGCTTCCCCAACTCCCCGCCCCCAAACCTGAAGAGGGAAGCAAGGAAACCTATTAACTGTAACCTTGGAAAAATGGTTCATATAGTAAATAAGCCACTTGACTGGTAAAGCTGGTGATTTCGTTCTCTAGGTGGCACTATTACTTCAGCTTTTGCTGATATGTTTTACTTGCTTGGAAACTGTTTATTTTCTTTTAATTTCCATTATATAAACCTTAATTTTATATATACTAGAGTTATAAATAAGACAGGCTGACTTCTAGGTTTTATTTTAATAAGCCAATTAAGTTGAGTGATTTTTAAATATATAATTTTATACTTCCTAGTTATAAGGTCTTAGAATCAAGAAATCCTCCTTTGCTTGCCCCCCACCCCCACCCCATGCAGAGGCATGTCAGAAACACAGAAGGACGTCATAAAGTTTCAGTCACACCAGAGGAACCAAGATGAAAGCATATTTAAGAGCTACTGGGTTCTGTGAGCTTTCAAAATCAGGATATTACTATCTTGACAACCAATGAAAAGTTCTTTCAAGTGAACCTTTGGGAAAAGCTACAAGACATTCATTACTCTCTGGGCACTTTTATTTTATTATGGCTGTCCCTGAAGCTAATAAATTTACTTTGCTTACCCCCAGTCACTCTCCCATGCATACCTGGCTCCCATCTCATCTACTGAAACCCATCTTCAAACTTTAGGCCATGCCTAAATGAGGTTTCGGAGCAATGCGCCCCTCTAAGCATCCAATGTTTATCATATTTGTCTCATCAAGCCTATTTACTACAAACATGAGTACTTACATTTAAATGAAGGCTTCCAAACTTCTTATCTGAAGAGATATTTATGTTTTTCTACGGAAATGACAGTACCTTCCTGCTCCACTTAAAGAACATACGCATTCACGACTCTCTTTCCACAAAAAGTTTTTCGAAGTCAATGCATTAGTTAGCTCTATTGTTTCGCATCTGTCATCCATAAGGATTCCATATATTCAATGATCGGGTCCATGACTGTTCCAAAGCTTTTGTATAAGTATTCTGGAAAGCCAGTGATGCCTTTAACTATAAAATATTTGGGATTAAATAGTTCTTTGCCTTTAGTGAAAGTTTAAGAGGACTTTCAGGACACACATGCCTAAGCTTAAAAATACCAAAGCCTCCCTCTGTTTCCTGGGGTTAAACCCCACATGCAAATGACATACGGATTTCATTTGCCAACATCATTTATTACTTGACTTTACTCCATACGGAATGGAGTAAGTGGACGCAGAGTGTAACCAATAAGTTTGCTCATTCACTTCTGAAGCACATCTGTGCATGTTAGTCATTATATAAAGAAAATTTATCACAACTCAATTTAATGTGGTTCTTGTTCAGATGATTTCTCCCTCCATTGAACAAGAGCTAGCATTTCAAACCTAGAATTCTGCTTCATTCTCTCAATTCCTCTTTAAAATGCAATTCACAGCTTGAGATTACAGAGCCTGCCAGTGGCTGAATGGCTGTACTAGATGGCTGAGAGTCCTTCAATTAAGCAGCAATTTTGCAATTAGTGGAAACTGAGTGCTCCATAACAATTGTTTGAAAACAAGTTGAGACAAGTTAGCAATTATCCTATTCACTAGCAATAGATATTCACTAACATTTGGCTAGGCTAGCCCCTCCCACAAACGGGTATCTTCCACACCGGGAGATGCAAATTGGAAATTATGTTTCAGCCATTAAATAAAATCAATATTATGGACAGTTGAAATGGGAGTGCCTTTCATTTAAAAAGATATTCAGAGCTGAAGTATTGTACACTCGCCATGCTCTGTTTTCAAAACCTTAAAATGTTTGTGAAGTATGTGTATAAGACATTCCCAGTGTGTACCTTTTTACTTCTCTCGATGCTTAGCACAAGATTAAAACCCAAAGATGCTGGCTGTGTACATTTCACAAATTCAGTACCTGGCTGGATATACAGCTGTGTGTGTGTGTGTGTGTGTGAGAGAGAGAGAGAGAGAGAGTATTTACAGAAGGTTTTAAAGATGAATGTAAACAAGCTCTTTGCTACATTATCAAGTGGGCGTGCTCAGTTTGCTGTGTGTGCAGTGCTCCAACCCAGAGCTATTTATGTTTGAAAGAAACAAGATTATCAATCATTCTCATTTTGACTATTGAAAAGCTGGGATTCAAGGACTCCAGGAAAAAGGGAGTAGTTTACATTTTAATGGTACCCCTATTAAACAGGAAAGCCAAAGACTTTTGAGTCAGTATTTCATAAATTTGCATTATCCACAGGATTTCTCCCCTCCTGGTGAGTCAAAATGAACCAGCACTTATCCCCATCCCCACATTATTATGAGATTTTAGGCAATTAACTCACACCAGTATAAATGGATCATCTGATGTGATCACTGTATTCCAGGCAAATGATCACTTTCTTGGTTGCTTTCGTTGCAAGTAAAAGTTACATATATTGAAAGGAGACTTTAAAGCAGATTTCCTAAATGCTTTATTTTCTGGATACTCAAATATTGATCTACTCTACCTTTCAACATGACAATGGTCTTAAATACCACCTTCAAATAAACAAGATTTCCATTTACCAACAGCTTTGAATGGGCGATGAAACGCTCCAAAGATGCGCAAAAAATTACTGTTGTTTTGCTTTTTTAAAAAATGTGTGTCTGCAATGTTCTAATGCTTAAAAACAGGTACATGAGTCTTGTTGATCTGGAAATGATTTCTTTCTACTTATTTATAAAAAGAAAAAGTTCTGTAATGATTTAAAATAGCTCTATGATGATGCTTCTCCTGTTATGTACTTTTTACATATTTACATTTACCAACATTTATCACATTTTGCAAAATAATGTAGAAGAATAAAGATAACGACTTTATGTTTCCGGAACTCCAGTAATGATAGCCAACATATTTTAAATTCCAGTAAATGTTATGGTTACATTTCAACAAGTGTCTCTTTCCTTTCTCTTACCTCTGCTGCTAGTCCAGAGGTAAACTTACAAAAGAAAAAGAAGTCTCATCCCTCTCAGGCAAGGCATTTGCAAAATCAGGCAACTGGGTTAGTGATTATTCCAAAGAGGTGCCTTTCCCAGTGTCAAAACTTCCTAGTATATTTTCAACACGATATGAGTGCTATTACATGTAACTGCTTGAAGTTCTTGCTACAGGTCATAATCTCAAAAACTTCCAAATGATAATGCTACATCCATTGAGGGCTCTAGTGTTTAGACAGAATAAATCCTTAATTATATCTCAATAAATAAAAATGTAAAAAATAAGGTAAAATAAAATTTTAAAGCAAAAATAGCTTTGACCTTCTAACAAACTCATAAAAATAGGACTTTGGATAAAAATAAAATGGGGAAATTTTTCAAGAAGTTGAGCTAGTTGGAGCGTCTCCTTTCATACAACTTTTACAAGCAGTTAAAAATCAATGTTTCCAGCTATATAATATTGCTGTGTTTTAAAAGGTAACTGTACTAGGCAGATTAATAAACACTCAGAAATAGGCTTTTCTTTGCTTCTGGCCAAAAACATTCCTGCATTCTAGTCAGAAAATGTTCACTGGTTTATACTGATGTCGAAGACTAAGTGCAAGATACCTAGAGGACCCTAAAATGAAGTCCGGGAGGTCCTAACACACAACCAACCGCGGCCAGTCAAAGCACCCCCGGGGTGAGGAAAATATTTTTGCATTGGAGCCAAAGAGGTGCGACGAGTCAATATCTATCCGAACCCACGCCCCGCAGGAGTCAGTAGCATCACTCAACAAAGCCCTCCCTTCAAAGCCCGCAAAGCCATCCCTTACCATTCCCCCTACCCCCAGCCTCCCGCCCCCAACAGCTGCGCTTGGCCGCTTGGCCAGCAGAGGGCACCCTCTACCTTTCCTAGCGCGGCCCTCCCAGCCCCCTCCTCCTCCCCTCACCCGGCGCTCCCCCCCCCCGCCCCCCTCCTCGGTCCCTCCACCCCGCTCCACCCCCTGCACACAAACACAGCATCCTGGGGCTGCGACGCTAGTTCACCCCCGCAGCCCCGCGGTTTTCTCACCTTCCGGGTGCCCAAGTCGGCTACTCTCCCTTCTCTTGCCTGCCGGGCCTAAAGCCCTGAACCCTCAGCCCTTTCCTTCCAGACCCAAGTCATTGAGCCATTCCTCTTCCCCGCATCCCGGGGACAAACCCGAGTCAGAAACCCCCGCCCGTTTCACCCAACCCCTGAAAGTCCAAACTTTTACTTCCCTGGAGAGTGCCCCAAGGGAAAGGCGCGGGACAGGGGTGGGATGGGTACAGCCAGTCCCGGAGTCCCGCAGCCCAGATCGAGTGCGAGCGGCGGGAGTGCCCCAGGTTTTCCAAGCTCCTTTGGCCTTGGACCTTTAAATCCTCCTCGGTTTCAACTCCTGGGGAGCAGGTGACCGTGAGCAGTTCTACTCGAGCCCCGCAGACGGGGATACGGGGTAAGGGAACAGAAGCTCCCCAAATCTGCCCAAGAACCGTCCCACAGGAGCGAAAATTCAAATCCCACTCCCGCCATCCTCACCTCTGTCAAGGATCCCCAGCAGACGGCACCCCAATTGTAGCTCACATTTCTTCGGCTCAGGAGGGGTTTTGAGCGGGGATTGGCTCCCCAGGGCGCAGCCCTTCACCTTTTCTCTCCCTCCGCCCCACCTTCAAGTCTTCCCGTCCCCAGTCCCCGTCCCCCCCCCCCCCCCCCCCCCCGCCTCTTCTGGGTCGTAGGAGCAACTCCAAAGACCCCTTTTCCCGGAGAGGAGGGAAGGAGTTCTGGCCTCTTCCCACAACTTCGCTCCTCCACCCCACCAACTTTCTCCGGCGTCCGGCGCCCGCCTACCTCCGGGTCCACACAAAGCTCACGGGTCCCCGGCGGCGGAGTCACATCGTTGTCCCGCTCCCGGTCCCAGGACCCAGCCCAGATCCCCGTCGCGGTGCAGCTCCCCGCCGGCCCTACAGCAGCGGTGGCAACTGCGGTTCAAGTGTCTCATCAAAGCTCCTCGAGGGGGAGGTGGGGGGCGCGCCGAGCTGGCTCCTCGGCCCCGCCCGGGAGTCCGCGGCGCGACGGGGTGCGCGGCGGGCGAGCGGGGGCTGCGCCCGGGCGCGGCGGCGGCGGCGGGCACCGGCGGCTCTGGCCTGCGCCCGGCGCGCGGGTCGGACATTATTTAGCTCTTAGGTTGGGCTTGGATTGGCCAAACGGCGCCGCCCCCCTCCCGCCTCCTCCCACCCTCCTCCTCCTCCCCGCCGCTCCCCGCGCCGCCGGTACCGTGCGGGGCGGCCGCTTAAAGGGAACGCCGCGCCTTTTCCCGGCCCTGGCGCAGCCCCCGGGGTTCCCCCGGCCCGGGCACCCCGGGCTTCCGTTCTCCCGGGACCCCGCGACATGGCCCCCGCGTCCCTCGCCCGTCCAGGTCGGCTCGACAGTACGCACGCGCCGCGGCCGCGGCTCCGAGGGGCGCCTGAGCCCCTGCCCCGGGAACCCCGCGACTCGCGCGCTCGGCAGAAGCGGGGCTGTGCCCGGCGGGGCGCGAGGCGGCGAAGGCCAGTCGGCCGGCCCTGAGGTCTGGCGCCCCTTCCTTGCAGCTCCCCCGCCCCAGCCCTCAGCCATCCCGGCACCCAAGTTCTGTGGGAGAGGGCGTGCGTTTCCCGGGCCAGCGACACACCTTCCCGCACCGCGGAGCCGTGCACACGCGAGCACACAATGAAGTCGCCCCGAGCGCGGGGGCTACTGGTTTACTCGGCTCCCTTAAACACACCGGCTTAAACAGTTCGCGCACTGACCTCTCCGGAGTTTGCCTACTAGGAATCCAATCAAGATAATAACGGCATTTTTTATTAATGAACGCCCCCAGATAACGTTACACCAAGTTACTTGCTCCCGCCAGGAAGCCGAGGCAATGACAGACCTCGGTAAAGTCACACGCTTCTAGCAGATCAAACAGAAAATCGGAAAGAGGAAGAAAGAAAAACCCACCTTTTCAGTTACTACTTGTCAAAGTAAACATCAAGGCAGCTAGCTACTCAGGGGGAGACTTCGGCCGGAAAACTCCCAGACTACTAATTTTTCACGTTCCCTTCAGTTAAAAAGAAGATAGGGGGGTGGGGGGAGTCTTTGGTGCCCGGTATCTACTCCTTCTGTTCTGCAGCAAAGAAGTTAAATTATTGATAGTGGAAATTGCATGGCGGAGGTAATACTCGCACCCCCTGAGCGAGGAGCTCCATTTGATCTCGGCAGAGGCAGGGAGATTTCATGCTGGCTCGCCGGGGGGAGCAGCAGCGCGAGCAGCCCTCAGCGGTGAATGGGAAATGGGGTGGGAATCCACGAGAGGGCTCCACGGTGCCTTGACGTGCGCTATCATATGATACCTCCTCTGCCTCGAAATAGACACTCCAGTGCACGAATTACCAGAATCATAATTCAGCGCATTTAAAATGATACATCTTTTATTAGAAGAGTTCCGTTCCAGGGCATTGCACTCTTTTGCAGATGTTTTCACTTCCCGCCCTAGCAAGCATGTACACATAAACCAACCCTTTTAATAATGAACCTAGGCAGCAAAGATAAAGAAAACGC
Source organism: Dasypus novemcinctus (assembly GCF_030445035.2). Taxonomy (NCBI): domain Eukaryota; kingdom Metazoa; phylum Chordata; class Mammalia; order Cingulata; family Dasypodidae; genus Dasypus; species Dasypus novemcinctus. The sequence goes on along the minus strand of NC_080682.1, from coordinate 64,863,881 downwards.
TTTCCGCTTTAACCAAAATGTATGGGGCGGGATGGGGGACGGGTAGGGTATTGAGTTCACCAAAGGGCTAGCAGAAGAGCAGTTTTTTGGGTTCTCATTCGAATTAGCCAAGACTCCTGAAGAGAACTGCAGTAACTAAGATCCAGAGGACCATTTTCAATTAACCATTTGACGACCTTTGGTCAACATTCTACCCTGGGTTCTTGCTTTAAAGCTGCATTTTCTTCCCATTAATGCAGCCGATTCGTGGATAGACCTTAAAATTTTAAATGAAAAGCAATGCTTTAAGACAAGGATACTTAACCTGGGGTTTCATGACCAACTCGGAGTATAAAAATCACCTGGGTGCGGGTTCAGATGTAGATATCTCCTTCGGAAATTGTGATTCAGTAGGGGTAGGGCAGAATCCAGGAATAAACTTTTTTAATGAATGTCCAAAGCAATTTGATGCAGACAAACTGAGTTCACACTTTGAGAAATACTCTCCTAAGGGATGTATGACAGGGTATCAGAGGAATTCTCCTGCCCACCCCCCAAAAAATTTTTTTTCGAGGAAGTTTTATGTGTATGTGCACTTTTCTGTAATCTTAAAGGGGCGTGACCTAAAAATTGCTCTAAGAATTTTCCCTAAATACTCCAACACTAATTTTAGGAAAAGGAAAGGTTTAGAAAGAGTCTCCTTTCCTGGACCCTCTTGTGGTTAAACATGGGTTGTTGAACTGAATATACATTATATCATAGCCTCAGTTTCCTTTTACCTAACGGTTTACAGTCAACAAAATGAGTTCACTTGCATTGGCTATTTTAGTGCCTCTAATGACTAGTAACAGAAATTACTATTCCCGTTTTATAAATGAAGCACTTGAGGCTCCCTGCCACGAAATAATTTGCCCAAGATCCCAAAGCTAAATGCCGTAGCCCAGGCTTCAATGAAATCAGGAACTCCAGCTCCAAATATCCCTGCCTCCGCCGGAAATAAACGAAGCTTTCAGTTCTTCGCAAGCGTTGTCGAAGTGTTGTCGGATGTGTGATCATCCAGAATGCCTTTGCAAATTGTTGGGCTGAATAGTCAAATTATTCAAATATATGCAGATTCTTAGAGTGGCACATGTTTAGCTTTGCACCTCTGTCAACTTGACAGAGCACACGACCAATACAAACTACTCTACGGCACAGATGGGGGAGTTTATTACTGCATATTTAATGGACCAAACAAACAGGCCAACAAGACAGAATAAAGGACAGAGGGCAGTAAACTGGGCGGGCTTGGCCACCTCAAAGAGCCTCCATAGCCGTTACCAGGGATGTAGGCTGAAGTAGACACAATTTCTTTTAATATGGCAATACAATTTAAGAAGTTAGCTCTATTTAAACAAAAACAAACAGAACTTGTATTTCTGTATAAAGAACTGGAAAAATCCTGCCCAACACTTTTTTCAAAAAACAACTTTATTCTCACTTCAAACTGATGCTTATTTTCCAGCTTTAAATTTGCTTTAAAATTAGTTTTATCCCCAGGATGTAAAGCCTCATTGTAATTTACTTCTTTCCTAAATTATTACTAGCAAGTAGACATCAAGAATCCTAGGCAGGGTACTCAATGCCTCTTCATTGAAGTTTCGGCAAATCTTCTATCTCCTAACTTCATATTGCCAGGCCAGCAATTCTGCTGAAGGAAAAAGTGTCCTTATTTCAGAGACTCTGACTGGATCTATGGCCAATTTCATTATTTCTACTTTTCCTTAACATTATACAAATAAATGTCTGTATCATCTCTTTCCAGTGTGTGGTGCAGTTTTACTGAGAAAAAGACTGAGGAGTCAGACATGGTGGGACTATTTAGAAATAGAAGAAGATCAAATGCCAATTCAGATAGACCTTCTGATGAATCAGAACTCTCTCTGGACACCTCTGAGTATTTCCAAACTTTCTGATTTTTTTATTATAGCATTAACCAATCAGTTAGAAACCAGACTTTAAAAACTTGGCTATTTGCCATTAAAGTACATTTTACATTCAAAAACAATGAAGCCATAGAGAATTCCAGAGCTTTGCATGGAATTCTGATTTTTAAAAATTTATTATACAGAGATAGTTTTACATGTCTAAGATAAAATTTTTTCAAAATTATGTTCCTGTTGTGATCAAGGTTGGTGCTGAGAATATAGAACATGCATTTCTGATTCTTCTTACAGATTCATCTTTAATATGATTGTTATGTTAGAAGCATAGATCTCATGTTTTGGGAGAGTTTATGATCTGAACATTTACTTTATCAACAAAAGAACAAAAAGCTTCAGTGCTTAAAAATAAAATTCTTCCTATTTTCCTTGTGTGGTGCTTAAAGGGATTAATTTTGAATCTTTATTTCTTTTTGGTTATTAGTCTAATACTATCCTAACCCACTGTACCAGAAGAACAAAGGTCAGGAAGAAATGTGAATTCCCATCTATTCCTGTTGGAAAATATAAACTAAGTCTCATTACCCAAGTGGGAACAGGGGCAGTAGGCTCATATTTGACAGTGACATATTTTTTCTACTAATAATTTTAATTGGCTGAGTGCAGTTCTACAATCATTACAAGCATTTTGTGTTTAATTATGTTTATTTAAGTTTCCTAGTTACTCTGGCCTTCAGTCTTCCTTGCAGGAAAAAAAAAAACATTGTCTAGTATCAACTGAACTGACCTCAAAAGCTGCTGAAAATTGGAGTAGTAATTAGCATAGGGAAAAGAATAAGTAAACAGAACACTCCCCTGCTGAGCAGAGTGGCTAAGGTGTTTTTAAATTCATGTTGGATAATTTCAAAGGCCCAATCCATAGTTGAACTATGTTACTCATGGTCTTTCAAGTTATTGAGTAAGGCCTGTCCTGAGAAAACCCCTAAGGTAGAAATAATTTTCCTCTTCATTAGATGATACTTTAATAAGAGTGTACTCCTCTGTAAGCTTTTCATGAACCATGACAACATCTCTAAACCATATTCAAATATGTCCAAATTAGTCAACACCTGACATCAGAATTATATAACCAGGCATGGACATTAATGGCAGACAAAAGATGGAAACCACAGTTAGAAAGTGTTAGAAGGGCCATGCTTAGGGCAGTAAGATAAGAGGGTCAAAGACTGAGAGCATCTGGCAATAATATTTCGTTGTATCAAGTAAAATAACACAGAAATCATTTTGAGAAAACTGAGACTAATCCACCCAAACCATATGAGAATCATCAGCTTGTAACCCTCCAAGTTTCAGGTTTTCTCTGACAACATCTAAAAAGCAATAGTAAAGAATAATTGGGTTTAATCATCATAATTTTTCTATTAACATGATCAAAAGGGATGTGAGCTTGTAGACTTGGAGAGGCAAAAGTTAGAGCTGACAATGATACCTGACTGTGATATTTGTTGGTTGTGTTGGGACAAAGGCCATGAGAAGAATGAGCAGGTTTAAATCAAAGGATTCTAAGACATCGGATAAGATTTAAAGAGCAGAATTACCTTATTTTTGAAACCTATTAAGTGAGGCTGTGTGATGATTGGGGTTAGAGATTTTCTACTGCTAAATTTTAAATTCATCATGGAAAAATGCAGAAAGTTAGAAAAGTACACAAAAAAGATATTTTAGACAACAATGATTACTAAGCCTCCCAAAGTCATATTTTAAAAGCTCACTGAGTAAGAATTTGGCCTGTTTTTTCATGATTCTGATTCATGAATCTACAGTGTCTGCCTTTAATGGTCTTTTTGATGAAGAGACTAGGCAGGATGTGCAACTGGCTCCCTTGTCCTATTCTTCTAGATAGCATATGTATAGCGGGAGTAAAATCCTCAACAGCACACTTGTGTCAGCAAGGATTAGCTTTAGATTTGTCTAGCATACAGATCATTTGGAAACATCTGAAACTCTCAGCTTTTTCAACTCAGTCTTGCTATTTTATTTTACCTTCACTTCACAGTTACATTCATTCAGTTGATGAATATTTGTTGAATACCTACTAAGTGTCACATACTGCTCTATGTGTGCCAATACGGACGGATGAATAAAGCACACTTTAGCCCTTTTAGTGCTTATATTCTAGGATATAAGCATTTTCTTTTAACCCTTTGGGCCATTTATGATTTTGTCGAAGGTAGGAAATTATGTTTGTTTTCTTTGCCATAGGCTTAGTGTACATAAATATGTGGATCGGCACACTCCTAGTGGCCAAGGTTGTAATAGTGATGGACAAAAAAGGCTCCCAAAGCTGGAGTGAAACCATGCTGGGGAGGGCCCTTCATGATTGATCAGTGCCCCAGCTATTCTTGGTTGGCAGTGATTTACAGAAGGTGGACAAAGGATAAGAGGCTGGGGGAAGGGGTAGGGAGGAAATGGAACATAGTTCAGGCAAATAAATGTTTTAAATATGATTAGGTAGACATATGAAAAGGTAGCTCCAAAGGGATTTTAAGAGATTATCTCATCTTCCTCACTACTTATAGCTCTATCATTGCAGACCAGGGAAGTAGACTACACGTCTTTCTTCTGAGGACTTTTCTAGAATCCAGCAATGCTAGTGCTTGGCAGTTCCCACTTACAACACATTTTTGTTCTTGTTGTAATTTATATCTTATTTCATTTCATCCAACCTTAGTAGATGAAGACAAAGATGGAGAACAGCTGCTTACTAACCTCCTTGTGTTATTAAATCACCACTCAGACTTTTCTCATAGCAAGAGATCGGATCTCACAACCTTTCTTCATAAACTCCAACTTCCAATTCATTAATCATTTCCCTTGGTCTACCTTGGACCTCCTCCAAGGTCTCCATATTCTTCTGAAAATGTAAAGCACCACATTAGACATGTGTGTGAAATTTTCCAGGGCTCAGGAAGTATGGGAATCATGAATTATCTGACCACAGCTGTCAGGAGAAACTAAAGAGAAGATTCAATCAGATTGACAAATCTCCCCTCTTGCAACTTGGAGATGGAAATGGTTGTTTGATAAAAAGAAACACTTTTAAGTCAAAGCTATATCCTCTATCATTAGGTTTCAGATGAAGCTTTTTACAAAAGAAACAGAACCTGAACAGGACATTTTGCTTTTACCTTCCCCCGCCTCTGCAAAATTGTTTAAGAACATGTCATTTTTCTGGACTCCACTTAATATCTCAAATTATGGATCTTTGACTGTTAAATTGTGATAGTGCTTTCATATTCTTGGGTGTTTACATTATGATGTAATTTCTCTCACAAAGTAAGGTCTACAAAATGCAACACTACTTTTGAAGTTTGCACTTTTGGCCAAATTGTGCCATTTATTTTCATTTTGTCTATGTACCAAATAACTAGAATAATGTGAGTAAAATAAGTTGAATTCAATAAAAGAGAACCCTGTTAACCTAAGGCAATGCCTAGAATCAAATTTCCTGACTACTTCAGTTCAGGTGCATCTCCACGATGACTTCACAATCCAATGTGACCAAATATTTTGGTCCTCTGATCCTCTATAGGGCAGCTGAAGAGCATTTGATTAGCAGATATACCATTCCCACCACTAATGGTTTTCTTTTTATGGTATATTCATGTGTGACTACAACACCAATTCAGTTGTCTGAGGAAGAAATTAGGCCAGACTAGAATAAAATCAGCACTTTAAAAAGTGTAGGAGAGGAGAGTATTTACTTCCCACTCATACAATAGGAGTAAATGCTGTATATTATGAATGAATGAATTCTGAAACCTTAGTCTGGTGTAGGACATTAGGAAGTGAAGAGTCTAGGTGGGCCTGAAAAAAGGTGATGCTGATGCAGATGGACAGAACAGATAATATGTTTCATAAAAGTTAAGGGAAGAGAGCTGGGGTGGCATGGGGAAAGGATGAGGGACAGCAAAACCATACATTTAAATTCCATGATGCCTTAACTGAAATTGTGAAAGTAGTCCCTTTGCAGTCACTGCTATGTATGTACTCTGGAAAACTTATTTTTCACTGCTTAGGCTATAGTCATGACCTGAGGGTCACGGCTAGATATATAATTTTGGAAATCAGAAGTTGATGTCATAATACAAATAAAATGTATTTTGGATGCAGACTCATACCACATTCAGTCTTCCTGAAGATAGCCTCCATGCTGAGTTAGAAAAACAAAGACCCAACCCTTTAATACCTAAGTTTATGCCTCTCTCAAATTCAATAAAGTAAAATGTTTAATACTGAGAGTCTTTTATTTCATAGGCATGTTTTCCTGAAGGCCTTGGGAAGAATGAATCAAATATACTATCATCCACTGAGCTTTTTCTATTTTAAAAAAGGGAAGTTAGCTTGCATGTCACATGATAGACATATTCTTGAGGCATTATATCCAGATTGTGGATGCATATCATCTTAGAACTACTTTGCAAGCCAACTTTCCACTGCCTTCCATTTTGTCGGCACACAAAAACTAATTAGAATAAGTGAGTAAAAATAAGTTGAATTCCATAAAAGAGAATCATGCAAGCCTACATGATGCCAACATATCTTTTTTTAAAAATGTTCAGTTCTGAAGATTCTTGACTATATGCTTGACTAAATAACTTTTTGCTAATATTACTTTTTACTAATGTGGTTTTGGAAATCCATATTATTATTTATTTATATAATTTTGCCTTCTAGTCCTCAGAAGAATTTATAAAGTATATAATATCCCCTTCAGCTAATTGATGTTTATTAAGGTACAGCTTTCGAACAGTATTTACTAATAGGAATTAATTATAAAAGCAGAATCATATGTATGGATGTGATGAAGAACAAAGAAAGTCCTAAAGAAAATTTCTTTTGAAAATGATGTGGATTAAAATATATAAATTTTAAATTAGTAAACATTTTCCAACATTTTTAACTGCAATTAATTTTAGAATTTTCTTCTTATTTCTTGATCATTTTAAGGCAAATAAGTCAGCTTTTATGTTTTCCTAGGGTGAGGGTAGGGAAGGGACAAGCATCTGAGCACTGAAAATGAAAAAAAAAAAAAAAGCTACTATCTAATACCAAAGAATCTAGAACCAAATGAAGCAACTCTGAAAATATAAGTGATAATATGGGAATCAATGAAAACTTGAGATTTCAATTCATCTGGTCTTAGCTAGTACCTCAGTAATCTTAAATAACAGTGTGATGTTTAAGAAGTTTAAAATATAACTAGTTTTGGGGAAGTGGCTGTGGTTTAATCAGTTGACTCCCATCTACCATGTGGGAGGCCCTGGGTTCATTTCCTGTGGAGAGCCGCCCCAAGCACCAGAGAGCCCACTCAGCAAAGAGATGCAACAACAACAACAAAAAGGGAGACAAGCAAAAAAACAGAAGAGTGCTCAGTGAATGGACACAGAGAGCAGACAGCAAGCAAGCCACAAGGGGGGGGTGTGTGTGAATAAATAAATATAGACATAGAAGAATGCACAGTGAATGGATACAGAAAGCAGACAGCTTGCAAAAAGCCACAAGGGGAGGGGATAATAAATAAATTATATATATATATTTATTATATAGTTATATATATATAGTTATATATAACTAGCTTTGTTAGTGATCTACCATTTGAAATTAATCATGTCTTGATACCATTTCAAATAACATCTATATTTTAGTAAAGTTATATAACAAATACTTTATTTTGAAAATCCACATAATTAAATTGGCACAGACTGTCCATTGTTCTTATGTTTTGATTTTTGGGAAAAGGAGGAAATATCATTGTTACATGTTATGCTTTCAAGGCCCAGCTTGTTTTGATGGAAGAGGAAAGGACAGTAGTCAAGAGAATTTGGGCCCTAGCTTCAATACCATCACTTTCTGGCCATGCGATCTGGGCAACCTCTTTCACCACCGCAAGCTTGTTCACAAAGATACTGTAAATCCCATTTAAATGTCTGTCAACTGAATTGAGAGATTTTCGCTGTTGTGCCTTTCAGTTGCCCTGCCAATAAAATGAGGATGGTGGGCTATAAACTGGCTGCCAAACTTGAAAACACATTCAGACTGTAACTCACAAAAAACAAATGAAGCAGGAGGTTTCCATGCACTATGGGAACCAGTGAACTAGGTATCTTTAAGATACTATTTTTCCCATCTAAATTGGTATCTTTTTAGGAAAGATAAATCCTTTTGTAAACTAAACTTAGAACTCATATAATTACTTCCCCTAAAGTTAGAGCCTTCAATGTAAGGATTAATATTCTTCTATTTTTTTATATTACTCATTTAGCTGTGACAAGGCTATAGGTGGACTTTTTCACACACCAAGATGTCCTTTAAGATCATTCTCTTCTGCTGGGCTGGCTTTTAAGTTCTGGGACACATCAAATAAATTATGAGTTCAGAGGATTCTTCCTTGCATAAATCAGAGTGGAGACTGGATGGCGTTGCCCCATGGGCCTTCACATCTTTGTTTCCCTATAAGACATCAGCAGCTCAGGAAAGATCACAGCCTTGTGCTATCTAAGACTTACCATGTGCACCCCATCTCTAGTTTAAATCCACGTCTTTCTGGGTGTTGCTTTCCAGGAGGAAAATGGAAGAGCTTTATCAGGAAGATGTCCAAGCAGATGTATGACTCCCTTACCCAGAGTACCCCTCAGCTTAGTCTCTAGAGCTGGCATTCTGAATTGGTAAAAAGACACAAAGGACCCAGACACCCATTTCTGGCATTCTCCCAAATGAGTTGCTACTTCCAGAGAAGTTTCATGTTTGGAGTGGAAGCTTTGAGGGAAGAATATTGAATTGCACAAGGAAAGCCAATAAACATTTTAGTCCCCAACAGGGACTGTAAGCCTTGTAATTACGTGTAGGGCTGTGTTTGTCCATCCTCTTCTGCTCCATATCTGTAAACAACATGTTAGCTTTGGAGGTTTGTCATCCACTGTGTGTGTTTGGAGAGGGCGTTCCTCATCACGGTATCTGCAGTACTATAGCCAATAACAGTTTGAAAAGGCAAACTTATGAAATGGCTTCTAAACACACTAAATTCTAATCTAAACAATTTATAACATTTCTTACTCAATAACTCTCAGAAGTCAACTAACGTGGAACTGCCCTAAACAAGTTAAGAAAGAAGTTAGACATCATCCATTGGATTAATAAACTAAAGTAAGCGGAAGGAAGAATGTGCAGGTGAAGGGGTGAAGGGTTGAGATTCTAAAATTTCTCTTCAGTGACGGTAAACTTGTTTCTGGATAATGTTCTTTCTTGCTAGTGTTTCACGCATGACAACAATTATCTTAATAACAGATAAGATTGCATAGGAATTTACAGATTAGCTTATAGACTGATTCAAAGAAAGGCATTTGAAATTAGCAGACATGCGTTTGAGTCTAGTTTTGTCACTTATTGGTCTGCTGATTTAGGATAATTACTCTTTCTATGCCTCAGTTTCCTTATTTTTTAAAATAGAGATAATAATCCCTGTCTAGAAAGATTGTTGTAAGAATTCAATCAATTATGGAATTGCAGAGTGCTCACCACCATGAGCGCAATATTCTCAATATTTTCCCTATCTCTGTTTTATGACTGTGGCAAAGGCTTCAAAAACAGAGGTAACAATTCACATTTTGAAACATTCATTAGTCAGTAGAGATTAAAAATAATTCTAAAAAAAAATTCGTGACTACTAATTTTGAGATTCTCACCCATCTCAAATGGTTGTGGTAAAGATCTCTTCAAAAAATGTACGGGCAAGCCTTCTGAAAATGGGATAGCCAAATCAAATCTGGGCTATTAGATAGGAAGGCAGGATTTTATAATAGCTTTTAGAATCAGAAAACCTGAGGTTTGAATTTTAGCTTTTCCACTTAAAACTAGCTGTGTTATTCTGGACAAATTACTGAAATTTTCTGAGCTCCAGTTATTTATACAATTTGAATACATTCTATCTCTGAAAAATGCTTTGAGAGTTAAATAATATATGGCAAATGCAAAACAAAGAACTTAGGACTGGATAAATATAAAATAAATGTTATCCCTCTCCATCATAATTTGTATGTATCTTCCCATAGTACGAAGGCAATTCTTAAACATTGTTTATGAAAGTTGTTGGGGAGAAACATGCCTTCAGTGGAGGGGAAAGGCTAAATCAGAAGAAATAGTTTCCTGCTAAAGTAACCAGAACAATAAAGAGCATGGAAGGTAGAGATCAATCTCAATGGACAAGGGGCCTTGAGGGAAGCTCCTAGAGAGACCACCTCTCTTTCAATAGCCCCTGTATCACCCAAATCTTATCTTGGTTTCCCTTTTTATTTCTCTATTCAATTTTCTTCCCATACCCTCTCTTTTCTGCATTCACTCTCTCTTCAATGTCATATCTCAAAGACATTAGATGTTTATGGAGCCAATTTGGGTAGCCTTATTACCTAGTAATAACAGTTCACTGATGTATTTCCTTGACTCATTCTAACTCCTTCTAGCACTAATGAGTATTGGGTTTAAGAATATTCTAAAGAAATTTCTAGATACTATAACGTACACTTTAGGCACAGAAATTTTGCAGCATTTTCTTCTGTTCAGAGCAATTGACTGGATGCTCTTTCTCAGTGTGCAAGGTTTGTTTAATGTATTTAACATTCATTCAGAGGTTAAAAACATTGGCAAAGTAATTTTTACCTTCTGTGGTTGGTCCAGAGAATGCCCACACCTGGGCAAAATGTCTCAGATAGGCCACATATTTCTCTCAGCTTCGATTCGAACTATTGATTAGAGTCATCACATGTTGCCAAACTGCTGGTTTTTAGATACTAGATTTTAAAAGTTTTTAATTTAAAAAAATTAATACTTCAGAATATAATTTGCCATTTGTCTAAAATAGAATTCAGGAATGATGCCTGTCATCCCTAGTGCTTCAGAAGTTATTTTAAATATAGCATCTTTATAAAAGTCAATAGCTGCCTCATCAAAGGGCAATCATGTCCAGTGTGGGTGGCTGTGCCAATTGTTTTTGAACTACTGCAGTAATCTAGCCAATCCCAGGGAATGGCTTGCAGCCTTTCTACACCCACATTTTTTTCTTAATTATCTCCACCAGGCTGAGTTAGCTAAGGACAGATCTATAACATTTCCTGGATGTCAAAATGCCCACATACTTTCTGCTATCCTTGGACCACCATCTCCCTACCCTTCATATTTCTCCTGGTTGGTCCACTTAATTATCTGTATCATGTGTATATATTTCATTATTCATGAATCCCAGATAATTTCAAGATACAATATCTTTGATTTTCAAAGGAAATGACCTTAAAAAATTTGAACTCCTGTTTGTACAAAGAAAATAAGCATTTAATTTGATGTGAGATTTTCATTATTAGAAATAATCTGTAAAAGTTTGAGATTACTGTTTGTAGTAAAACTTTCCAAGTCATAATTTCTCAGAAAATGATAGATTCCTTCCATGATGGGTTCAAATAAGTTGTTTTTTGATGTTTCAAAATGTACTTCTTAATGAACAAATTAAAAATTGGAGGTGTCCCAGATTGTAAATCATCAAAGGTTAGGGTGACTAAGACCCTATTTACTACCAAGAATGGTTTTCAGCCACATCTTTTATATCACTCAAACCTGAAGCTGAAATGGAATTTAGAGCTTATTCTGGGAGCATCCTTTTCATTTTATGTGTGTGGAAATAGAGATCAAGAGTGCTCGATTGACTTTTCCAGCAACTAACTGTTGGGAACAAAGCTTTAACTCAGGTTTTAGTCTGGCTCATTGTCCTCTCTTGAAAAAGGTAATCATCCAGAAGTCCATCCCCTTCAAGGGATCAGAGCAAATGGAGGGACCAATCTTCATCTCAAGGTGAAAAGCTCCGCTAAGAGAGGAACCATCTAAGCCTTGTTCATTGCTGAATCTCTAGAGTCCAACACAGTTTCTGGCACACAATAGGTTGTCAATGAATATTTATTGAATAATATTATGATCACTTTGCTGTCTTTTGGTTAAGATCAAGTGTAGAAAAAAACTAAATGTTAGAATCTCTATAGAAAGTATCCCTCTCGGGTAAAGTGAGAAATGGTCAGTAAAGTTTGTAATCTCCGTATGTATCACAGTATCTACCAAGACCAGCCAGTGACCAGGTATCCAGTCCTAAGACGAAATTCCAGAGGGTCCAGAAGAAAGCAAGACAGCATGAATGCATGCATCAGTTATTGGCTGGGCTAAAAGCCTTCTAAGATCCAGCCCAGCCTGCAGAGTCAATGAGTCACAAGTAAAAGTAAAGTGTTCTTGGTTTTGCTCTTTCTATTCTCTGTGTTTAATTTCTTGGAAACTACTGATTGTGCCTTGGACAGTGTGTCAGCTGCAAGCAGATTCCCACTTTCTTTGAGCCTCCAACTGTATGACAGAGAAGGAATAGCTTAGGAAGGGAAGGTCATAGGCTGGTTAAAATTTTCCATTAGGCTTGCAGAATTTTAGAAGCTATTTGTTGATAACATCTTTTAAAATAAAAGAAATCAAAATAGGAGGAAATAAAGCCTACAGCCCACTCTGATGCCTCGTAGAGTTTGAGGTGGCCTGGTCTAGAAAGGTATGAGCAGACCTTGAAATTCGAATAGATAATGAATCAGTCTTTACCTCCTACTGGCAGTTTAGTCTTGGGTCACTCTGAACCTCAGTTTCCTCATCTGTAAAAGGTGACTGGCAATTCCTACCCTACACGACTGGTGAAGAGATCAAATGAAGAAGCTTGTAAAAGAGCTTTCGAAGCACTATGTGCCTATAAAGAACTGTTACTAGTGAAATACAAACAAATTTAAGAAAGTCTGCACTATGGCATAATTTTTTTAATAGGACTTCAAAGAAAGAGAAAGCAAATCTACCTGAATTTTAAAAACTCAGAATGAATACTGCAAAAATTGTCAAATGAGAATGGACACATGGATGAGGAATTCAATATTTTGATCTCTGCTCCATGGTGTCTTGCAGTTTTATTCCATATGGAACAAGGCGTCGCTTTCTTTTAAGGGGTCTTGAGACACTTGTTAATATAGTAACTCTAACTTCTGAAGTAAAAGAAGATTTCATTTTTTTCTAAATATAGTCATGCAAACTAAAAAGGGAGGACATTTTCTTTTTAAGAATTTAGTCTTTCTCTTTTTAAAGGAATGCCCCCCTCTCCATTTCCAGAGCATCTACATTAATGGTAAACTCTTACTAAATATTAACTAATGATTATATTTATCAAGTACCATGCACTGTCATTACATGGAATATGGCATGTAAATTTAAGAGGCTTACTGCTTGTTAAGTTCCTACTAGAACGCACACACAGATACTCACACTCATACACATACACACACATATAGACACACACAGCAGTAGCATATCAGTAGAGAAAGACACTAGCCAAAGAAAGATAATCTGGGATACTTCTGAGGTAGCAGTTGTAAAATTAAAATAGGCAACTCATTAAATTATCCATAGAGTGAAAGGAAAGCTACAAAAATAGATATTTTCTGGCAAGTCAGTGCTTCTCAGAACAAATTTAGTTTTAAGCTGAGTTTTTAAATCACATGGTAGTTCATATTTATTAAAATACTTTAAATGTTTAGTTTGTTCCATTTAAAAGCAAAAATTAGCTTTACTGGTCTTTGGTATATTTAATTTAAAAAAATGTTCATTTAGACATCACTTTAGCAGCTTAGAAACAATATGATCACATGAATGATAACTGAACAAGCTGGAGCCCGGTCCCAAGATCACAGAATTCTAAATAAAAACTCTTCGTAAGTCATGTTTCAGTGCTACTCAGGACCTTGTACAGGGGAAGCAGGAGCTAAACCACTGAGCTACATCTGCTCCCCAATGAGAGTTTGTTCTTTTCATTTGTTTTTGTTTTTAGGAGGTACCAGGGATCTAACCCAGGGAAGCAGGCACTCAACTGCTTGAGCTACATCCATTCCTTTCCCCCATTTATATTTGTTGGGTTTTGTGGCTATCTATTTCTGTGATCATCCAGGCCCTTACTTTCTCTCTTTCACTACCTGATTTTGGAAAATTGTACCTTACTAAAGCTTCCCCTAGAGGACAGGGCAGGAAAAAAGAATGAAAGGACATTCAACAGTTTCTCTCCCTAATAATTTTAGAGTAGAGATTTGATAAGGGAAGAATCTGGCAAATGAATGAGTAAGTTCACATATGTTGATTTAAAAAAATTTTTTTAGGTCTTCTTTCTAATTTATATTTATAGGCAGTTGACAAATAATATTTTGTAAGCCAACAAATAACTTGCCTTTAAAATTTCAATTACTGCCTCACTGCACTGACCATACAAATTAGATGATGCTTTTAAATAGCTAGTACTCTAGTCCAATCAAATAAATATGTTGTATGGAAAGAGAATGTCATAATAATATCTCCCCTATTTATGGAGTGTCTGCTTCCCACTTACAAAATCCATTCTCTTCTATCCTCCCAAAATTGCTATTTGTAGGTCTTACTATCAATGGCACTTAAAAAATCACAGGCAGGACATATACATTTTCATCTGAATCAATAATGATATACAGTATTACTTTGGGGGAGTTAGACCTGGCTAAATTCTCACATAGAAATATCAATATGCAAGATCACTGGGTACAAAAGTAGGCTAGTTACTGCTAATTTTTTAAGATTAAAGATATTTTCTCTCTTTCTCCTTCTCTCTATCACCTTCTGATATTCCAAATGATTCCAAAAAGGACAATTGAAATTTCTAGTCTGGATCCCGAGGAGTTCTATATAAAATGCACGTGAACAGGGAATATGAATCAGGTGCATCATTCTTCAAGAGAAAATCATTTTCCCTGACGCTCAGGCGAACCCTTTCACCTCACAAGTCTTGGGTGTGTGTGTTTGTTTCTCAAAGAGGATGACGTGACACTTTTGAGGTTTATTTAAGTTGTTAAAGATCTCAAGGTTACGGGAATTAGACTGTTAAGCATTTTCTCTCTTCATCTCCCAGACACGAAATTTACAATTTTCCCCATTCAACTGTCAGATAAATTGGCAAGTCAACTAAACGGATAATATTCCCTTAAGAACGCATTCATTTGAAGCTCCAGGAACTGTATTAGGCAGTAGTGAGTATTCGCTAGCACGGGCAGAGGGAACTCTGCAACTCAGAGTGACGGATGATTTTTATTTTATTTTTTGCCATCTATCAAGCAGTCTCAAAATGTCAAAATATTTACACCTCTTCCTTGGAGAGACAGGCAGACAAAAAGGGAGAAAAAAAATCCCGACCGGTTGCTGCTTGATTGGGGAAAAACGAGCGTTGCACCTTTAATTCTACCCCTCCATTCCCAGTTTCACCGCCGGCCGCCCCCCCCCCCCGCCTCGGGTTTTGCAATAAATCTCCCGATTCTGCGTTCAGCCCTGCAGATCCGTATTTAAAACAGCACCATCTGGGAAGGGTGGGTGGCGACGGTGATGCGGACGCCTAGGAGTTCCTTTGCAGCACGCTTGGAATTGCATCAGACTGATCAGAAATCCCCCCGCCCCCAAGTCCAGCCCCTCCCACCCTGTTCCCCTCCCTGCCCCTCCCCTCGCGTAGATCTGACTGAGGAAACGGCTGGATCTCGGAACAATCTGTGCCCCATTCGCTGCGGGCCTGCTCCGTACCGCCTGCCCTACGCTCCCTTTGTGTGCCGAGCAGCCTATCACCGTCATCTAATCCTAGTGCCTGCTTTTTTTTGTGTATTTTTTTTTTTAATTTTCCCTTCTAAATTTCCACGATATCCTGACGTTGCCTTTGAATCCCTCCTTTCCACCTGCGCGGATTTAGGATTCTTTCGTCCCCTTGAACAGTACTCTTGAATTTCGGAAATAGATTTTCTCCTCCACTCCCCCACCCCCACTCCAAGCCCCAGCCTGTTAATTAAGAAGGACTGATCCCGGAGGAGTCCAGAACGCCAAAGCTCTGAGGCGAAAACTGCCGCCCGTCAAGGCCAGGCTCAGCAGCCGGAACAAAGGGCCCGGGAAGCGGGGGAAGGGGTGTGTGAAGGTTGCGGGAGTGTGGAGAGATCGGTGGCCCCCACGCAGGGAAGCACAAGTGCCTGGGTTCCCCCGAGGAGAGGCGGGAGGACCAGGCTGCCGCGCGCTCGGGCCGCTCGGGGTCCCCCGGGGGCGGTGGCGGGGGAGGTGGTGCCGAAGGCTGGGCGGCTCAGAGCCGCTTCTTCCTCCTCCCACCTCCAGCCCCGGCCCACCCGGGCGGTGGCGGCGGCCTCGCGGCCAGCTAGCGGGCCTCCACCCTGGCCTCTCGGCTCAACCTTGCTGGGGCAGGGCGGGCTGCGCGCCCCGCTGCCTGGCGGCTCAGTGCAGCTGCGGCTAGCAGCTTCCGAGCGTGCTCCTTCTCCTCCGCCTCCACTCGCCCATGCTCCCTCCCGGTCCCGCTCCCTGGCTCTTCGGTCCGGAAAGAACCTTCTCCACCCAATCCAAGGCCCCCCCCACCCCCACCCCCGCCCTTTCCCTGCTTTACCCCGACTGACTCGGACCTGGGCTCAATGGGGCATCCGGCCCGGCGGGGGAACGGAGCGCTGTCTCGAAGGCTCCCTTTCCCTTGCAAAGCCGAAGCCCTCTAAGCCAGAACCCGAAACTCGCGGGGAGGGGGGAAAGAAAGAAAGAAAAAAACCCAGAAAGAAATATCCAGCGAGACGCGAGGGCGACGGAGAGGAAGAGATAGAATGAGGGAGGGATGAAGGAAGGAGGAGGGGGCGGGGTGGAAGAAGAGAGGGCGGGAAGGAGGGAGGGAGGGAGGGGGAAAGAGAGGGAGGGAGGGAGACAGAATGAATCCCTCTCTCAAGAAGAGCTGAAATTACCTTGATTCATTTTGTGTTGAAGATTTAGCGTTACCTCCTTCCCTCTCCCCAACCGTCACCTCCCCTTTCCCCACTGCACACCACCTCCACAATCTGATTCCAAATCATACAAAGTCAAATTTTAGGAAATGAATGTTGTGCAAAAGATTCATAATTAGTAATGAATCTACTGTACTGTTCACACACATACAAACACACACACACCGGCAAAGAAAACGGAAAAGAGAGAGGTGACGGGGAGAAAAAAGAGAAAGAAATCTTACATTTGAATCAGACATTTGCAGATCCAAGTTAACTAAACTCATTATATCCGCAGGAAGACTGAGCTGCTTTTTTCCCCTTTCCCCTCTGGCTTTACACCAGGCTCTAACCTAGGGCAATTCAAACTGGGCAAATACCAAGAAACAACCCCCTCCCACACTCACCCCCTACCTCCTCCCCTCCACCACGCTCCTTTCCGGAAGATCGAGTCGAAATAGCTTAAGAATTGGAGATGCAGGGGGTCTCCGCCCCGGTGCTTACCTTCTTTGCGGCTTACACCACCCGGGTGGCTAGATCCTGGAGATAAACACTTGCATTTCCCAAAGTTAACCCGGTATACCAACCCGGAGCTTGCCAAGAGTCTATTCCAGCCTACACCGCTAGGAAGCCAACTTCAGCGATCTCAATGAGGGGACCAAACTGGGGCTCGCTTTTCAAACGCTCCACTCCAAAATCTGACTCTCACCAGCCCCGCTCTCAGTGTGAACCGAATCTCAGAAAAAGACGCTTTTTAAGGGCGACACGGGGCAGGCTTTACTGCGGGGCCGAGACGGCTACCTGGGGTCGGACTTCCTCCGACAAATCCATGGGGGCTGTCCAAGGTGCTGAATGGGCTCCCTCTCGCTCCCTATTACACACCCCGCGATGCAAGAGAAAAGGGCTTAAAAATCTCTAATTAAGTGACACTTGATATTGCTCTAGACGGCTTCTTCCACTTCTTTACGTTGTCACGTGTGGATGGCTTTGCAACGCCATCCTGTTAATAGTTGATCACATGTTGACAAGACCCTTTTCTTCTATGAGACATTACCCATTTCATTACCCGTGTTATGCACTTCTGACTTATTTCTCTTCCACCAACCCCACCCCCACAGCACCTAAACTCCCAGCCTCTACCCCACCCTTACCCCTACTCCACCCCCTAACCCTAACCTTTAAGAGCGTTGTTTTAGATGAGAATTAACCCCTTGGCGAATGTCAATTAAATGCCCACATATAAATCACGAAATACGCTCATACACCACACATGGAAGCAAAGAATGAAATGCAAGACGACTGGGGGAGAAAAATCAGCCTTGAACAGCCAATATACACCCCTTTTCCAGCTCTAAGTTTGTTCCACGCAGTTCCACATTGCTGTGTTAAATCTCAAATGATTCCAATTAAAGTTGCACTGTGTAAAAAGCCGATTCCCCCGGCCCGAGTAGCTTCTGTTCTTTGGCGTGTGAAGCGCTAGGAAGAGCCGTGATATGCCCGTTGTTAAGCAACATGTCAAGATTTTTTCAATTATAATGCAGGGTTTATTGCTACTCACCATTGTGCCTTTGCTGTCCTGGAGACTCAAGTGTCTTAAAATCCCGGTTCCCCAACAGATGCTGGAAGGTAATGTGTCTTGTTTGAAGTCATCATGTGAGAAGTTCGGCTTTGCTCAGTGGATCGCCCACCACTTGGTGTGACTTATGAATCTAATAACCCTTTGCAATATCCGCAAGCTTAAACTCTCAACCACCTTGGCGACTCCAGAAGACAAAGCAACTGGCATCGATGTTGAAAAACCTATGGATTTATGCAAACGCCCTCACTCCGAGAGACACGTTTCCCTTTAAGTTCTTACGCGATTCTAATGAATGAGCGAGTTTACCAGTGACTGCCCCACTGCCCTGCTATATAGCAGGTGGTTCTTGGGGCTGCTCCCTACCGCCGTCACTGGGTCCTGGCACAGAAAGTTCCCGAGGAAAAGTGAGGAGTTTCAGGGTACCCCATAAAAATCACCCAGCCTACACACCGCTCCCTTGCCCACTGCTCAGCTCACACCTGGGGCGCTGGCAAGCTGAGCTCAGCTCGGGAGACTTCCTTGTCGCCAGGTAAGAAAATCTTCGCCTTGTCAGGCTAGGGCGGGAAGACCTCAGGGAAACTTGTTGCTTATCAGAGCCAGCAGGCTACCGCTTTAATAATACCAGAAAATCTAGGGGGGAGGGGGCGAGGGAGGGCAACGACGACGACTATCAGTGCTGTTTACCAACTCACTGTGACCAACTCACTGTGACTTCCTAGGTAAAAAGGAAACTTCTTAGAAAAGTTCGTGCTTCCTCCCCCCAGCCCCCAGTCATGACTAAGGGTCTCCAGCCAATGAGGTCGTGAGTGGAGATCAAATTGGGGTAGGGGGCTGGACGGGGGCGGGGGGAGGATGTAAGTGACTTGTCCTTGGGAACAACTACATGCGTCGAAGCGCGCATCAGACCCAGCAACTTTCCCTTTCCCTCTTAGGGACTGATGACTAGGCGAGAGGCAGCAGGGCGAGCCACTAGTTGCCCACAGGAACCCGTGTAAGCCGAGCTCTCGAGCGGCTGAGTTGAATGAAGTTAAGACTGCGTTTGCTCTAATGTGTTATGGCTTCTCAAATGTGAGTTAACAGCCGCGGTGCGCAGCCAGGTGGGCAAAGGCAGCGAGAGGAGAGACCGCGGCCACGCCGCTCGTCGCCTCCGCTCTGGTGCCTCTCCTCCCCCTTCCCCCTCCCCCAGTCGCATTCCCATCATCTGGGGGCTCCCGGGTCACCGGGGTGTCGCGGTGAGTGCGGCGGGGAACGGAAGCCGCGCGCTGGAGGCGCCGCGCAGAGATTGCGAGCACCGGGAGAGGACTCTCCCAGGAAGCCCCGCGGTTAGCACCCGCGCTTCGCCGCCAGTGGTTACGCAGGCTGGGAAGTGGGGAGGTCACGTGTTGGCGGAAAGTAACTTGGAAGAGAAAGGAAAACTTAGAGGAGAATGGGGGGGGGGGAAAAGCACAATAAAACAAACCACCCCCACCCCGGGTGTGTAAAATAAAGGCGAAGGCGGGAGGGGTGGGGGAGGGGCGCCGTTCTCTGCTAGAAACCTGGACAGAATTCCGGAAATCACTGGCAACGAGCAATAACTCGAGAGCTGGCGACGTCCCCCAGCCTAGGGAGGCGCTAACCCAAGGTATCTTTCCATTGAAACTGCCCTTTGCCTACCCCCAGCAGGCGCCTGCCGAACAGAGGAAACCAGGATAAATGTAAACCAGTTGTTATGGAGATGTCCGTCGCTCTGAGGAGCGCAAGTGCCCTGGGAAGTCCCTAGACGCATTTCAGGTTTTGTCATTTTGGCACCGATGCCATGAATTTACTCTCCACCCAGAGTTCCCACGAAGGGGAGCCCACCAGCAGCGTCACAGACCCTAGCCGCGGCGCTATTGACTGCAGAGAGATGCTGCAGAAGATGGTGGATGGCTCTTAAGTTTCAGATCGACCAGACCTTTCCAATTCCCTGATTCTTTTTCCAATCAAAAGTACTGTATTTGAACGCCATTCATGTTTCTTTATAAAGAAATACATCAGTTACATTATAGGGTGATTTGAAGCAACAGAATACATTGGCATTCAGTGGCTGCTTCAAGGTCCTCTTCCTCTTCTCCGCCCATTCCAGAAATGCCTTCCTTAGGGAAAACAGGTTTTACTTCCTAGTTTTGTATATAGACCTCTATGCTTATTGGAATCCACTTTGATCTGAATTATTATTATTAGCAGTAAGCCCAGTGTTGAGTAGATGCCTCTTTAGAGATGTTTCCAGCGCCAAACCAGCTTATCCTAGACTCCAGCCAAGGTACATAAATATACCTGCCTCTTGGACCTCATTAGGGACAGTTCCAGACATGCTAGGCTCATGGAAGCTTGGGGAAGGGATCATCATGAAAGCATGAGGGAACTCCCACTGTTACCAATTCAGCAGTTCCTTCCACCTAAAAGGACTGTTCAGATTGTCGGCAAATTAACTACTTTTTGTCTCTCCATGAATTAGCCAGCAGATGCTGCCCTAATACTGGAACAGCTGGCACATACTATCTTTAGAGGTCTTGGGGTACATACTTTGTGGGCAAAACTGGTTTCCTGGGAATGCAATCCACAACGCTTGCCTATTGCCAAATTCAGTGATTCTAGTGTGCATCGAAATCATCATATGGCATAGGGAGTGGTTCACTATATGAACATTCTTATTCCCAAGTTGTCTTTTCTGTGTTGTGTCTGTCTGAACATCTTTGTCATCAGTTTGTGGTATGAATAGGGGATATTAACTACTATTCTGATGGACCTTTGTTCTGAAAATCAATGCCATATTTTAAAGTGGATACCCTGGATTGTACCTGAGGATTTAGAAAAAGAATCATTGATCTGTTTGAAATGGTTTAGACAATGTATGGTTTTTCTGAAAATCTCTCCCAAGGAATATTTTTGATCATTGCCCCTTCTTCTTAGAACCATTACTAAAACCTACAAGAGATGGACCAAGACTGGGGATGAAGGATTTTATAGAAAAAGAATTGTTATGGGGAGTTGGGAAAGGGGGTAAAAAGATGGTGTTTAACGTATATCAATTTTTCCTCTCTTGATTTCTCAGTGATCTTGGGGAGGGAGAATTCTCTTCTCTGGTGCGTTATCAGCTCTCCAACATCTTATTTCCATCCACTCACTTATACATGTTCTTGTATTTCATTTGGAGAATACAGTGTCTAATATAAGCAAAGACTGCAGTCATTTCATTTGTTAAGATAGATACCAAGCACTGTAACTGCCACAGTTTTAATCTCTGGGCCGCTTATTCTGAGGTCATCTCACTTTCTCCACACAGTCCTCGTCAGTTGTGATATGAATGCCACACTTCTCTAAGTTCATCTGACCCTATTCATTTTTAGTAATGGAAAGAAAACCAAACTGAACAGGAAACAAAATCTTGCTCCTTAAATATCACTGTCTTACCATATAGCCAAACATAAAGCAAAATGTTTTAACACAGCCTAAAAGGAAGGAATTTTGCTTCCTTCCTTTGTGTTCCTTACAGGTAGCCATTCGTTGCTCATACACAGCTTTCTACCAAAGCCACAGTAATAAAAACAAGTCCTCAGATTATACATTTATGAAGATGGGTACAAAAATTAATAAGAAGGGGTTCATCAATACTAAGAGGCACAAGACGTCATTAAATAGATGCGTGAAGAATCTCAGAAATAATGGGTGAAGAATAACAAAAGAGGAGTGCGTAAACTCAGAAATGAAAGAGGATTCCTCTTTCTTAGAGAATTAAGAGATGCTTGGACTATCTCTTGAAACAAAATCTACTGTCTTGAGTTGTAAAAGGAAATTCAGCAAATCACATGAAAAGGATGGTATGGGTACTCCTTCCCACATATTAAAGCAGAAACAATGAGATAATACTTCATGTTCTTACCTCTCAAGTAGTCTTTCCAAAACTATCTGGTTATAATAACAAACCCTGCATCTCACCTTGTATTGGACAGATGGTTTCTTTCCTTCCCTCCTACTTCTACTTCCTCTCATTCTCCTTCAGTACTTATTCTAGGACAGGCACTTTAATAGATGCTGGTGATGATACATATATTAGTAGTTCCCTATCCTCATTGGTCTCAGCCTCATAGACCCCTCTAATCTATGAAAACTTAGGGAGGCATGTAAAGATGACAGATCTGAATAGTTGTAGTTAATTATTACTGAGAGGTCAACAGTGACTCTTCCCTCTGTCTCAATCCCTTCTCTCTCCAACAATTTCCTCAGATTCACTTATTATAAACAATGAAGAAGAGCTTCCCAGAGAAGCTTCCAATGGTGATATAATTGCTATCTTGGTGGCTTAAAAAAAAAAAGGTAGCAAAAGAGTTCTGTTTATGATATAAGAGTGATTCTGACCAGGTAGGAAGAAGGATTGGCTCTCTTAGTCACTTCCTGATCTCTAATGGTTCTCCACAGGCAATAGAAGGAGAGGCAAAGAATCACGATGCACAATTTGGAAAGCTTTCCAAAAACAAGAATAAGCAGTGATTGCCAAGAACCTGGTGTTGAACTCATGTTTAAAAAGAACTCAAGGAATCTTCCATCTACAAATCTAGTTTAGTTTAGAAAGGTAGCTATCAAAGCATCAAACAGAAGTAAGGAAGAGAGACCCTTGGAAAAGTTATGATTTAGTTTGCAGTAACCTCTGTGCATTCCTGAGTCTGACAAGTAAGCATGAGACAGAAGATCTGGACGTGACTTAACTCAATTTCAGGAAAACCAGACAACCTCATAATGAGACTGAAGCAAGACCACATGGAATATTTAGGAAGAACTGAATGACTTCTCAAACTGTCTTACAGACAAGATATGAATAAGAGGATGTATGGATGGCAAGTAGGGGAGAAGCGATGTTGTTAATACAAAAAGTTGTCTGGAAATAAGATGGCTCAAGAAAATGTCAAGACTTGCAAGAAAATATACTTAACTAAATGCATTAGAAATTGGATAAGATGAAAAAGCAAATCACCAAGGAGACCATAACTTAAGTTGTGGAAAGGCAAGTGAAAACTAGGAAAATTATATCATGGTAGAGCCTAGCAATGTGTGCTTGGGACCTCATCTTCCTAGAACAACTGGAGAGAAACACTATGATCATGTTCTAAACTATGCTTTTCATAAAACAATGTGCACATGAATCTCCCAGGAATCTTGTTGAAAAGCAGACTCTGAGTCAGTAATTCTGGGGTGGAGCCCAAGATTGGCATTTATTTATTTATTTATTTCTCTCTCACCCTGCCCCCCCCCAACATTGTCTGCTCTCTGTGTCCATTCACTTTGTGTTCTTCTGTGTCCACTTGCATTCTTGTCAGCGGCACTGGGAATCTGTGTCTCTTTGTTGCATCATCTTGCTGCATCAGCTCTCCATCTTTGCAGCGCCACTCCTGGACAGGCTGCGACTCTCCTTGCAGGGCACACTCCTTGTGTGGGGGGCTCTTCTATGTAGGGGACACCCCTATGTGGGAGACAACTCTGCGTGTCATGGCACTCCTTGTGTGTGTCAGCACTGCACATAGGCCATCTCACCACATGGGTCATGAGGCCCTGGGTTTGAACCTTGGATCTCCTATATGGTAGGTGAACATTCTATCATTTGAACCAAATCCACTTTCTGAGACTGGAATTTTCAAAGTTCCCAGGTGATTGGGTTGGACCATATTTTGCACAGCAAGGTGTGAAAGCATGCTTCTCTAGCCCATGGTTTCATTTGCATTATGGCTACATTAAAAACTAGCTTTTCTCTTTATTAACTGAAGTGAATGCCAAATAACAAAAATTAAGGAAAAATATTAAGGAAAAGACCTGTTGCTAACTTTAACCCAATAAGAGTTTATAAATCCTAAACTCTAACCCATTCCTGTACTCATTAATTCTAGAAAGTTCCTGAACACAGAAGATATCAACCTCTTATTATCAATAGCATTGTCCACAGTTTTAATGTTTGTCATTTCATATGTATTAGAAAAAAAAAAAAAGAGAATCACTGTGGGATATATTGGGCACATTGCATAACTAAAAAGAAGTCAGGGAAAATTATTCTAGTCATGTAAAGAGGATTGGTTAGGTCATATTATGAGTCCTGAGCTCATTCTGGGTTTCTTTCTATAAATAGGTTATTTTGGAACTAGAGAAGGCATAGCAGAAGGCAACCAGAATGACAGAGGGATTTGGGGAATTTGCTTCTGCTGAAAGGTTAAAAAAACTAGGTCTGTTTTATTTTGTAAGGAGAGAAAAGATGGTACCTCACTGAGCTGATATCATTCTAAAAGTAGTGGAAGTAATAAGATGAGACAAGAGTGCCTTATGGAAACAAGAGTAGAAGGATTCTGGCAAGGACTGAAGCTGAGAATGGCTCTAGCTTTTCTACAGGCTCACTTTAGCAGTGTTTCTATTGACAAAACTCCACTAGTCGCAAAAGGAGGGCTAAACACTTATTTACATCAGGAAAAAAGTGAGAGATAGAAGATGAGGGACAAGAGGGACCTTGTGTCTTCCTTCACTGAGAACATTTTAAATGGCCATTTATTACTCCTATAGAAGCCTTGCACTTGTAACATTTGGTGAACTTTACCAACATCCCCCAGGCTCAAGGGCTTTGCTTCTGTAACACATCACATTTCTGCTTCCTCTTCATTCCAAAATGAAATGTAAACAGTCAATTACAAAATGCAGGGTTCTCCATCTATATTACATTGTCTTCTGCATCAATTCTTAAAAAGTGCTCCTCCGCAGTAGACAGAAAGGCATTGTCCGTGATTTTTGCATGTGAGATCCCAACATCTTAATTTGATCACTGAACCTCAGATTTGGAAGGACTTGCGGTTGCTCTGGTCAATCCCGTCATTTTGTAAGAGAGGAATATAGGGCTCAAGGAGTTGATAATTATGCAGGCTTGTCTGAAGAGTCTTGGAATATATATCCTTTCTAGAAATTTTAAACTTCCCCAATGACCTATCTGGAAAATATGAGTCACACCATGAGTTAGCTCAGAATTCTGGTCCTCTGTCAAAACCAATTTTCAGTGCTGTGTCTATTCAGTAGGACAGCCCTTGGAAGGAATTGTTCTAGGTCCACGGTTTTAGGTGGTCTCAGACTGCTCTAAGTGGGCAATAATTCAGGAAGGCAGGTGGGAAAAGGAGGCACCTCTTTCTAACTTATCCTTAGGAATATATGATGCACAATTGCATTCTACTGTCTCTAACTGCCTCCCCCAAGAGAACATAAGATTGCCGAACCCTTTCATACTACCCTGCCCTCCTCTGACTCCTTAAAGATGAGTAGAGGTTAGTCTGGTGAAGAAAGGAGAAGCGAGCATTCCAAGAAGAACAAGTAGCTTCTGCAAAGATTCTGAGGTGGTGTTTTAGTTGATCACTTGCTATGTAACAAATCACTTCAAAATTTAGTATCTTAAAAGAAAAATAAACATTATTGTACTCATATTTTCTGCTGGTCGGGAATTCTGAATCAGCTTAACTGGGCAGAACATCTCTTATGATGTTTCAGCCAAGATTTCAACCAAGACTGCAATAATCTTCAGACTTGGCTAAGACTGTAGGATCCACCTCCAAGCCACTTGTATGGATAGCGAGGTGGTGCTGGCTGTTGGCAGTAGGGCTCCACAGCCTGCTTGAGTGCCCTCACAACCTGGTAGCTAATGTCTCCTCCCACCCCCAAGGAAGCAACCCAAGAAATGGAGAGCTGGACAGAAACTATCCTTTTTGTAACTTGGCCTCAGAAATCACATAGCATTGCTTCTGCCACATTCTGATTCTTAGAAGTGAGTCACAAATTCTGCTGTACATTCGAAGAGAAGAAAATTAGACTCCATCTATTGAATGGACGACTATCTAAGATTTTGCTGACATATATTAAATCTACCACCAGTGGGAAAACCTTTGACTTGAATACAGTACTGAAAAGAGGGCAATGTGACTGGGGCATCATAAAGAAAAGAGGGAAGGGTGTAAGATGAGGTAAGAGAAATAAGGAAGTAGGTTAGATCATGAAGGGCCTTGTTGAGCATTTTGGATTTTATACTAGAAAAGTTATCGGGAAACCATTAAATTAATGGAGTTACATGCTTAACTTAACATTTAAAAATGATTATTCTGACTTCTCTGTGAAGAATGGATTGGAGGAGTCCAGGTATGGAGTCCTGATAGAAGTCTATAACAGATTTCAGGAGAGAGATAATAGTGACTTCAACTTAGAAAAGTGAATAGATATGAGATACATTTTGAAGGTAAGATCAAAAGAACTTGGCAATGAATTGTTTCATGGGGAATGAGTAAGGTTTTGGCCTGAGCAACTTCTTCTTTGAAGGAATCATTTACTGAGTGAAGAAGACTGGAGAAAAAGCAGATTTACAGTGTTGGTGAGGAGTAGAGGAGATCAAGAGTCTAGTAATTTAATTCTTCCAAGAACTCTAAGAAACAGGTTAAAATGATAGCTACCATCTATGGGGTACTTTAACTGCATGCTAGGCACTGTGTTCAGATATGACCTATGTTCTTGCATTTAATCCTCTCAATATTACAACTATTACAGCTAAGGTGTGGAGATGTTAACAAACTTTCCAAAGTCAAGTAGTTCCTAAGAGGTAGAGGAAGAATTAAAACTCAGGACTGTCAGATTCCAAAGCTTATGCTTCAAAGCACTGGGCTACGTTTACTCCTCCTTGTTTCTTCCTGCTTTAATGTATCCACTGTTACTTTTATTGTAGTTTACTTCAGAGTATTTGGGACAAGTGGTCTCCCTTAACTATACTGTTCCTCCACCCTCACTCTGTGACTGTTATACAACAGAAATGTAACATAATTTTGCTACATGAGTTGCAATTGAACTGCTCCTTTTATCTCTGGGAAGACTTGCTTTATAAGCCTCATAGAACATAGAAACATGGATTGGAATGCAAGGTGAGCCTGGAAGAGGAGCAGTGAACACTGATTGCCCTGTGTTCTGGAGAGGCTTAAATCACTTCTGGAGGTCCCATCTTCTCTTGCCTCCCTCCCAGAAGGTAGAAGATGCATCTTAGAAGAGGCCTAGACTGAGCATAGTTCAACTCCTTTCTAAGATGCAGGTTATTCTTGAAATCCAAGAGCTACAAATCAAAGATGGGGTATACACAGCAAATTAGGGGGCACTAATGCGATGACTCAGAGTCCCAGAATGGGTTTGAATTTGCAAATCACTGTGGAGATGTTCCCGAAATCTTGACAGATCTATGTTAAGGCAGAAACAAGGACATCATATTCTCCAATATTACTGTGATTCAGAATCTAAATAGTGACCTAAACGCCAGAAATGTCAGCCAAGAAATGGGAAAAGGAAGGAGTAGGCCAAAGAGCTGGATCTCCTAAGAGGCCTGGGAATCTAATAACTTGCAATATAGACAATTGTGAAAAGCCTGAAAATTCAAGAGGGAAAGGGAAATTTCTGGCCCCCACACTGGGCTTTTGTGTCTACCGCCTCTGTTTACTGCCTACTGTAAAACAAGCTCTAAGTATTGGAGTCATCAGTATGTTGGGAAGAAGGCACTAGAATGAGTTCTTTGGGAAGATAGCACTAGAATGAGTTGTCAGTTCTCATTCTGACTCTGTTACCATTAGATTGCCTGAATTTGGTAAATCATTTCCTCTCTCTGGTCTCAGTTTTCCACTTATAGAATGATGCTAGATTCGACTTTCAAATGGCCAATTTACCTGTCCTGTTGTTTCTATACAAATCCTCAAATAGGTTAAATTTTGGGGTTGATGAGAGTGAGCTGCATTTTTGTGTCAGATCTCCCATCAAGAGGTAGGACCTATGTGCCTCTCCCCTAAATCTGAGTAGGCTCTGTGGTGGCTTTGGACCAATAGAATATAACAAATATGACCCTGTGCTAGTTTCTGGACGCAGGCCTTAAGAGATTCTAGGCTTCCTCTTCCTTTCTCTTGGAACACGTGTTCTTAAAGCCCTGGGTCACCATCTAAGTCACCCCAAAATCCTTCTGGGGAGACCATGGGAAGAAGCCCTGAAACTGTTACATAGAGAGAGGCCAATGTTCCATGCCAAGATGTTGGGAAAGTGAGTGAAACTACCTTGGGGCCTCCAGAATTGACCCATCACCAAGTAAAGGGCACCAAGTGACCCTGGTTGGTGTCACATGGAGTGAAAGAATCGCCTAGCCAAGACTTGTCTGAATTCTGTACCCACAAAGTTGTCAGATATAAAAATGTTGTTGCTGATGTAAGCCACTAAGTTTGGAGGTAGCTTGTTACAATGATGCTATCAACATTTCTGAACAGATTTACTGGATGCTTATTGGTTATATCAGTTCTATATGGGCCTGTTCTTGCCAGGTCTCATTTTGTGCCCAGAGAGGAAGTAAGGTGCAGTTATTGAAGGACTGGGCTTTGGACTGAGATTTGGATTCTGGTTAGGTCTGCCATTACCAAGTCTTTTTTTTTTTTTTTTTGCTTCAGAGGAGTCACTCGACATCTCTGAGTCTCAGTTTCCTTATCTACAAAATGGGGATAGTCACACCTGCTCTGCAGGGTTTTGAAGGGATTTAATGTGTTATTATAGATACATATTGACAGGCCGATAGTGAGCTCTGGTAAGAGGGAACCACTGTTACCACACTAGCAATGCTGCTGCTGCTTGTTATGATGCTGAAACCAGGGGTCTGATGAAGTAGCCTTTCCAAACAAGCAACTTTCAATGCTCTGCCACAGAGCTAAATTCTTGCTATTGACTCTTTCAGGTTATGGTATTTCATTTTAAGGACCTAATATCTTAAAAAATTCCACTTACATCTGGCAAGATTAACACATTTAAAGACACTGCAAACTGGAGGGAGTAGAGCATAGACAGAAAGAACATAGAACTTAATGAATTATAGAATTTGTTTTGGCTGCAATTGGCTGAAGATCTAAAATAACAGTGGGTTAAATGTGATAGAAATTTGTCTTTTCTGTAAAAGTTCAAGTAGGTGATCCAGGACTACTTGGTTCCATTTTGTCAGGGACCCAGGCTTTTGTTCTCTTTTGCCTGTCTCCTGACCCACGTGACCTCATTCTCAGCATTATCTCCTAGTCTAATATGCTGGTCCTACTTCATCATCAGGAAAGAAGAAATGGTTGGAGGACATATCTTCTTCTTTTTAAGGACAGTTTCAGGAAGGTGGGGACCCACATATTTTGCTTACTATCCCATTGGCCAAAGCTAAGTCACATGGCCAAATCTAGCTAATATATAGGCTAGGAAATACGACCTTGATTCAAGACATCTATGCACCCAGGTAAAATTTAGGAATTCTATTACTGAGGAAGAAGCGAGGAACTCACTGGGGGAAAAAGTCATCTTTGCAACAGTTATCATTTATTGAGCTCTATTCCAAGTCAAGAATGGTGCTAGGCAATTAGATACATACCCTACACTATGAGTTTAATATCATTATCCCCATTTGACAGAGGCGGAAAGTGAAACTGAGAAATGATTTGCACAAAGTCACACATCTAGTCAGTATCTTAGCCAAACTGGAACCAAGTCTGCATGACTCCAAAGTCGGTGCTCATGCCTCTTGAGCAACTCTGGTTTCAGTTCTGGCTCAGCCATTGAAATCACTGTGTGACTTTGAGCCAGTCACCTCCCCAAGCAAAGGCAGATTTATTGTGAAGCTCATGAAGCTTAAGCCCCAAAGCACCTCACTTGCACTGACTCACTGGGAGAGAAAGAAGTTCCCAGCAGCTGTAGATTGTGGGGGTGAAGGATAAGGAGAAACCAGGTAGCAATCAGGAAGTACTTATTTCTATGTAAGCATTTCTGAAAATTTGACAAAGAGACAAAAGAAGAAAGGGACCCAAACTCTGAGGCCCTAACACTTTGCTGTGATGTATTTTTCTATTCTAAATAAATATTCTCTTTCAACCTAAGGGTGTACATTTAATATTGCATCAATTCGTAGATACTTCAGGCCCCACAATACCTGAATAAGTTCAAGGAACTGAATTTCAGAGATGTTTCCAATAAAGGTTTGGGTGTGGGAAATGGCTGAGCAGTGACTGTGACTGGGAGAGCAAACCCAATGGGAAGCTAGGGTGGGTTCTGGAAGCACAGGAGGGCAGACCTCCCCCCCAGGGACCCCTCCCAGATTCCTTCAAAAAAGGGCGTCTTTCTCTCTGGCATATTCCCAAGATCCTGTATCTGTTCTTTATTCTGGCTCTTCAAACATTCTGCCTTCCACTAGAATTACAATTCCTCTACCTAGAGTAGCAGCCTTTAGAAAGGAGAAACCAGCTATCCTTCATCTCTGTAAACTCCCAGGACCCGAGTAAAGGGTCTGGCAGAGAGCAGAAGTTAAATAATTGTTGAATTAAATTGAACTGAGGACCCTGTGGCCTCGGGGACACGAGAGAGCGCAAGAAAGCAAAGTTTCGAACTCATTTCTTTGTTGTGTGATACTCTTTGGGCCTCAGTTTCCTTCTGTGAAAGTGTTAGATCTATTGATCTCTAAGAGGGTCTTTTCAACAATTCTGAGCTGATGGCAGTGAAGTAATTAACATCTCTGCACTTTATAATCTTAGAGCATAGGTTTTATGCCTCAAATTGGGGTGAAATCCAATCTGGAGGCCTCATGTTCTTTACAAACGCTTATGGCATTGCTTGGAAGTGTCAGATGTTGGCCTGACTAAATTCTCGAAGGTATAATTGCATTCTTTTTTTTTTTTTTTTTTTTTTTAAAGATTTATTTATTTATTTAATTTCCCTCCCTCCCCTGGTTGTCTGTTCTTGGTGTCTATTTGCTGCGTCTTGTTTCTTTGTCCGCTTCTGTTGTCGTCAGCGGCACGGGAAGTGTGGGCGGCGCCATTTCTGGGCAGGCTGCTCTTTCTTTTCACGCTGGGCGGCTTTCCTCACGGGCGCACTCCTTGCGCGTGGGGCTCCCCTACGCGGGGGTCACCCTTGCGTGGCAGGGCACTCCTTGCGCGCATCAGCACTGCGCATGGCCAGCTCCACACGGGTCAAGGAGGCCCGGGGTTTGAACCGCGGACCTCCCATATGGTAGACGGACGCCCTAACCACTGGGCCAAAGTCCGTTTCCCATAATTGCATTCTGATAACTTTGAATTCTCCTCACTCTTCAGCTGGATAAGGTAGGCTTCACTTTCTGTCCCAAATTATTTTGCTCTGTTGTCCTTAGCTGTTAAACAGAGATGTCATCTCATTTGTAAGCCACTTTGCTCTTTATTTTAAAAGTCTGTGTACTTTTCTGGAATTTAATATTATTTTTGACCAGTTAAAACAATGTATGATTTCAGATAATTCCTGTGGATGGAAGGCTGTACCCTCTTCCTATATTGGAACTATTTTAGAACCTTATTATTTCTCTCCAGTGCTAAAGAGTCACTTTTAATGACACGACAGTTCCATGCCAGTGATTGACCCCTGTTTCTGAGAGGAGAATGAAATGAGGTGAGAATTTCAACTCTCCTTATACATGCACATTCTTGGGGCTAAAAGATTGCCAGGGGCCACATGTGTTAGCGAGTTGGTAAAATAATCATAGGTTCCAGCAGGTTATGCATTTGAGTGGCAAACACTCCTAACTTGATCTCACACACGTTTCAGTCTAAGAAAGGAATGAGAATATGTGAAAAAGATGTTGA
Organism: Dasypus novemcinctus; assembly: GCF_030445035.2. Taxonomy (NCBI): domain Eukaryota; kingdom Metazoa; phylum Chordata; class Mammalia; order Cingulata; family Dasypodidae; genus Dasypus; species Dasypus novemcinctus. The sequence goes on along the minus strand of NC_080682.1, from coordinate 64,831,822 downwards.
AAAATGAGGCAACCACATAAATATTGGGTAGGGTTGAGATTGCATTTATTTGTTTCTTTCTGTCTTTGTCATGGAATGCAGCAACAAGAGAGCTAATAAGCCATGACTTGCCCTCGTATTCAGTTACAGCAAGATACCTCTGTAAAATCATTTGTTTAATATCAAGGAGGTAATTTAACCCATTTTACGAGGCTTTATTTTATTAGCAGCTGCTATAATAGGTTTGCATCTGATTATCTTTCTTTGATTATAATACTAACAGTCTTATCCTTGGAATGATGAAATTTTCTCCACTCCTTTGATGTCTGTGCTAATTGCTATCTATTGTAATATTTAAATTCAGAATTAGAATGAGTTCCTTCCTTCATCTGCATTTCTTAAAAAACACAATGATACCCAATCAAACCCAAACTCGAGGCCTATAATAGTCTCACTCAAAAGCTTAATGACTCCACTATTATAAATAGAAGGTTCCTTCCTTCCATCACCACATGTTTATTGAGCACTTCCTCTGGTTAAATATGGGTGATGAAAATATTGCTATACTGAATATGACCCTTTTACACTGCTACACCTCAACAGGGATCTCACTTATCTTGAAAAATGCTAACAGTTTCATACATTTGTGTTTGGGGTAAAGAATAATGAAGATGGAGCAGGCAGGAGTGGAAAGGGGTGTTGTGAATTTCAAAGTATAAGGAGATCTTCTTAACTGTTTGGGGGCTTTTTCTGGAATCTCTTCTCAGAAAAATGCAGTCACTTCAAATTTTGTATGAAATTTTAGGGTATTTACAGACTTACAGAATTCTCTCCACGCATCTCAGCTCCATAGAGTACATTTGAGAGAAATTCAGAAAATATTAAAGTTGCTATACAAAGCATGCAGTGTGTTGCTTGTAAGACATCACACGATTACTGACTTTACTGCAGAGAGTCATGTATTACTCAGCCATGGAAACCAAGACAGAGAACCTCCTGCTAAAGGTCCAGAGTGTCTTTTTGACCTTATATTTACTGTCATTATTATAGTTAGAGAAAATTCTTCTAATCATCTGGCCCTTTTACTTTAGAAAGGCTTTGGGTTATATACTTTTTCAATGATTATGATCTAGTATAGCTAAAAGACTGTCAATGCTTATCCCTTAATTTAAGAGATGGAAGGCAGAGGTGTGACATGGTATTTATACAATGTCTAGACCAGACCAGTTCACTTGTTTTTTTTTTTTGATACTATTAAGGGTCTGGTAAAGAGAGGCAGATAGAAATGCTCATGGATGTTCATTAAATTAGGGTATTTAACTGTAGACTGAGTTTGAACAGTACCAAGGTCCTACAGGCAAACCAAGACAAAATAAAAAATCTCTGTTATGTGTTTATGAATGAGAAGGTTTTGTGTGTGTGTTTGTGAGAAGACTTTGTTCCCTTCTATGAAGGAGGAGGGAATTTAACAATCCATTTAGAGAGGGATTTCTTTCAGCTGATGGTGCTTAATAAATGTGTTGGTAGGAAGACAAAGTACCAGACACATATGACAAAGGCCACTTGGTTTATTGCAAAAACAGCCTTGAAAATTACTACCTTTACATTTAGTTGAATTCAATGAATACACACTGAGTGTCTGTACATGCCATAAAGCATGCTGTGCTCTCTGTGACTCCAAGATGCTTAGTATCTTTCCCTGGAGACATTTACTGGAGTGCAGCTTGGTAAGCATGTGTGCAGCCACTCTCCCTTATTGCTCTCACATCAGACATTACTAATTGATCATGGCTCTCTTTCTTTCTGAACCTGGGTTCAGTCTCAAAATTCTTTTAAACTCAATGCTCTGGGCAGCTCTATCCAATCAATTTCAGGTGGAACAAGCAACAAAATTCTTTTTCCACCCTTACTCGAGGGGAGGGACAGATATATACACAAATACCTATGGTAGCAGGCAGATCATCATGATAAACAAAATAAATATTCCTTAAGTATTTACTTATATTTTGAATAAAATTCTAAAAAATATCAGTATTCTGCAGATGAAAACAATATAAAGAAATCCTATTGGGGCCTACCTTTGAAAAGCATCACTGCATGCATATTCTTGCACTGCAAGAATCACTGCACGCATATTATCATCCTCTGATTGATCTCTCTGATGAGATCAACTGTGTATTGGATTTTCTTTGTGTGCCATACACCTACAAAAAATAGGGCTCAATTTCAATTACCCTCAGTATGAGACAAAGCAGAACAAAAGAAAGACGTGATTTTTCAATAGGGAAAAAAATTTAAATTAGCAAAACAAAATTAAAGCACCCAGTAGGAATGACATGAAGGATTATGAAACCTAAAATTACAATCCAAATCTCTTCTCCCCTTCATTTGATATAGAATAAAAATCCTTTTCCTTTTTTATCCATAGTGGAAAAAATATATCCAATGCAAGTTAGATCAGCTTTCTTAGGAATGTCTAATCCTTAATACGTTAGCAATGCATAGATGGATATTTTTTAAGTAAGGTATTTCAAATTAATAAGGACTTTCCTTAGCATCCATTAGAGATTTAAAAGGGATGAGGAGTATGTGCACCATGCAAAAAGTTCTGCAACAGCAAAATGGCCCTAGGAATGGCATTTGTTAAGTAAAACAAAATACACTTATGTTCTACTAAGCAGAACATTTCAGGCTCCATTGGAATGTCCTACAATTACTTGATTTTCTAGCCCTTGCTTTTCTTAGAAAGTATTCTGGCCTTAAACTGAACTTGTGTTACTTGGATGAGTTGTTGACTGATACTGTAACACACAGTGGCCCTAGACAAGTATGCCTTACAGTCTCGGGTGGAAAATCGAGGTACAGAACAAGTGCACTAGGTTTCCTGAGATAGTTGCATTTTGAAATCTTAATCTTTGGACTATTTGCTGCCATAATTATATCTATATATTTTTAAGACCATGTGTAAGTAGGCACACAAGGATAACTAAGACTTGGGTCCCCCAAACCCATGATCTCATTCATTCATTCATTTTGAAGAAAAAAATAAAAGTTATTGAAGTCCTCTCTATTGATTTCATTCTCTCACTGGTCACTTAGTCTTGATTTGCTAATTGTTTCTCAACTCCCAGACCTCCATATCATGGCGATCAGTCCTCAGTTTTAGTTCTTGGTGTTTTCCTTCTGTTAATAATTACTTTCCAGTTATTGAAGTCTCAGGAATTTAATACCCATCTGTATCATGTTGACTCCAAAATTTATATGGCCACCTCAGACCCTTTCCTTTAACATTAGACTTATATATCCTACTGCTTATATGCTAAGACACTTGGATGTTTAATAAGCAAAGCAAATTTAACATGTCCCAAACTGACCTACAGATTCCTGCCTCTCCAAAACCTGCTCTTCCCAAGGTTTTCCATATCAGGAAATAACAATTCTGATTTTCTGGTTGCTTGGGCTAAAAGTCTTGGTATATTCTCCCTAACATCCGCCTTTCTCTCACTCTTCTGTCAGCTCTATTTTTGAAAAATAATCAGAACCCAGCAAGTTCCTACTACTCTCCGATATTCCCCTGGTCCATGCTGTCCTTACTTTTCACCTGGCTTATTTCAGCATCCTCCTACTCTGGCTACCTGCTCCCACCATTGCCTATTTCCAGTAGTTTTTCTATAGTGTTCCCTTAGCGTATCACCCAGAGAGATACTTTTAAAATAAAAGTCAGGTCAAGTTGCTCCTCTGCCCAAAACTCTTCTGGGGCTTCATTGCATAAAAGCCTTCATTCTTACAGGACTTATTATGTCTTGGTCCTTATAGGAGAATCTATGTTATATTCCTCCTACTCAAAGCTCCCACTATCTCGCTTGTCCTGTCACTCATTGTGTTCCAACCATACTGGTCTCTTTATAATTCTATAACCTTCTAAGCATGGTTCCTCTTTTAGTGCCTTTGGAATTCTTGTTCCTTTGCCAGGACAATCTTGCTCCAGTCAACTACATAGTTCACTTCTTTATTCTTTCAGGTGTTTGGTTAAATGTCATCTTATCAGACAGGTATTCCTTGACCACCTTCTTCGACTCACCCACTCTCCCACCTGATTCTGGTACTCCTTATCCCATGCTTCTGCTTTATTTTTATTTTTCTCTATAGTATTTATCAATGATTGACCTTTTATATCTTTATTTGCTTGTTGCTTGAATTTTTCTATCAGAATGTAAGCTCAATGAAGGGAAGGATTTCATTTATTTTGTTCCCTGTAGTATTTCAAGCTCTTGCCACAGTATCTTACAAATAGTTGGTGCTCAACAAATACTTGTGGAATGAATGGCTGATTGAATGAATGAATAAAGGTTACTCTGAACCAAACCTGGGGTTTGGAACTGTAGATTCAGCAGTAAACAAGACAGATGAAGTTCCTGCTCTCATGACCCTCATGCTCTGTTTGTTATCTCCTTTTTTTCTCTAAAAAATTGCTTAAATTTATTTTATGGTTGATTGAAAACAGAGAGTGAAGAAAAAAAGGGGAAACATAAAGTGGTACCATATGATAATGGCTAAGGAAAGAAAGAGGCAACATTTTAATGTACAATGAATGTGTTACAAGAATTTTAATACTCACTCTACCCCATTAGTGTTATCAACACTGTAGCTTGGTTAGGAAGCCTTCAGGTACAGCCTGTTCTGAAATGTGCTTGTAAACTCTGTTTATTTTTATTTTTATTTTAAGATTTATTTATTTCTCCTCTCAGTTCCCCCATTGTCTGCTTTCTGTGTCCATTCACTGTGTGTTCTTCTGTGTCTGCTTGTATTCTCATGAGGCAGCTTGGGGAACCGATCCTGGTACCTTCTGGAGTGGGAGAGAGGCGATTACTTTCTTGTGCCACCTCAACTCCCTGTTCTGCTATGTCTTCTTATCTTCTCTCCTCTGTTTCTCTTGTTGCATCATTTTGCTGCGCCAGCTCTCCATGTCAGCTGGCACTCCTCGCAGGGTGGCTTTCCTGCACTGGGTGTCATTGCCACACCCGGGAGCACCCATGCGTGGGCTGACATTTCTGCATGGGCAAGCACTCTGCGTGGACCAGCTCGCTGTGTGGGCCAGTTTGCCCTCACCAGGAGGTCCTGGGGCATCAAACCCTGGACTTCCTACTTGGTAGATGGGAACCCAATTGGTTGAGCCACATCCAATTTCCCTGAACTCTCTTTATAAAGCCCCATCAGGAGAAAGAAAGAAGTCAAGCCAAACCGCCATGATAGAGTTCATCACACAGACACTATTCACAAATGCTTTTTTTTTTTTTTAACCCAACATCATTCTAGAGCACATTCTGCCTGGAAAACTCATATCTTGCTGTTTGTTTTAGTTCTTTGACTATCTACCTGATCTTTCTCATTTGTTCACATTTCCAGCGTATCATGCATTTCACGTGTATCATGCATTGCATGTTGCCTGAATTATAAGGAGCAAGTGAGCAATTTTGAAAATTATCCTTTATGTTCCCATAGAAAATTCTTGGACCCTACCCTGCACCTCTCATGCTTATTTTTAAAGGTCAGTTTATTTCAGAAAAATGGACTCTCGTTTCTTACTCTACTCTCAGTTTTCCAGTCTCTTCAAGTTATGAAAAGGCCATTGGAAGAGCCTTACTAAATAGAGGAGCAGAGGCGATCTTTAGGATTTCTTTAAGGATCATTGACATTTCAGGCATAGGTAGGGCAGTAGTTCGTTGCTTTGCTTCTGTGGAAATGAGCCTTTTTGCTTCCAGCTGTGTGATTTCAAGGGTCAGACGATAGAACCATATATATTTTTTTAGCTTCTGGGAGTTCCCTGTAATCACAGAAGACTGAGTAGTTTTATTTAGCATCTTGAAATTAAATTAGGGATGGAGGATGACTAGAATTTGTCTAGAGATTTTCTGGGTACAGATGAAAATAGTAATAAGTATTATAACATGGTGTAGGTGTGCCAAACTGTCCTGGTTCTGTGGGAGATTTCTACCTGGTTCTATCCAGTAACATCTTTGATAGATAAGAAGGACTTTCTTTTTGAACAAATATCACTCATCTTAGGTGCCAGGGCTAGTGAGTGCTTTGGTCACTGAAATGGAATTGCTGTTCTTGCATACTGGATTAGATAGGACCAAACAAACCTTAAGCACAAATGAGGATCTCTCCCAGGCAATCATTGGGTGATCATTGGGCAGCATGCTAGCTGCTGTCAATGGGTCATCCTCAACATAAAAAGAAAACTAACACTGCTGCACAAGTCATATGATGCAGAGGGATCACAGGAATGGAGAGGGCATGATATGGGGTCCTGACCCTGTTATCTGCTGGTGGCTATTTTGGGCTGATTATGTAAGGGCTTTCATCTGGCCAAGTTCAACTATCTCTTCCTAGTCTCTTCTAACTATAAGAGGCTGCTCCTCTTTTCCAGTTCTGCCATCTTCACTTGGTCTGTATGGAGAAAAAAGACTGGATCATTTATTTTTACAAATCTTTTCTGACTTAAACACTTGTATTACAGTTCTTGAAATTCAAGACCAGAAAACTTGTACAACTTTCTTTGACTTCCTTCTTTAAGGCAAAAGGTAACTCCTGGGGAGTTGTCTGGACTGAGAGAAGTGTCTCAGAGTGCATATGAAGAAAAGAAAGTAATGAAGGTTGAAATGGAGTAGAGAAGACAATGGCTAATATCTCAAAATGTTATCTTGCCCCACTACCATTTGCTGCATAAGACATTATGCCAAACAGTGTGCTAAATCCTTTATCCAATATCTTATTTAACTTTCATAACAACCCCATGAGAAAAGTATTATTTTCTGATTTTACAGATGAGGTGAATGAAGCACAGAGTACCAGATCATACAATTAGTAAGTGATAGAGCTCAGATTCAAAATCAGGACTTTCTTATTCCTAAGTTCATATGCTTATCTACCTGTTCAGTACCTCTATTGCCAGACCAGAGAGATGTATTTTGAGCAAATAAAGCTACGCTTTTTTCTTTACCTAATTTCTATGTTTCTAACATCAGGTTAAATTGAGGCACATACAAATTGGTGGTGTGGCTTAGTAGAGAGGCTGCATGGATTGCTGTGCTGGAATGTGTAAGAAGCTTGCTTGCTTACTTTTCTTTTCTTTTCTTCCCTTTTTTTTTTTTTTTGTTGCTATCTGATCCAAAGGAGAGGTGTCAGCTTTTCTTTTATCTACAGGGGGTGTCTCGCCTGGAAGCCCTAGGGACCCTCAGGCGCCCAGCCTCCTTCTAGAGCTGTTATTCCTCAGGAGGTCATGGAAAACAGCGAGCAATTGTTTTCTTCCCTTTCATACACAGTTTCCTCTGCTTTCACCTGGGCCTCCTTCTACTAAACCCTATTCTTCCATTTTCCTTTAGATGGCTACTCTGGCCCAATGCCATCCCCACAGGAAAACAAGGAATCCTCCTTTCTGGGATAAGAGATTTCTCCATCCCCCACCATACCTCCCTCAGTAGATAAGGACTTTTGGCACATTTTCAAGGATGTAGCAGCTGAATTATCCACCTATGTGCTTTCTTCCATTTGCTTTTATGACATTTCTTCCATTCTCCATTGTTCTTTGTAACTTTTGTTGATGACAAAAGCTACCCTCCATTTACATTTGAAAAAGGATAAAGACTACTGTTACAAAGACAGAACAATACCTACTGAAGCTCAGCTTTGGTCCCACTTACTCAGTTGAATAGTCGTTTAATATTTTAATAAAATAAAGGCCTCTTTTAGTGCCTGCTGCTGGGTCTGTGAAATTTATGGTGCATCTTTTACATTCATTTCCACATTTAAATTCTAATATTTTCCCTCTTGCCCCAGAGCTGTTTAATATACCTCTGGGATCACTTTCCTCCTGATGATGAGAACACTATTTTTAAGGTAAATGGGGCTTTACCTTTAAGTATAGGCAGGGGATTCATTAAGGAATGTGCTCAATGTCCCAGTACCTGTGCTATTACTTCAAACCACTACTACGTGTGCTTGAGTTTAAAATATTGTTATTTGATCATTTCAGGGGGGGAAAAGAAAACATTTGTGGAAGGTTAATGAAAAATCAGTACTACCCACTAGCTGACCCTACGAAGCCTCAAATGATGACATTATTTTAGTGAAGTCAGATGGTTTAGGATTTGGCCTTCAAGGCTTATAGCCTCTGAAACCTGATTTGGTCATTATCCAGACAGAAGAATTATTCTTTCCAAGACAGATTTATATTCATCGGGTATATTAAATTCCTTGTCAATGTTTATCAGTACTCAATGAGAAATGTATTTAGCATTTGAAGTGGAATATTTGTGAGGCAAGAATCAGCATATTCTTTCTCTTTAGGAAGACCTATATACAAAGTCAAAGCATAACCAGAGGATTGTGTGGTAGGCATGGAATTAGGTATAAAAGGGATTGAATTGATTCCAGTTTTTAATAATGTCAGGTTGAGATCGTTGAACACAGTGGTGGTTTTCTACTCTGACTGTGTCTCTGAATTACCTGTAGAGCTTTTGAAATTTTCAGAAGTTTGGGATCCATCTTAGACTTAAGGTTCAGGCCAGGCATTTGTATTTTTTCTTAAATTCTCTACATGTGATTATCTTGGTCAGTCAGGTTTGAGACCATTGATCTAACACATTTTTTCCCACAAAAGGAATAGCTTGGCAATAGTGTCATATTACTCAAAATATACGGGCAAGACTTCCTCTCCCCTGAATTACCACACTAAGAATTGCACTAGGTTATTTTCCTTTGTCTGGAGTTACAAGGATGATCAACATTTCTTTTTAGGTAAGTTTTTACTTTCAGGAAAATGCTTGTTTTGACCAGCATCCTTTTAGTCCCTTTAATTTTAGTTAACTTTACCTATCTCTTTCTGGGGTACACTGATCATGCAAATAAATCTTCAGAGCACAAAGGATCTTGTTTCCTTCTTTGCAAATTTTGAAGGACGCCTTTTATTGTAAGCCCATGTTCTACTTTTTCAGCTGAGAACAACAAATTAGTAGACAAAGGATATTTTTTTTCTAGTCATGTACATTTGTGCAGAGATAAAATATTCCCACAGAAATATGTATTTGTTGCCACAAGGACCACAGCCCTTTCCTCAAATTGCAGACAGAATGATCTTCTTTGAGCACAAATCTGATCATGCCAGTCCCCTTCAAGGAATTTCCAAAAGTCTTGTGCTTCAGTCCAAACTCTGGGAAACCTGCTTCCAAGACCTTCCAAGATCTATTTATACCCTGCTCACTTCGCTAGTAACATTTTGCTTCCTCATCTCCATAGACATGCTTCAGCCAGTTCTGGATGTTGTTCGGTTCTTTTAATGTGTTGATCTCTTACAATTTCTCTGTTTAGGACACTCTGCTTCACTGGCTAGTCCTCCTCCTCCTTTGGTTCTCAGCCTAAATGCTACTTCCTCTGTGAGGCCTTCCCCACTTAACTCAGTCAGTTTAAGAGTTCATAGAGCTTAACCATGAGCTCCCATAGTATCCTTGATTTCCATCCCCATAACTCACATTTTGAAATAATCACTCAGTGGCTTGCCATTGCTTTTAAGAGAGAGTCCAAATTTAGCTTAGAACCAAGCCAGCCCACTTGGGATCTCTGGTCTACCCTTTCTCAAGGATCATTTTTTTCCAGCAATGCTTGGTTACTTCTTATTCAATAACTGCCTTCATAACTAGGTCAATACACTGGGAAAAAACCTTGACCATTCATATTGATTTTGTATTGTTATTAGAATTAAATATATGTTTTTTACAAATCACTGTAGTCAGACAAGAGAGGTGTGATATTTTCAAGGTGGATTTCTTTAAAAAAATTTAAGACAGTTTCTTACCTATTTCGGAGTTTAATTTCTAGAGAGAGTCCCACTCTCGCCATTAAGAGTGCTACCCCCAGCTGTGTATTTACTGAATTGAATAAGGGGGAGTTCCAGAACCCTTTTGTGAGCATAAGGTCTCAGTCAATCATACTTCCTAGGTTTAATTAGGAGGAAGCTAAGATATCGATGTGTTTGCTCTATATCCCAGATTTTCCAATAAAGCTCAGAGTTCTTGTAATTTTGTATTTTTCAATCCTGGAGTTATGTTAAACATTTACCTAATTGGAATTTTTTTTAAAACCTTCAAAGGTATAAATAAATTCACAAATTCTTTGTCAAGCTATGTAATTATATAATAGATCCACTGTTTGGTAAATGCCGTTGTAGATATTGGAGCTTTGTCTTTCTCCAGCAGCTGTGGAAAGTGAACAGTGTTTCCCCAGCCTCCATACAGTCTTTACTCCCATCTTGAGTCCCATGCTGTCTTCATATACACCCCACCTTTCAAACAGACCATGAAACAAATCTTGACTCACTCTCTTATTAGCTCTGCTATTTAAATCTGTAGTTTCCTGCTGTAAGGGCTAATAACACACAATGGGGAAAATTAACTGAGATGATCTATGTAAAAATGTTCAGGGTACACATAATATATGAAAAGATGAGAGTTGTTTTGATTTCCCTTCATTCACACTGAATGCTCAATTTCCAGAACTTATCTTCAGGCCTCCATGTGATTGCACGTACTGTTTCTTCTACCATGAAGCCTTCCCAAATTCTGTTAGAGTTAGTCCTTCCTTCCTCTGGGTTCCAGTAGTCCCTTTGTTCATCTCACCCTCATAACTTTTATCCATTTGCTTGCCTTTCCCATGATGCTGTGAGCGCCTCTGGAGGAGAGACACTGCCTTATTCATTTCTGTGCCTCAGGGGATAAAAAATAGTACCTACCTTGAGGTTGTTGCTAGTATTGAGCTAATACCTGTCAAGCTCCTTTAAGAGTGCCTGGCATAGAGAAGTGTTCAATGAGCATTAAGGATTACTATTATTAATGCCCTGCACAGGGCCAGGTACCCAGCAAGTATTCAATATGGGCTGAATGAATGAAACAATGAATACAGAAAGAGATACACACTTTTTCCTCATTACAGTAGCTGAACATTTTAGAAATAAATATTAGTGCTGCTGACCTCTGTTGTATTAGCCTGCCCAGCATTCATCTTTCCTTTTTCTGATAAAAACTGCATTTTCCTTTGGGAGCCATCCCTCTCTGTGCATGTGGTTCAATGGGTGCTAAACTCTTTTTAGCTCTAGGGTGAGCAAGCAATCCAGATCTGGTCCCTCAGGCTGACCCTGTTCCTCTGTCCACTATGGCATAAGGGATGGGCACATGACCCAGGTTGGTCCAGCAAGAGTCAGACCTAGAACTTTTGTTAGCACTACTGGAAATGAGCTGGCATTTACACTGGGGTTGCTAATTTGGTCAGATAGAAGCCTGGAGCTGTTGGTGGTCAGCTTTGCTGCCAATGGGAGAAAATGCTTGAGAACAAAGACAGTACAAAGGAAAAAAGAGCCAAAAGGTAGAGATAGATTTTTAGGGCTCTCTGCCAGAATCCCGATTTATTACTGAAACTTTTACACCAGTGTGTAACTAAAAAGTGTGATCCAGGGAACACTGAGGATCCCTGAGAGCTTTTCAGGTGTCCATAAAGTCAAAACTGTTTTCCATAAAAATAAGATATTTGTCTTTTTCACTCTCATTCCTTCAGGAGCATACAATGGAGCTTTGGGGCTAAGTTATGTGTGATAGCACAGTAGTTTGAATGCAGAAGCAGAAATGGGAATCCAGCTGTCTTCTGTTAACCAGACATTAGATGTAAGTTTATAATCTTTGTTTTTGTGCTTTGTTTTAGAATATATGCTATTTTTATAAAAGCATGCTATTTATGTAAACATATAATGGGTTTACAATGGTTATTTGCAAATGGGTAAATAACTTATTTTAAAATTTTCAGTTTTAATTTCTAATATGGTAAATACCTACAGAAACAAAAGCTCTTTGAAGTCATCAAAAAGTGTGTAAGGTATTTGCGGGGCCAAAAATATTGTGAACCACTGAATTATACAAACCAATAAATTCTGTTTATTGTTGAGGATACGTCTAGTTATGTCTCTGTCACTTTCAAAGGAAACAGTTTTGATGTTGCATTTCACTTCTTAAGAAAACACTGTTGTCTTGAGAGGTTGCCTTATAGGCCAAGAGTAAACTTTTTTGGGGGGAGGGGCAGGAAAAACAATCTCTTCCCCTTCCTCCTATAACCCTAACATGAAGTAAAGAGCTTGTAGTGAGTGAAAGTATGTAGGGAATATTAGAATGTGTGGCAGTGAACCATGTACAGGAAAGAAACCGTCTGTCTCATGGCAAATGGCTCTATGAAATCTATCTTTAAGGGAGGGCTAGTACTGTTCTAAACCATTGGGGTTATTTGCTTTGATTTTGGGTCAGCAAGATAAATAAAATTTAGGTTAAAGGGCAAATAGTTATTTTGTCTTTCTAATCCATCAAGACAAGTTTTTAAACCTTGAACTCAGAAAATACCTTCTTCTACTGGTGTCTGTTACTTGGTTTTTGATTTTCATCACAGCTGTACTGTTTCAAACTTTATGTCAACAAGCTTCTTTGAAAGTGTTGGAAGATTCAGCTGAATGCTGATATCTGCACTTGTGCACTATTAATCTATCTGTAGATAAGGCAATTTTAGAAAAAGGCCTATAACCAACACTGTACTTTACTCTCTCTCTCTTAAATTGCAAGCAAGGGGAAGGAAGGATGTATGGACTTATTCATTTAAGAAACATCTAAACAGAATGTCATGATAGATAGTAACTAAAGGGGGGGAATATTTAGAGAGTGTGGTCAGGAAAGGCCTGTCTGAGGAGGTGACGTCTGAGCTGAGTCATGTCATGGGAAGATGAGGTGAATAGGTGGAAGAGAGTTACTGGCAGAGCAGAGAACAAAAGTAAGAGGCCTTAAAATACAAAAGAGTTGAAAAGTTTGAGTATCAGAAGGAAGGCCGGTAAGTCCGGAACAGAGTGAGTAAAGTAAACTCCATGAGAAAAGAGAAGGAGACTGGAGTCAAATCGTGCAAGCCATTTTAGGTTATGGTAGTTTTGAATTTCATCCTAAGTAAAGTGGAAAGACATTGAAAGATTTCAAACAAAAGGGAAGGGAGGGCAAGATGAATAGAAACTAGCCCATTGATGGTCTCTACATGAACGCCTAGCTGTTCCAGCTTCTATGCCTGCTCCATGATGTTCTTTATGTCCAGAGGCTGTTTTTCCATCTCCACTTGTTGAAATCCTACCCAAACTTCAAATGACCCATCAGGTTCCATTGCCTCTCAGTAAAGTGATGAAGTTAAGCTCTTTGGTGCTATGGAAAGCACATGGACACTGATATCCGGGAGGCAACCCGGATTTTTATCCTAGTTCAGTCACTTTTAAAATTACTTGAATCTTGCAAAAGATTCTTAACATCTCTGAGACTCTTGTTCCCTTATAGGTAATAATATTGATTCAAAGATTTGCTGTAAGGATCAAATAAAATGACATTTGTCCTCTCACACAACAGGTGCTTCATGAATATTAGTTCTCTTCTGCCTTGAAAGTATGGAACTAGTTAAGAGCATGGGCTGTGAGTCAGAGAGCTTTGGGTTTGCCTCCCACCCTTTTATAAGCTTCCTGCGTGATCTTGGGCATTATTCCACCATTCAGAGCTGTAGCTCCCTCATTTGTAAAATGGAATAATAATAGTACTAAAATCATAAGATTGCTATGAGTATTAAATGAGATAATCTATTGAAAGCACTTAGCAAAGTGCTTGACAAATAGTAAGCACTTAATAAATATTGTTTATAGAAACAGGAGCAGTACCCAGAATGGGTGCTTTGTGATTGGAACATATAGAGTGTGAATTATGTTGATGGGCAGTGGTAAGTACAGATCTGGAGCATGGGCAGTTGGGTAAGTCTGGGGAAGGGAGGAATAGAGAACTAGCTTGGACATGCATAAGGACCTTGGGCATCAAAGAGTTTAGGCACAAAAGCAGGCACAGGAGGCAGAGTGGGCTGCAGAAGTTGATAGTGACAAACTGCCTTCTTGACTATTTTGGTGCAGGAACAACACAAATGAATCTCCTAAGCTATAAACAATGAGAATAAACTTCTTAAAAAATACAACTGAATATCACTGAGTCATATTTCTTTCTTGATGATATTTGGAGAGAACTTGGTTCCAGACATGATTGCTCCCACAGAATGCATGCATCTCTGTCCCTGCTAGTGTAGCTGCAAGTTTGCCAGCCCCACTCAGAAAGGGGTAGGCATCCGGGCTGATTGTCCTTGACTAGGTTACATATCATAAGCACTCTAATGAAACCCCCCTAATCAAGGGGTGTAACTGGCCTAAAATCCTTGAACAAGGAATCTTGGGGCAATATTAAGAAAGAGGGCTCCAACATCAATATCAATCACTGAAGACATGGAGATTCTTCTTCTTGGTACAAGCTTATACACCAAAGATAAGCCTGAGCTCTACAGTATTCTCAAGCAGAGGTGACACATGTTGAGCCCATGGTGCAGTGACTTTCACATTGGACACTCAACTTTAATGCAGAAAGGTAGAAAAATCTAAAGAGTATCATGGACAAGGATTCATTGTCCTAAAAGGTAAACCTTCCCAGAGCAACCTTTTTACACAACTGCATCTATATCACAGTCAATTTAAGTGTTGCCCCTTTGAGTTGTGCAGGACAAAGGCTGTATGGCTATTTGTGGCTGCCTTAGAGCTTTCAAATGGAAAATTGTCCAATTCCAAAACACATAGATGAATATTGAGCCCTTATCTTGTATCAGATGGATTTGTACAGATGATCTTATTTTATTAAATCAGGCCCCAAATCTCAGGCATCGACTTTGCCTTCTTTCACTTGCCTTTCTACCAACTTAATAGCAAGTCCTGTCAGCTTGACTTTTTAAAATTGAATAATTTTTTATAGAAGCCAATGTTTATTTTCCTGTAATGTTATTTTCTCTTTCTTGACTCCTAAAGTGTAATATGAGTTTGACAACTGCTCAGCACATCCTCTGCTACCACCTTGGGCCAAACACCCGTCATCACTCATGTGGAAAAGCTCTGCAGTCTTCTAACTCTACGTCCTGCTTCCATTCTGTCCTGCCCAGCAGACTGAGGACTCTTTAAAAAATGTAAGTTAGATCATATCATCCACCTACTTAAAACCATGCAAGGGCTTGCCATCACACTTTATTTTTTTATTTTTTATTTTTAAAAAATTTTAAAAAAGATTTATTTACTTGTTTATTTATTTCTCTCTCTTTCCCCCTGCACCCCAGTTGTCTGTTCTCTGTGTCCATTTGCTGCGTCTTCTTTGTCTGCTTCTGTTGTTGTCAGTGGCACAGGAATCTGTGTTTCTTTTTGTTGCATCATGTTGTTGTGTCAGGTCTCCGTGTGTGCGGCGCCATTCTTGGGCAGGCTGCACTTTCTTTTGTGCTGGGCGGCTCTCCTTATGGGGCGCACTCCTTACAGGGCACACTCCTTACGGGGCGGCACTCCTTGTGGGGCGCACTCCTTGTGGGACGCACTCCTTGTGGGGCACACTCCTTGTGGGGCACACTCCTTGCACATGGGGCTCCCCTACGTGAAGGACACCCCTACATGGCAGGGCACTCCTTGCGTGCATCAACACTGCACATGGGCCAGCTCCATACGGGTCAAGGAGGCATGGGATTTGAACCGCGGACCTCCCATGTGGTAGACGGATGCCCTAACCACTGGGCCCAGTCCGCCGCCATCCATCACACTTTAAATAAGATGCAACCTACTTAAGATGGCCTTTTAAGGCCTGACATCATCTGGCTGCTAACTGTCTCTCTCATTTCATCTCTTCATTCCCCCACCCTTGTTCACTGTGCTTTGGCCACTCTAGCCATTTGGCTGTACCTGAAAATCTTCAAGTTTATTTATTACTTGGCATATTTGCATTTATTGCTCTCTCTTATTTGGATGCTCTTTCCCTTGATCCTCAAATGCCTTTTTCTTTCTTGTAATTCTTTGATAAAATATCACCTCCTGGGAGAAGCTCGCCTTGGTTGCTATATCTGAAATATCTTTCTCAATGAGATCCAATCATTTCCTATAGTGGATTGAATTGTCTCCCCAAAACATATGTTCAAGTCCTATCTCCCAGTATCTGAGAATGTAATCTTATGTGGAGATAGCGTCTTTGCAAATGGGATCAAGATATGGATCTTGAGATGTGATCATTTAGGATTTAAGATCAGCCCTAAGTCCAATGACTGGTGTCCTTATAAGAGAAAAGAAAGGGAAATTTTGACACACAGACAAGAAGGTAATATGAAGATGGAGGCAGAGATTGGAGTGACACACTGGCAAGCCAATGTCAAGGACTGTAGGCAACTACCAGACGCTAGAGAGGCATGGAACCAATTTTCCCGAAGAACCTCCAGGGGAACCAACCTGGCTGACATCTTGATTTCAGACTGCTGGCTGCCTGTATAATGAGAGAATAAATTTCTCTTGTTTTAAGTCACTAAATTTGTGGTAATTTGTTATGGCAGCATTCAGAAACTAATACATTCACTTTCTCCTTAACTTGCTTTATTTTCTTCAAAGTACTTGCAATCATCTGGAATGTTATTGTTTATTTATGTGTTTATTTGTTTATTATCTATCTCCCTCACCAGAATGTAAGCTTCATTGACCACAGGGGCTTTGTCTTTTCACTGCTTTTTCTTCTACACCTAGGATAGTTCATAGCACAGAGTAGGTACTCAATAAATGTTTGTTGAATTAATGTTCAAAAAGTTTAATCTTAGAATAGCGATTCTCAAAAATGTGGCACTAGACCATTAGCATCAGCATCACTTGGGAAATTGCTAGAAATGCAAAGTTTTAGGCTTTAACCTTGGCCTTATGGACCAGAAACTCTGGGAGTGGGACTCGACAATCTGTATTTTAAGAATCTCTCTAGGTAATTCTGATGCATGCACAATTTTAAGAATCACTGCCTTCAAACAATTTTGTGCAATATTTTTAGGCCTATTGTACAGATAAAGAAGGTAAATTTTAGAAAGTTTAAGTAATTCAGACAACTTAAGGAAGAACAAATATTTATTACAATGTCACTTGTAAGTATTCAGTAAATAGTGTTAACAACAGTGTTTGAAATAGTTTCATTACCCTACTATAAATATAGTATTGTAGACAGTATATTTAATTCTCAAAATAATTCTCTTTAGTGGGTGTGAATGCTTCCATTCTTTATGTATGTTTACTATGGCTCAGACAGTTAAGTAACTCATGCCAGATCCCTCAGCAAGCAAAATGTAGAAAGATTTGCTTGCTTTCTTGCTTCTTTCCTTTTTCAGAGAGATCTAAGGACAGATCACTGATGTGGCAGCAGATAAGACAGGAAAACATTTGGCATTTTCTGAAACAAATGCCAAGTTTCTGCATTTGGAAATGATGAATGGTAGGTCTTGACATCAAGGGAAACCTCAGAAAGATCTGATGCATTCAACACAGAGACACCGGCCCAAGCTGACCTTGATAAGTCCCATCTTCTTTTACCTTGGAAACGGGCAACACTGAACTTTAGATGTGGGCTGACAAAAGCTTGGCTTGGGCACCAGGAAGCATGAATAACTGTGGGCTCAGCCAATCACGTTGTTCACATTGCCCTCATAGAAAGGAACTGACATTTGATGGTGATGGAGAAGATGATGATGGAAATATATAAGCATATAAATATATAAATATATATATATACACACTTCTGAAGTCGATTCACAGTTGTTCTTGGAAGTGCATACACTGAACACATACACACAAAATCCAAAACAGCAAACTCCTAAAATTATGCCACAGCAATCTTGTCAATTAACGTGAATTCTGATAGGTGGATTTCATCAACTAGCCTTTCAAATTCCATCTTGTTCCTTTCTCTGTTCTGGGTTTTCCTAGCAGCATCAATACATTACCCATTTTTTAGTTCTTTTAAAATTTGGAGGCAAGTATTCATGGTATGAATATGCTTTTAAGTCTCTAACATAGAGAGTCTATTTTTTTTTTAAGAGAATTTTAATGGAAGCAAAGCCAAATGAGGTCCCCTTCCCATATAAATGGATTTTAAACATTTTCAAATTTAGCAATAATAAGCTCTCTCTTCCCACCCTATATAAATATTTAAATGCCTATATATGGCTAATATAGTGCTTTTCATTGCATAATCAATAATGATTAAATGTTACAGATTTTATTTAATACAGATACTATTTATGGGTAGTCTTCATAATTTCACTTCTCCCAAGACCTATAAGCTTTATTTTAAATCCATAAACTTACATTAATGACTTATACTTGTAAATAATTGTTTTTACTAGTAAGTGGTGATGTTACATTTAAAAATTTAAAAAAAATTTTCATTGATGTATATCATTCATACATGAACATACATTAACAGTAAATATATAATAAAAGTTGTGAACTTACAAAACAAACATGCATAACATCACAGAGTTCTCATACATTACCCCACCACCAATACCTTGCATTATTGTGAAACATTTGTTACAAATTATGAAAGAATATCATTAAAATATTACTAACTATAGTCCATATTTTACCTTGTTGTATTATTTTTAAAATATATTTTATTTCATTAAAAAAATTTTTTTAAAGACTTATTTTATTTAATTTCTCTCCCCTTCCCCCCATTGTCTGCTCTCTGTGTCCATTTGCTGTGTGTTATTTTGCATCTGCTTGTATTATCTGGTGACACTGGGAAACTGTGTCTCTTTTTTGTTGCGTCATCTTGCTGCATCAGCTCTCTGTGTGTGGCACCACTCCTAGGTGGGCTATGCTTTTTTCACATGGCATGACTCTCCTTGCGGGGTGCACTCCTTGCACGTGGGGTACCCCTATGCAGGGGTGTCCCTACATAGCATGGCACTCCTTGCATATGGCAGCACTGAGTGGGTCATGAGGCCCTGGGGATTGAACCCTGGACCCTCCATATAGTAGACAGATGCTCTATCAGTTGAGCCATGTTCGCTTCCCTTAAAATACATTTTAATTACAGAAGTTGTGAACTTACAAAACAATCATGCACATGTGTAGAATTCCCATATAATACCTCTTCACCAACACTGCACACTGTGGTGGAACACTTGTTAGAGATTATGAGATAGTATCATCAAACTATTACCACCAACCATGGCCCATAGCATACATTTGGCACACTTTTTCCATACTCCTTCAACACAGTACATCTTTGGCATAGATGTATAACTATTACAGTATTGCTGTTAACCACAGTCCATAGGTCACACCGATTGTATTTTTCCCATGCTTCTCCACATTCCCACCACATTGCAATAGTGACATACATCCACTCTAGTTTACAGAAAGACACTCTTACTATACTAGTAAATAATTTAAAGTTAAATTATGCATTTAATTTAATTGACTGTTTTGATTTCATGTGTACTTTTACCTTTTAGATGTGACATTTCCACAGTTCTTTATCCTGCAGGATGAGTGCTTGGAAGGCTGGTGTCTTCTTAATATTCACTTAAATTTAACTTTAAAGGTGTATGCTTATGAATGAATGGAGGATTTTCCAAGGATTCAAGATAATAATGGTTAGGTTTTGAGGACACTGGTGGCCTGGAAGCCAAAAGGTAAATGGCCTGGGATATGTATAGAAAGTTAAGTCACTGTGCTGGGAGTTACCAAAGAGAAGGGACCCCAGTCCCTAACTTAATACCTAGCACACAGTAGACATCTAATAAATCTGCCTGGAAAGAATAGCTAGATGGTGAGTGTACAGCAGGAATGTAGCAATTATTTTTTGATTGGATAATGGAAGGAAGGAAGAAAGGAAGCGAGAATGTGCCCTCGCGGTATCTGTCATACAATAAGCATTCAACGAACATTTCTCCATGAAGAAAGAGCTACGGGGAGTGTCCAGAGAAGGTTTGAATAAATGCTTGGGAATAGAAGGCAGTTAAAGAATGACATAAGAATGAACAGTCATATTTCCTACCGCATAAAGTATGCCCCAAAAATATAATGGAAGACACTGGGAAACTTCCTGAGAGCAGGATCTTTATACACAGAATGCTTGTTTTTTGGTAAGTCTTCGTGTACTCCACCAGCATTAACAGAAACTTGGGTTGTTCATTTGTGCAGTAACGACTTTCTTTTCTCACCACTTCCTGGAGGCACACAGACACTCATTTGGTCAAGCTTACCCATTAAGACAAGGGCAGAGTTCAGGCTTCTGACAAATCCACACTCATTAAAACCACCAGAAAAGCCATCTCCCCCTTCCCCCACCCCAAGTGCCTAAAGAACGGCTATTTGTGGACATACGTCCAGTATGTCAGTCCATGTGATGGAGTTTTGACACATTTGTCCTGTGGAGCCCGTGACATTATGAATTTTCTAGATATCCCTTTCTACTACCTAGATACTAAGGCTGTGTAACCCATTCTGCTCAGCTCTCAAAGAAGACTATTGTGGGAAAGCTTGTCTGGTACACAATAACATTTCATCTGTAACTGGCATTTCCTTTAAAACAGAGATTCTATTCTCAGCCTGGTTTTTAATTTTAATTTTTTTTATTTTAATTTTTTAAATTATTATCCATTTTTTAAGACACATAAATCACACAAAATGTTACATTAAAAAATATAAGAGGTTCCCATATACCCCATTCCCCATACCCCCCACCTCCTCCCACATCAACAACTTCTCTCATTAGTGTGGCACATTCATCGCATTTGATGAATACATTTTGGAGCACTGCTATACAGCATGGCTTATAGTTTATATTGTAGTTTACACTCTCTCCCAATCCATTCAGTGGGTTATGGCAGGATATATGATGTCCTGCATCTGTCCCTGCAATATCATTCAGTACAGGCTCCAAGTCCCAAAAATGCCCCTATATCACACCTCTTCTTCCCTCTCCCTGCCTTCAGCAACTCCCGTGGCCACTGTCTCCACATCAATGATACAATTTCTTCCATTGCTAGAGTCACAATAATTCTGTAGTAGAATACCAGTAAGTCCACTCTAATCCATATTTTATTCCTCCATCCTGTGGACCCTGGGATGGAATGTCCACTCCACCTCTAAATTGAGAGGGGACTTAGATCCCACATGACTGATGGATGAGATTTCAGCTTGGTTTTAGTTTTCTTTGGGTCAGGAGACTAGATATCACTGGAAATTGAAATCTCTTCCTCTTTTCACAGGAGGCATTTTCTGTGAGGAGTCTTAATTCTTAGGCATGTTATTAAAATTCTTTGTTCCTCAATTTCTCCATCTATAATGAGGGGTTACTAATAGTAATTATTCTATAGGGTTGTTTTGAGGGTAAAATAGGACAGTGCCTGGCTTATTGACAGTATCCAGAAATTTTAGCTTTCATTGGCACAGAAGTCTAGCCTGGGACAGCCCATAAGATTGTGGGGTCCTACGTCCTGCCAGGTAGCCCTCGTAGGAGGAAAGGAAGGGTGACGAAGGGATGGCCTTGCCTGGGGAGCTCTGCATCCCTGTGCTGGTTCAATTTTATCTGCCTAATAGTTTGGGCTCCACATCAGGTTTCATATGAAAACCTTTGAGCTGTCTCTTAAAAAGAAAAAAAAATAGTTGAAAACATGGGTCTAGTATATTCTTACACTTTCAGTACTATGTCTACTGTATCCTCTAGGACCCTGTGCCCAATATAAAGCCATAACCATAAGGACATGAAATGCCAAAAGTCTACTTTCCAAGGTTTTGCTCCCTTTCATCTCTCAAGTGACCAAAAAGACTTGGGGAATCTTTAAGCCTTCCAGAAAAAAACAAAACAAAACCTCAGAACCTGAGTTGTGAGGAGGCCAGAATCTACCTTCAACCAGGACCTTCAATTTTTTTGCACAACTTTTTAAAATCTATAAAATGGAGGTTCAAATGCCCATCTTACAAGGTAGATTGGGGGTGTGTGTATGAATGAGAACGAGATAATGTGTGCAAAGCCCCAGCCCCATATCCACTTAGATCTTTCCCCTTCTACTCCAGCAAATAGGTGCTCTTATGATTTCCCAGAATCCTTTTTAGGGATCCATGAAGACAGTTTGGGTGTGCTAAATTCTTGGTTCTGAGCTTTTAAACTCTGGCCTGAATGAAAACTTCTGCTTGAGCCCCAACCCCTCATGGTCCAGTCCTCTGGTTGGCACAGTGGCTGTTCTTGGTTTGACTGTTATTTCTGGATCCTAATATTAGGCCTGTGAGGTAAGCAGAGCAGGTGGCATTACTCCTCTTCAGATAATAAAACTGATCACAGGGAGGTTAAGAGACATTCCCAAGATCACGTATTGCCTGAAGTTCGAGCTGGAATGCAAATCCAGTTTTATCTGACTCCATGTCCACTGCCCTACCCTTTGGCCGCTCTGGGCTGACATCATCTTATGACCTCTCTCCCAGCACGGTGAGGTGCATTTTTATATAAGACCATTTTAATCATCTCACAATGGGTGGTAAAAATACCGGTGAGGGAGGTCACTCCATCTCCATGGCTGTTTTGAAGGCCTGGAAATGTGTGGGAGGGAGAAGGAGGGGGTTGGAATGACATTCGGCCCCGCACACCGTGAGAGTCGAGGAGGTGGGAGACATTGGGATAAGCCATGCGTAAAGGAAGAGCGAGACTTTCTAGCACTGTCCTATATAAACACAGCCGTGACAGAGGGAAGGTTGCACCCAAGGACACCCTTGAGGTTTCCTTGAGGTTTCAAAGGGAAGGACTGAGTCACCACGGAAACACCATACTTTTCAGAACGTAGACAAACGAGGTGTGACTCTAAAGTAATGTGACTGATGCTTCCCAGTCTCGAGCCACTCACATATCCAGAGGAGGATTGCCCCCTTTGCCCACAATTTACCCACACATTCCTCACCCTGGCCTTCAAATTCCAAACTACTCCCCCCCTACCAGGCTCTCTTAACCTGGGGCCATATACCTTGATCTTTAACTTACTGGCAAACTCTCTTTCCTTCATTTGTAAAATGTCAGCAGCAATTAACAGAAGACTCAATTTAAAGCAGCTTAAATATTAAATAGATATAATATTTTTTCCTCCCTCTCCCTACTGTTTTTGTTTGTTTGTTTGCTGTCTGTGTCCATTCGCTGTGTGATCTTCTGTATCTATTTCACTTTTGTCTTCTTCTCTTTCTCCTCTAGGATTCAATCCTGGGAACCTCTGATGTGGAGAGAGTTCCCTGTCAATTATGCCACCTCAGTTCCTGGTCTCTGCTGCACTTCACCTTCATTCTCCCCTTCGTCTGTCTTTGCTGTGTCATCATCTTGCCGCATGACTCACTTGTGCAGGTACTTGGCTTGCCATGTGGGCACTGGCTTGCCATGTAGGTATTGGCTCAGCATGCGGGCACTCATGTGGGCACTTGGCTCACCATGTGGGCACTCACGAGGGCACTCGGCTTGCCATGTGGGCACTTGGTTCACCACATAGGCACTTGGCTTGCCACGCAGGCACTTGTGTGGGCACTCAGCTCACACCACATGGGCACTCAGCTCGCTGCGTGCGCATGTGACTTGCTGCACAGGCACTGGGCTCACTATGTGGGCACTGGCTCACTGCACAAGCACTCTTTGTATTCTTCTTTTTCACCAGGAGGCCCCAGGGATCAAACCTGTGTCCTCCAATATGGTAGGCGGAGGCCTTATCACTTGAGGCACACGCACGTCCCTATATTATCTTTTTTTTTTTTCAGTCAAGTGCAGTAGTGAGAAAGGGGAAAATAGTAGAACAAGGAGATCAATCTGTAACTACCTGTAACAGTCGAGATAACCCACTACCTTTGGACCAGCCTATAGTATCTTAAATAACAAGACACACGGAAGGAAGTGGTTGCAAGGTTGGTTAACATGGGGACTTAAAGTTAGCAGCTTTCCTCCATCTTTCTCTCTTTTAAAAAATTATTTTTTAATTAGAGAAGTTGTAGGTTTACAAAAAAGTCACATAAAAATACAATGGTCTCATATACCCTCCTCTTGTCGACATTTTGCACTAAAATGGTATCTTTGTTACAAGTGATGAAAGAATACTAAAATAGTAATATTGACTATAGTCTGTAGTTTACATTGTGTTTTCCAAATACCACCCTATTATTAACACCTTGTATTAGTGTTGTAATTTGCTATAATTCATGAAAGAAAATATACTTGTACTTTTAACCCCAATCCATCACCAGCAGCAGGGGTCAGTGTGTTATATAGTCCCATGATTTATCTTTTAACTTTCATTCTAGTAAAATTCATGACCCAAAATTTTCCCTTTCAACCACATTCACATACATAATTCAGCACTTTTAATTATACTCATAATAATGTGCCATCATCACCACCATCCATTTCCAGACTTTTACAATCAACCTAAACAGAAATTCTGTACAAATTAAGCATCAGCTTGCCCTTCTCTACCCCAAACTATCCTTTGGTAACCTATAGTCTAGAATCTAACTCTATGAGTTTGCTTATTCTAATTAGTTCTTATCAGTGAAACCATGCAATATTTGTCCTTTTGTGTCTGACATTTCACTCATCATGTCTTATTAATAATGTCACATTATTAATATCAGAATTTTATTCCTTTTTACAGCTGAATAATATTCCATCATACGTATATACCACATTTTATTTATCTATTTATCAGTTGATGGACACTTGGGTTGCTTCCATCTTTTGGCAATTGTGAATAATGCCACTATGAACATTCATGTGAAAATATCTGTTTGAGTCCCTGCTTTCAATTCTTTGGATATATACCTAGAAGTAGGATTGCTGGGTCATATGATAATTCTATATTTTGCTTCCTGAGGAACTGCCAACTGTCTTCCACAGTGGCTGCACATTTTACATTCTCTCTAGCAATGAATGAGTGTTCCCATTTCTCTACATCTTTCCCCTAGACTTGGAATTTTTTGCTTTTTTGAAAAAATAGTAACCATTCTAGCAGGTGTGAAATATCTCATTGTGGTTTTGATTTGCATTTCCCTAAGAGCTAGTGATGTTGAGCATCTTTTCATGTACTTTTTAGCCATTTGTATATCCTCTTTGGAGAAATGCCTATTCAAGTCTTTGCCCTTTTTTAAATTGGGTTGTTTTCTTTTTATTCTTGAGTCACAGGATTTCTTTATTTATTCTGGATATTAAACCCTTATCAGATAAGTGGTTTCCAAATATATTCTCCCATTGAGTAGGTTGTCTTTTCACTTTCATGACAAAGTCCTTTGAGAATCAAAACTTTTTAATTTTGAGGAGGTCCCATTTATCTAGTTTTCTTTTGTTGTTTGTGATTTGGATGTAAAGTCTAAGAAATCATTGCCAAACACAAGATCCTGAAGACCTCCATCTTTCTCTACTGTCATTTTCTACATCTATTGTCACTTATAGACTCGTATTATTATAATTCTAAGAAGGCTACCATTGCCCCAAGCTTCAGACTTTAAAAAAATATATATTTAATTTATTTATTCCTCTTCCTCATTATTTGTGCTCACTGTCTGCTTTCTGTGTCTATTTGCTGTGTGCTTTCCGTGTCTGTTCATCTTATCTTTAGGAGGCATCAGGAACCAAATCTAGGACCTCCCATGTGGGAGAGAGGCACTCAATTGCTTGAGTCACTTCCAATCCTCACCTTATTGGGTCTCTCATTGTGTTTCCTCTTTGTGTCTCCTTGTTGCATCAGCTCACCATGCCAGCCTGGCACGTCAGCCTGTTGGGTCAGCTTATTGTCTTGCTCATCTTCTCTAGGAGGCACTGGGAACTGAATCTGGAACCTTCTCTGTTGCAGGTGGGTGCCCAAATGCTTGAGCCACATCCATTTCCCAGATTCTTAAATAGGTGCATCCAAAGGCAGAAAGAGGATTCTTTATCCTTGTGAAGTTTTTCTTTTTTTTTTTAATTAGGAAAGAAAGTCTTTCCACAAATCTCTGGCAGACATCCACCTTCCTCTCTTCTTTTTTTGGTCAGCATGCTTTACCCTTAGCTAAAACAAGCTATGCCAAAAGAATGGAATTACTACCATTTGCATTGACTAAGGAAGACTCGTCCCCTGGAGCTGTGGTGGGTGGGTAGGGGAAGGTCTTTCTAGGAAAGACAGGTCTTTCCAAGGGGATTACCCAAAATAAAATCAGGGCTCGGTGGCATCAGGGCTTGGTGGCAAGGAAGAAGAAAAGAAAAAGACTGTTGGGTAAGTGACCAAGAGTTACCTCTCCTTCCCCTATTTTATGCCATCTTCCCAAACAGTTTGCTATTTCCCAAACTGGCTTACAGCTTTAACCCATATTCTCTCTACTTAGAAGATCCTCTTCCTCTTGCAGTGCTACCAATACACTCCAAGGTCCATTTCAAATGTCAAACCTACAGGGAAGTCTTCCTTGATTTCTCAGTCCTCCAAAATATGTATTTGTCTCTTATCTAAGGTATTATTATACTTTGCCTTGTATTTGTGTACTTTTTGAGATCTCCCTAGCCTGTGAACTCCTTGAGGTTTAGATCAGGCCTTGTTAACCACTACATCTTCCAAATAACCCACCATCAGCCCTGACACATAGTAGGCACTCAGGAAATATCTGTGAGATTAAATTGAGTGCATTTTGTTCCAAGTTTCTACCTAGACTCCATAGTGCTAGAACTCCAATACTGGCCAGACCTTGTGGCACATCCTTTGGCATGTACCAGTGGTAGCAAATCTCAGACCTTGGCAGATGGATGGGATTTTTAACATCAGTGAGATGTCACATCAGTCCTTGTATATTAAAATTAGTCATAACAATGATGACAGGTTTCAGACAAAAAGATTTGAGGCAGATCAGTATAGTGATTCAGTGTTCATGCTCTGAGCCACAAAGACCTAATTACTGAGTGTAAATTACTCTACTGTACTGAGTCTCTCTTTTGCCATCTGTAAAATGGGGATAATAATAGAATCTACATCACTGGTCATTATGATAATTAATAAGATAATTCAGGTAAAGCCTTCACTTAGGGCTTGACATAGAGTAAACACTTAATAAATGCAGTGATTAAGTCATGTGATAAGGATAATGAGTAATGGGTTGGTCTCAGACACTGATTTTGAAAGTCCCTCTCAGAGGGACGTTTCAAACAGGCTTGATGAACATTATTATTAAATGATTGCTTAGCTCCTGAAGGTATCTATCTACCTCGTGGTGGCTTAGTGTTCTGTTTCCCAGAAAAACACATTTCTAAACTTAATCCATTTCTGTGAAAAATGAGTGTAAATAAGATCTTTTGATGAGGTTACTTCAGTTAAAGTGTGCCCCAACTGAATCAGGATGGGTCTTAATCTTAATCTTATTACCAGAGGATTTATGGGGAAAGAGAAGAATAGGGAGCAGCCAGAAGGTGGAAGTCAACAGAACCCAGAAGAGAAGGAAGATACCACCATGTGCCTTGTTGGTCATGTGATGGAAAAGCCAAGGAACCGCACAGTTTGAAGATACTGACCCTGGGAAGAAGCAAGCCTTCTAGCCTCTGAAACTGTGAGCAAATAAATTCCTGTTGTTAAGCCAAACTATTTTCTGGTATTTGTTTTAGCAGTCAAGAAACTAAAACATACCTTAATATAGAATTAATTTGGATATCATAGTTTTGTCTCATTGCCTTAGCTAGGATTCTTATGATTTCCAGTTTAAAAAAAAAAAAAAAGCTGACTTAAGTGAAACAGGTAATTTATTTCAGGGATACCCAAGAGTGAGTGTCCTAAAGAACCCAGCAGTAAGAATATAGCCAGGGCCGTGTGTCCATCTGTCGCTGGCGTCCCATAGAGCTAATCACTGCTTCTTTCTGGGCATCTCAAGAAAGGAAGCATACTGGTTGATGTGCCCACAGCACCTGGGTTTTCCTCTTCTTGCTTCTAGTCTCAAAAACTAAATTAATTGATCTGAATTCCAATCACAAGTTCCCAGGAAAATATGAGCTAGGTCAGGTACTCACCCTAGATGACATGGGAATGGGGAGCTTACAGAGAGGTCATGTGGAACTAAAATGGCTGCTAAGATTAGATATGGTGGTCCCTGAAGAAGGGACTTCATATGGCTGGACAGATCCAACAATGGGTGTCCACAGTATTTTAACACTCAGTCTGACTATTTTTAGTCACTGTTAAAAACCCATAAATCTCTTCTTGGCTGTCCAGGAGGGGTTCCCATTCTCTAATCATAAATCTTGCCCAAGAAATTGGGTTAAGGGAAATCTTAGACCAAGTGATCTCTCTCATGTTTATTCTCAGTCAAAGTATTTCAGTGTATTCGATGCCATTCTCCTTTGAGGTGCCCAGAGTCTATACTGGACAGGAGGACCAGTCCTTGGCAATGTTACAGACTGTTGACAGGTAACCTGTCATTACTAACAACTCTATAGATGCATTTTGCCAGTACAAACTGGGGAAAAAACCCACAAAAGAAGAAGGGATGTCTTTAACATTATGGCCACTGAGGTCTTGTCATCCATCAGGACCTGGAACTCTGCCACCTACCCACTTGGCCACTCGCTGGACTAGAAATGAGGAACATAAGTCACTGTGGTTTTTTTCGTTTTTCAAAAATAGAATAAGAGAAATTTGGCTAGAATGTGGCTTGTCTGGGTTGCCATATACCTCTGCCTATGTGGGGAAATGAAGGCCCCTGGGTATGTTATTGTAGATATCATCACAGGGGTCACCAAAACCTCAAGGCTATTGATCCCTATAGAGCAGAGGAGGATACTTTTTCTTAGCTTTATCACATTTTCAGATTATAAATGTAATATATTCTTGCTCTTTTAAAAAAACTGTACAGAAATGTATGACTTCAAAAACAAGAATTCTCCAGATAAAACCACTGGAAGCCGTTTGGTTGATAATCTTTCAGAATTTTCTCTATATGTATATGCTTATATAAGGAAAAAAAAATATTTTTCTACATATAATTATTTTTATGTAAATATATTAATAGCTCTGGAATTCTTAAGAAATTTTTTAATTGTAATAACATATATACAACTCAAAATTTCCCATTTTAACCAAACTCAAATGTTCAATTCAGTGATATTGATTACAGTCACAATATTTTGCTATTATCACCAACATTCATTACCCAAACTTTTCATCACTTCAAACAGAAACTCTGCATTCATTATGCAATTCTTTTTTTATAAACAATTTATCTTGGACATTTTCCCCTATCAGTACCTAGAGCTCTTTTACAGGTTGCACAATTTTCCATTATATGGATGTGTTTTAATTTATTTACTCAGTCCCTAGTAGTCATAACTTTCCTTACTCTCTCTCTATCTTGCTTTTGACAGTTGTAATATTTTATCAGGCAAAAGTGACTTTTGGATCAAAAGTCAGAATTGGCTTATGTTCACTGCTGTGACAGAGTGGTTGCTTTAAAATTAGCATCTCTCTTAGTTATTCATTGTGATACTTGAGTTTTGGAAATTAATTCTCACCTTAAAGAAATTACCTTAGAGATTCAGTGGTATTAGAATGCTCATAGACCCACAGAAATCTGAGAAGACTCTCAGAGCTGTATATCTAGGAAGAATCCAGGGATGGGGGCAGAGAGCTCTGCTATAGTTTCTGCACTGCCTTTCAAATTTTCCCCTTGTTTGGTTTCCATGGGAATTGATGGTGTGCGTGGTGTGTGTGTGTATGTGTGTGTTATGCATGAGTGGGAAAAGAATGTGTGGGAAAAGAGGGTTGGGCAAGGAAGAATTCTCTCAGAGGATATGCTAATCTGTGCAAAGCTGAAGAGGCATGCGGGTGGATTTTTGGGGTCGCCAGTCAGTAGAAGTGACCCTAGTAAATCAGGACCAAGTGCAGGACAAAACTTAGATCCTGTTTCTGTGGTTTTCATGAATTTGGAAAATGGATTCCTTTGCCAGTGTGATGATGCTTTGGGGGTTCTCTGACTAATTATATGTCTCTGTGCCCCTTTGTGATAAGTGTTGTGACCTCTGACCATTGAATAAACCAGGATACCCTGGAAAAACTCTGACCATCTTTATTATTGATTCCTTGCTTGAGCCATACATGTTGGAAAAGAACCTTGATTAAGATGGATGATGATTACAAGGGGGTATGAGGTTGGGGGCTGTGATTGGAGAGGGTTGGTAAGAATCTAGGATGAATTCAAGCCATCTTGCTATTGCTTTCAAAAAACTGTTGTCTGTAGTTGTAGAAATGTTAGTCTGTGTTGCTTAAGAAGGGCAGCTTATTTTACAGAAGCTTTTATTCTTCAAGTGCTAATTTAAGCACAGCGTGGTTTCCTGAGTATAAATACAGATTTAGTGTGTACTCTACCCTACTCAATATACGATCGTGTATCTGCAAAACCACCTTGTCCTCAGTCTCACATTGCTGGGTGCAGGCAAGAACAATCAGCTTCACAATTCTGATTTTCTTTGGGGACAGGGATAGTTTTCTAAGGACCAAGGAAACCATTATACCCTTCAGGATAATAGCCACAACTGTTTACATTAAATTGTCCTGTTAGAGTATAAAGCCCCTTAAATTTGATTTCATATGTTCCTCTTTAGAAATCCCTGGGGGGTAGACACAAATTATTATCCCCCTTTTTGAGATGGGGAAAATGAGCTCAAGGACAATAAGTGGGAGGCAAATATCATGGTAATTAAGAAACATGGACCCTAGAATCAAACAGTACTGAGTTCAAATCTAAGCTTCACCTCTGCGTGGCCTTGAACAAGTTATTGAATTTCTCTGCCCTTCAGATCCTTTTCTATAAGGTGAGAGTAATAATTTCTACTCCGCAGGGACTATTGTAAGATT